>NC_077227.1:672771052-673371052 GCF_027887165.1 Monodelphis domestica
CATGGCCTAGATGCTGGTTGGTACTTTTGGCTCTGGGCTGGAAAAATTGATTTCCCAGGCTATATGTAGATTGCTTCCAATTGATCTCACTCAATTTAGGGTCCCCTTTGCTACTGGTGTAGCCTCACTCCCTTCTCATTCTCAAGATGAGGTCATCTGGCCTGCCCAACTAATTAGCACAGTACAAGATGAAACAATATTGTTCTTTGCCCAACAAGGTCTTGCCCACATCTCACAACTGCCTTCTTTTGGATTTAATGGGACTGTTTTTCATGTTATGATGAGACTGCTGTTTGAAATTCAGAAATTGAGTCCATTCAAAATTAGGATTGATGGAGGCCAGGAGTATTCTTTTCCTCCCAAATAGTAATGTTTCAAATCTAAGAAGCTATGTGGCCCAGTGCTCCTCAGAAGAACGTACCAGTGGTTTGCTAAAGGCTTCCTTATGTAGACATTTAGAAAACAATCCAAATTTTACACTTCATTGGAAAGAACCACTTGAAAGAACTTGCCTTAGAAAAATATGAATCTTTTCATAAATGATGACCAAAAGCAAAGGGGGCATGGTGACAGGAGGCATTGTACTGTGTATCACTTGAGCTGGAATTGGGGGACAGTCATAACTAGCTTAAATTCTAGGCAGTATGTAGAGAGTATGAGTATAATTGACATTCAAGAATCTTAAGATTAGTAGCTCTTGGCTTGGCTTGGGCTTTGAATTTGTTCTTGATCTTTTTTTTCCTTGTTTTATTTTCCCCCACTTTAAACATTATTTTATTTGGTCATTTCCAAACATTATTCATTGGAAACAAAGATCATTTTCTCCCCCCCCCCTTCCCACCACCTCTCCCATAGCCAACGCACGATTCCACTGCGTATCACATGTGTTCTTGGTTCGAACCCATTTCCATGTTGTTGGTATTTGCATTATAGTGTTCATTTAGAGTCTCTCCTCATGAACACATGTTCTTGATCTTAATAATAAAAGTAGTTGACATTCGAAAGTTGACAAACCCTGCCATATAGCACCTCTTGTGACATGACATGGGACAGTAGAAAGAAAATCAGAGGACCTGGGTTTGGCATTTATTCATATACTACCTGAGATAGTTATTTGTTTCATTGTGTATATGCATATTAATTTATATTTATATATACAACATACATATATACATATATATATATATATTTCAGTCATTTTTCAGTCATGTCTGACTCTTTGTGACTCCATTTGGGTCACTGGATATTGGAGTGGCTTGCCATTTCTTTGGTCTGTTGTACGTACGATCATTGTACGGAGGAGGAAACTGAGGCAAATGGTTTAAAAAACTTGCCTAGTATCACACAGCTAGTGTCTGAGGCCAGATTTAAACTCAGGAAGATGAGTTGTTCTGACTCCAGACCTATTTGGAGCTCTATCTACTGTGCCACCTAATTGTTGTCATACAGTTCTGACTGTCTGTCTGTCTGTCTGTCTGTCTGTCTATCTATCTATCTATCTATCTATCTATCTATCTATCTATCTATCCAGCCATCTCTCTCTCTCTCTCTGTCTGTCTCTCTCTCTCTCTCCCTCCCTTTCCCTTTCCCTCTCCCTCTCCCTCTCCCCCTCTCCCTCTCATTTATCTTTTATGGAGGACTGAGAAATTTCTAGGCAATGTCATTTTTTGTGCTTGGCTTCAACTCTGTGAACATTTCACCTTTGTATTAGGTAACTCCTCATGACACAACTCACTCCTTTCAACTTTTTTTGTGTACTGTCTTTACCATTTAGATTGTAAGCTCCTTAAGGACAGGCACTATTTATCCCCTCTGCCCCTCACTTATTTTTTTTTACCCCTAGAGATTAGCACAATGCCTGCCACATAGTTGATGCTTAATAAATATTTATTGACTGTTATTGACTACAGTAGGACCTTTTTTTTTGAGCCCAATATGTTTTAGGATCCTCTTGGTAAGTTGAAAACTGCACATAATAGCAAACTCCACTATTTAATGAGAATTTCTTATATGAACAAACTGTTATAGTAAGAACTGTTATAGGGAAAGTTTTAGGGAAAGGTTTCAGGGAAGGGTAACAGAAGATAACACTAATAAAATAGATAACAGAGGTATATTTAATTAAAAGGATAAAGGGAATTGGAAGGGGATTTAGGGGAGTACTTCTTCTATTAACCCACCCAGGTATTAAACTTAATTAAACCTTAACTTAACCAAAACTAAACCACAAGGGGTTAGGAATGTCCACAGAGCCAGATTCTCACAAACTCCAGATGGTTGGGTCAAACAGCAGACTCAAGATGCAGCGTCCTCACAAGGTCCAAAAAGGGAGAAGGTTCTCACCATTCATGGTGTCCACCAATGTGAAGGGGAACACTTACTCAACCTTATTTGATAATCCAGTCCTTGGCAGCTCCTCAGTTGGTTTCTTCAGGGAGACCTTCCAGTCTGACTAGCTTGAGAGAGAGAGAGAGAGAGAGAGAGAGAGAGAGAGAGAGAGAGAGAGAGAGAGACAGACAGAGAGAGAGAGAGAGAGAGAGAGAGAGAGAGAGAGAGACAGAGAGAGAGAGAGAGAGAGACAGAGAGAGAGAGAGAGAGAGAGAGAGAGAGAGAGAGAGAGAGAGAGAGACTTTCCAACTGCCTTAAAATCCTGACCCAGCAAAGCTCTGTGGAATCTTGATCTTGCACCATCCCAGGCTGCCAGCCTGCATTGCTGTGCCCTGCTAGAAATCCTTTCCTACAATACCTAGATGCTTTGCAACTTTTCTTAGGCTTCTTAGAGTTACCAGTATCACAATTCCTGTATGTTGAGGCCATCTACTATTAATAACTCAATACAGTTGATGAAACAAAGAGAAGCACTGCTCTGATGCAGACACGACTGGTTACAAGCCAGAACTCTGGACAAAGACTGATGTGGGTGCTAATATTTGGGGCAAAACAATGGAAGGACTTAAATGAACACTTTTCACAAGTGAGAATGAGTGTGATTGGGTGAGCTGCCGTAAGATTTTACTAAGCTTGGGAAAATGGCAGTGATTTAGTGTGAATTAAAACATTTCATTTTATGTGTTTTCCTGCCTTTATTTTTTATGTTCTGAGTTTGTGTAAAATGACATCCTGCTGTATTTACTATCTATCTTGTCTTCTCAGTTAGGATGAAAACCCTTTGTAGGTACAGGTTGGGTCTTCTTATGCTTTCTGCATGCCCTATGGCACCTAATAGAGCCTACACACCACATAGGTGATCGATTAATAGTCAACAAATTGAATTAACATAGGAAGTCTTATGATTTGTGGAAAATTCAGTAAAGGGAAAGTAAGAAAAATCTAAATTCTAGTCCTAATTCTGTTCCTAACTAGCCATGTGACCCCAGGTGGGTCACTTTACTGTATGTCATCCATAAAATCAGGGAGTTGGTACAGATTAGGGGTTCTTACCTTGGGGTTTTGAATTTTTCGTCAGAATTTTAAAAGCTATATTGCAATATAGCTCTTTCCATATTATCTTATATATCTGAGACATTTAAAAACATTATTTTAGTACACTGAAAGTGAACCATTGTAGAACTATGCAATGTAACGGACTTTGCTACTAGTAGTAATACAACAAGCCAGGACATTCCTGATGGACTTATGAGAAAGAACGCTATCCACAGAAAGAATCGTGGGAGTAGAGATGCAAAAGCAAAACTTATGACACATGACATAACTTGTTTACATGAGTATATGATTTGGGATTTAGACTCTGGTAAAAATGAATAATGTGGAAATAGGTATCAAGTGATAACATTTGTACAACCCAGTGGAATTGCTTATCAGTTCTGGGAAGAGGAAGGGAATAGAGGAAGGAAAGAAAATGGATCACATAAACATGGAAAAATATTAAAATAATCAAAATTAAAAAATAAAAACATTATTTGAAGGGGTTCTAAGACATCACTGGTTTATTGGCAATTCTGGGATTAGGTATATTTAGAGATGAAGAAGATGAAATATTCCAGGAATCTATGGAATTATTCAGATTCAGAATCAGAATGGTTTTTGAAAGTAATTTAGTCCAACCTCATCATTTTATAGATGAGAAAACTGAGGCTCAGAGAGGAACTGACTCACCAAAGAAAATACAAAGCAGCGTTAGGATTTGAACCTAAGTACTCTGCAAATTCAGGGCAGTTAGATTTGGCAGAGTGGGTAGAAGGAAGACCTGCATTAAAATCTGGCCTCAAACACCTGCTAACTGTGTGACTTGCAAGTCATTTAACCTTGTTTGCTTCAGTTTTCTTATCTGTGAAATGAGCTGGAGAAGGAAATGGTAAACTTCAGTATCTCTGCCAAGACAACCCCAAATGGGATCAGATAAGACTGAATGATTAAACAATAACAACTTTGCAAATTGAGTACTTTCTCCATATGGCATGATAGCTCTGGGGACTCACTCAAGGAGATCCTTTCCCTTCTTTCCATTTCTTTCCTCCTCTTAATGAAAACCTGAGATTGGGGAAGGGTAAGCTTGCTTCTATCCTTGTTGGAAACTTTGTGGGGGATGTAGGATGAGACAAGGCAAAGGAGAGAAGAGTATGAGAGAGAGAATGGCAATGAGTCCATCAGAGTTTGAATCACAAAATAAATAAATGCAACCAACCACAAGACCTAATGCTTAGTATATTATTGGCAGTTAATACACGTTTGTTAGATGATTGATGATGATTTATACTAACGTTAGGTGAAAGGGCATTTTTTTCATTCTATCCAGAGCAGATTGGGAGAAGTAAAAGGACAGCTAGTCAATATTTATAAAGCTACTTTGAAGTCTACAAGGCATTTTCCATTCATGCTTTCATTTGATCCTTGCAACAAACATGTGAAGCAGGTGCTGCTGTTATCACCCCTCCTTTATGGATCTTCAACCATTTGGCTCATTCCCATCCATTTGACATATATAGAAACTGAGGCTCAGGGAGTTTACATGACTTATTCATATAGTCACACAGCAAGGAAGCATCAGAGGTGGGATTCAAATCCTGGTCCTCTTGATGTTGAATTCATCAGTATATCTACTATTCCACCCTGTGTAGCTGTGACAACTCAAACCCTGATAAGGTATTGAAATCTTCAGTCCAAAAGTTAGTTTCTTGACCCTTCCCTGTGCCCTTTATCTTTTATAAAATTGCTAAATAAATAGCATGCACTATTAACTCAGGCTTCTGATTTCCTGCAAGTTTTGAGTTAGAATTGTTCTGGGAATAGGCTTTTCTTCATTCTCAGCTCAGCCGTTTTAACAAAAGAGGAAAGCTTATAAAGTCTTCCTAATCTGTGCGTGCATAGGGCACAGGAGCAGGAGTGAATGTGTTATGTTAACATTCCCTTTCCGCTGCTTCCCATGGCAGATTACTCCTCCCCACTAGTCCCTGCCAAGTCTTCATGGGAATTAAGTCAATGCATTTAGGCTATGAGCTCATTATTATTATTATTATTATTGATGGGAGTCGGGGAAGGGTGGAATGGATTTAAACATAAGCTCACTATGCAAATGGACTGGAGGACATCTCTAGTCCAAGCTTCAGCTCAAATTTCCTGAAGTCTGGAGAAACCAATTCCCCCTGTGGACTGAAATGAGGCCTCAGCTCCTTTCTGTAGACTAAACAAAATGAATAAGGATTCATTCACAGGAGTCATATAGATAAGTATCAAAATAGGATATTGAAGATTCAGAGCCACCTTATGTGTCTGAAGAGGCACTGTAGAGTTTATGGAAGTACATGTGTGTTATATGCATGTGTCTACTGAGGCTGATGTTTGTGGGGGGTGGATAAGAAATGAATGCCCATTTTTATGGGTGACAGAGGCATCTAGGTATCACAATGGGTAGAGCATTGGGCTCGGGGTCAGGAAGCTGGAATTGTTCAGTAATTCAGTCATGCCTGGCTGACTGCTATGGGACCTCATGGACCATACCTATCCATGGGGTTTTCTTGGCAAGTATATACTGGAATGGTTTGCCATTAAAAGATCTAATGGAGTCAAGAAAGCCTAACTTCAAATCCAGACTCACACATTTATTAGCTATATGATTCTGGGCAAATTATTTAACCTCTGTTTGCTTGTTTCCTCAAGTATAAAATGGGTATAATAACAGCACCTACTTCCCAAGAATACTGTGAGGATCAAATGAAATAGTATTTTCCTGGCATGTATTCCTTCTTTTTTGCCTAATACCAATACCAGCCAGCTAATATTAAACTTCAGCTTGAAGAATCTAGCTAATTTTAATATTGAGATAAAAAGAATTTACACAAATTCTTTACTGAAAGGTAAGAAGGGTCCTAGAAGACCAACTTCTAAGCTGCATTCGGGATGGAAAGTCAGAAGAGAGAAAGCATGGAGGCAGAAATGGCTTGTAGGAAAGATTAAATAGGTTGATATTTTGTGTCACTGAGGTACCCACATCTACACCTCTCAGCTCATCTTTTCCTTGGGGATATAGACTGTATTCAGCTCAGGGGCAAGTCAATTTGGAAGGTTATCTCATGTTTGACATTGATATCTGGGTTTGATTGCTTGAAATTCCTCTTACTCAAATTCCTTGACTAATGGTTGTGGTCAACTGCACCTCAAGCTAATTTATAGTCCAGGAAAAGGAGGAGGGAGGAGGGAAGCAGAGATCAGAAGAACTGATAATATTACCCAGATATGAATATGTCAGACTAAACCTATTCATTTCGAGACATGTAGCGTCTCTGGGGAAAGCCATTTATTGGAGATTGCTATCTTGCATAAATATTTTGTGTGATTATTAGGATTATATGTACATTAGATAGCATGTACATTTTTCCTTAGGGTTGGAACCTGGGAAAATAGAAACAGAACTAGGGTTCAGATAGGGTTAAAATAGGGGCAGACAATGGGAGAGTGAGAGATTGAAGGCAGAATTTTTTGGAGACTTTTTATTTTACTTCTTTACACTATCTTCTTGTTAGAGAAGAAACCATAGACCAACAGGGAGAGTACACCAGCTGAGTATTGCTATATGGAAAGCACATAGGGATAATAAGTTTATGGTGGAATTGGAGTAAGGAGAATCTGGATTCAAATCCTGCCTGTGACACTTAATAGTTGCATGGTGTATAAACTCTGTACACTCCTCAGAACAGTGCTATATATACATAGCAGCTTGGTTATTTCACCTACTTCCTTATATATCCAGTTTCTAAGATGGTTTCACTTCTTAAAAGTTTTATCTTTGGTCCTACTCTTTATTTCTTCTTTGCTCCTTCTGAAGAGAATGTTCTGTGTCCTAGCACCTCTTCTCCATCCCCAATCAATGAAAAGTGACCCATCCTCAGCCCCTTTGTACTGACCCCAAGACCAGTAAGACCACCTGGGTTTATGGCAGAGCTACTGCTACCTGTTAGTACACTGTTGTCATAATCCCCAGCTCTGAAATAAGAAGGAAGCCAGGATTCTGATTCCATCTCAAAGGTATAACTTCTAGGAGTGGCCTTCACTCATTATGCTAGGACTTATGCCTCTCTTGAAATGGGAAAGCCAAGAAAAAGAAATCTCTAACCCTTCTTTACTAGCACAGTAGACCCTCAGAGATCATAAATTGCCAACCAATTAAACAGATGGCTTCATATCTGCTCCTCAAAATTAAACATGGTTGTGCTCTGTTGTTTTTCAGTGAAGTGGGCAGTAGACTCAATCTAAGGCTAAATACTGACATGAGACTAAAGAGAAAGTTGATCCCACTTGAGACTTTCTTGGTAAAGATGCTGGAGTATTTTGCCATTTTCTTCTCCAACTTATTTTAAGGGCAAAGAACTGATTAAATGACTTGCCCAGGGTTAAACAGCTAGAAAATGTCTGATGTCTGAGATGAGATTTGAACTCACTCTTTTTGACTCCAAATCTAGTGCTCTATTTACGGTATCACTTAGCTGTGCCCTTAAGCAGGGAGAAACAAACCTAATGTGTTAGAGGTTGAACATAAACTGTACTCTAGTCAGGCTCCAACTCACAAATATCGGCCTGATACCCCCCAAACTGCTGACAGGGTCCTCCTCTGCCATTGTAGTAATAATAACAACAGTTTGACATTTAAAATAACACAATACTGATTTATAATAAAAATAAGTTGATATTATATAAAACACTTTCCTTGGAATAGCCACATTTTTTGGTAAGTAGTACCAATATAATTATTCCTATTTTAAACAAGAAGAGAGACTTAAAAGAATTTAATAAGGAGGTTTGTCCAGTGGTCACTTGGCTACTAAACATTGGAGATTGTATTCAAATCTGGGCTTCCTGAGTACTCTTTCTTTTTTTAAATATTGTTTCAATTAATAAGTATTGGTTTTTTCTCTGTCTTTTTTCCCTCCCATTGGAAAAAAGAGAAAGAAAAACACAATCCTAATAACAAATATGCAGTCAAACAAAAACAAACTCCTATACTGTTTGTGTTTAAAAGTGTATATTTCATTATGCATCTGTGATGGAAGGTATTTGCTGTTCAGAAGATTCAGCAGGGTTCAAGTCTTAAGGTTGCCATTTATTCTAGAGCTCAGCTAACTTCTGAATTAAATGGATTTTTGCTGAGACCTAACAAGCATTTATGAGGCAGGTAGGAGTACAGTGGATAGAGTGTTAGCTGGGGAATCAGGAAGACCTGAATTAAAATCTGGCCTCAAGTAATAACTGTGTAAGCATGGACAGGTTGCTTCACCCTCTTTGCCTTAGTTTTCTCATTTGTAAAATGAACCAAGAAAAGGTAACAGCAAGCCACTCTGTTTTTCTCAGAAAATTCCAAAGGGGATCACGAGGAGTCAGACATGACTGAAATGACTGAACAACAACAACAACAACAAAACCACCATTTATATTGGAAAAATGGATTCCAAGAGCCCAACAACCAGTTTAAAAGTAAACTATTTGAATAAGATCCTGGTGTAAATTGGAGGCTTGAAGGAAGAGAAGTCATTGGAATAACAGAAAGGGGCACTGGCTTGAATCATGGGACCTGTGTTCAATTCTTGCTTCTGATGCTTATTCCTGGTGTGACCTTGGGCAAGTTACTTAACCTCCTTGGGTCTCAGTTTCTTCATTTGTAAATGAAGAGTTTTGAGTTTGAGATCCCTTTCAGATGTAGATTTATGATTTCAGAATGTTTTGTAAATGTGTGTGTGTGCCAGAGTTCAAGGTACCCAGTAAATGTAGGAGGTTATGATTAGCCTTCAGTGCTACCAAATATGTGAAACAGCAAGGAAAAACCCAACAGTCTTTCATTATATTATAGGTGCAGTTTCCTCACTTAAGGGAAAAAAGACTTATTCTCCTGTGCCATGGAAGCAGATCGTCTTTACCACAACCCCAATATGGTTGATATTTTGGGTTGACAGGTCCCACAGCAAACTTCTACCTAATTTTCTACCTGGCAGTGTTGTAGAGCTGCTTTTGGCAATGAGAACTTGTCTCTCTAGGTTTTTCCATTGGTATCTGGGCTTTGTTGATTTTTCTCCAAATGTGTTAGTGGCATCCTTCCAAACCAAATCTCATTTCATTACTTCCTTCCCCTTATTTTTAAACTCCTTTTGTCCTTCGGTATTACTTCTCAACTCTCTTTGGGGGATTGTACTTTCTCAGTTTAATTTCTTCCACAAATCTCTGCTGTAGGCTATTAACTATGACATCCACATCGTCAATCAGCTTATTACACTCCAGTCCAATTCTGACTGCTCAGATTACGCAGTGAGTAATGCACAGGCATTTCTAGAAACAGAGGGAAAAACATGTTCCTGGTTTCTAATCTTTACCATCAGAATCAGGGCAACATGCTTGGTGTACAAGACTCTGTGACATCCCCCTCCGTAATTCTGTTCTGCCCCACATATACCTATTTTCATGCTTTTGAATTAGCCCCACCTCATAAGTATTTTGGAAGGATAACTAACTGAAAAACAAAGGACAACCTCAACTAAGATAGGACTACTCCCATCTGTTTACTTCTTTTACCTAAATAGTATCTTCATTTTCCTAGGCTGGAGTCATGAAGACCTGAGTTCAAACACAGCCTCACACTTAACAGGTTTTTGCTGCAGGGTAGGTCATTTAGCCTCTCTTTGTCTCAGTTCCCTCCTCTGTAAAATGGAGACAATCATGGCCCTTATCTGGCTGGGTTGTTGTGAGGATAAAATGAGATACTATTTAAAGTGCTTAGTACAATGCCTGGCATGCAGTAGGCACTATATGAATGTTTATTCCTTTCCCTATCCTTTTGTAAATTTAGAGAAGGAAAAGACATTACAGCTCAATAATTCTAGTCCTTTCAATTTACATGTAAGGACACTGAGGCGCATCCAGGTCATTAAACCCATCATTTTACAACTAAGAAGACTGAAACCTATTAAGGAAGAACCTATTTACCTTGTAGATTAGAGAGACAAAAGGGAGAATAGATTGATCAAAGGCTGCTGAATTTTGAGAAAATTTTCTACAAGATTCTTTCTATATATCATATATATATGGATATAAAGGTATCTATCCATATATATGAGGAAAATTAATTTTGGAGTATATTATTTATTACCAATATTTCTATGTGAATTCATTCATTTCCTCAGACTCTAACCTCCAAAGGTCAGGCAGTTGCTCTAGGGCCATTTTGGCAGATCTATGGCATTTGTGCTGGAGGGGATGCTCCCTTCACCCTCTCCAGCCTGCCTGAGGATATTTCTCATATCACCTATCCCTCTGCCCAGCAAACCAATAGGAGTGCTTCCTCTCCCCCCTATCTGGGGTAAGGGGGCAGTTCACATGCAGTGTGAGAGTGCAGTTTGGGTATTTGGTCTCTAAAAGGTTCACCATCACTGCTCGGGGGTGTAACAGAGTAAGGTTAAGTAAGTAAGATCTCCAGGATCTCAAGGCATTTACTTGGGCAGAGACTCTACCTCTACCTTGTAAAGAAAAGTCCCCTGGGAAGGGACCCCTTTTTTATCTTATAACCAAAAATGCCATTTCTTAAGTGCTAGAGAGGGTTGCATCAATCACATCTGCCTAGATATAGTGAGACTGTATAATGGTGGGGCAGTTAAGCACTCTAAGTCCGCCTCCTCATTAAAATGTCCACTTATTAGGACTGCCAGGCCAATCAGAAAAAGACACACTTTTTTTTTTTTTAATATATTTTATTTGATCATTTCCAAGCATTATTCGTTAAAGACATAGATCATTTTCTTTTCCTCCCCCCCACCCCCCATAGCCGACGCGTAAGTCCACTGGGCATTAGATGTTTTCTTGATTTGAACCCATTGCTTTGTTGATAGTATTTGCATTAGAGTGTTCATTTAAAGTCTATCCTCTGTCATGTCCCCTCAACCTCTGTATTCAGGCAGTTGCTTTTTCTCGGTGTTTCCACTCCCATAGTTTATCCTTTGCTTATGAATGGTGTTTTTTTTCTCCTGGATCCCTGAAAGTTGTTCAGGGACATTACACCGCCCCTAATGGAGAAGTCCATTACGTTCGATTATACCACAGTGTATTAGTCTCTGTGTACAATGTTCTCCTGGTTCTGCTCCTCTCGCTCTGCATCACTTCCTGGAGGTTGTTCCAGTCTCCATGGAACTTCTCCACTTTATTATTCCTTTGAGCACAATAGTATTCCATCACCAACATATACCACAGTTTGTTCAGCCATTCCCCAATTGATGGGCATCCCCTCGTTTTCCAGTTTTGGGCCACCACAAAGAGCGCAGCTATGAATATTTTTGTACAAGTCTTTGTGTCCATTATCTCTTTGGGGTACAGACCCAGCAGTGCTATGGCTGGGTCAAAGGGTAGATATTCTTTTGTCGCCCTTTGGGCATAGTTCCAAATTGCCCTCCAGAATGGTTGGATCAGTTCACAACTCCACCAGCAATGAATTAATGTCCCTACTTTGCCACATCCCCTCCAGCATTCATTACTTTCCTTTGCTGTTATGTTAGCCAATCTGCTAGGTGTGAGGTGATACCTCAGAGTTGTTTTGATTTGCATCTCTCTGATTATAAGAGATGTAGAACACTTCTTCATGTGCTTGTTAATAGTTTTGATTTCTTTATCTGAGAACTGCCTATCCATTTCCCTTGCCCATTTATCAATTGGAGAATGGCTTGATTTTTTGTACAATTGATTTAGCTCATTATAAATATGAGTAATTAAACCTTTGTCAGAGGTTTCTATGAAGATTTTTTCCCAATTTGTTGTTTCCCTTCTGATTTTAGTTATATTGGTTTTGTTTGTACAAAAGCTTTTTAGTTTGATGTAGTCAAAATTATTTATTTTACATTTTGTGATTCTTTCTATATCTTGCTTGGTTTTAAAGCCTTTCCCCTCCCAAAGGTCTGACATGTATACTATTCTGTGTTTACCCAATTTACTTATGGTTTCCTTCTTTATGTTTAAGTCACTCACCCATTTTGAATTTATCTTGGTGTAGGGTGTGAGGTGTTGATCTATTCCTAGTCTCTCCCACACTGTCTTCCAATTTTCCCAGCAGTTTTTATCGAATAGTGGATTTTTGTCCCAAAAAAAGACACACTTTTGTATAAAAGACAGACTGTCAACTTCTTGCTCACCTTATTTTGGCACAGATGGAGGCATGCCAGTGACCTATCCTTTATTAACAGATTGCATAACCCCAGTAATAAATTATATTGTTCTCAGAGAAATGGTCTCATTTTACTTATTCATTAAAATTCCAGGTACTATATATATATGCATATATATATGTAATATATATATATATATAATGCATGCATACAAATGCAGACATACACCTACAAGATATTCCAAAAATCTTACTGCAGTTTTAAGCAAATATGTATGTAGGCATGTATTTTTATACACATGTGTATAACATATGTTGGGGAGGAATGGTTTAGTCTTTTATATATTGTGTCTTGAGGATATAGTAGGGCCTTCACCAGCCTTAAGTATCTTGTCCCAGTAAAGAGACAGCTGTAGTTGAGCTTGGCTTTCATTTAGAGACAAGAAATCTAAGATGGCGGCCAATTTTGGTGTTCCTCTGGCTTCATGTAGACATTGGATTAAAATAGTGAATAATTTTCTCTTTTCCCCCATGAAAGGTATAGGATTATGGCTTGGGGCAATTGCAAAAAGACCAATCCTAAACATGTCTAAATGAAATTTCTTGGAGAGCCAGGAAGTGACTAGAATAAGCTAACAGTAATTAGTATTATTAGAGCATACCCTTATGTTGAGCTTTATAGTCTGCAAAGAGCTTCCCTATGAAGTAAGCAATAAAAATATTGCTAAACCAAGTTTATAGGTGAGGAATAATAAGATGATGCTTGAATGAGTATCAGCTTGTGAACATCAGAGATAAAACTTGAACATCTGGTTCCAACTTCAGGGCTTTAATTACTATGGTTCACTGCCAGGACCACTGATGGCATTATAGAATCACAAAATTTTGGTACTGGAAGAGATTTCCAAGACCATCATGTACAACTCATATTTCCAAAGAATGTACCCCCCTCTACAACATACCTGATAAGTGACTAGTCATCTAGACTTGGCTCAAAAGGCCTCCAATGGGGAAGAAGGCACTACCTCCCAATTGAAGCCCTTTCCACTGATTGCTAAGAATGTCTTCTTTTCTTCTGTTGTAACCCCCATTCTACCATAGGAATACCAATGACAATGACTGACCTATAGGTTTGTTATATTGCTGCTGTTCAGTTAGGTTTGACCATTCTGTCCATGGAGTTTTCTTGTCAAAGATGCTAGAGTGATTGGCCATTTCCTTCTCCAGTGGATTAAGTCAAAGAGAGGTTAAGTGACTAATAAGTGTCCAAGGCTAAATTTGACTCCAGGCCTAGCATTCCTAATTTCTTCAACTGATCTCCATATGGGATGACCTATGACTCTTCTCTTTCTGTATCCCTTTCTCTGTAAATTCTCCAGCTAATAAATGTCTTTGCTCAAATGAGGTACCTATAATTCAGCACAATACCCCAGGTGAGATCTAAAAAGAGGAGTGTACCAAGGACTCTCAGCTCCTTATTTTTGGAAGCTCTGCCTCCTCTTAAGATGACTTTGTTACTTCATCATGCAATGGTTGGATGGTTACTAGGTGGATACTCTTCTTCAGGTTGGGCTTGAATCCCTGTGGCCTTTGAGGTCCTTTTGAACTCTGAGATTTAATGATCTATTATTTACAAAGTCCACACCCCTCCTCTCTTTATGCTTCACACTCTATATCCAAACGTATACAAAGAGCATTGTATAAGGCCAATCTTATGCAGGGATAGACTAGGGAATGGAGTCGATAGCTACATATAGTATGATTTTATATGTATGGGTAAGCACCACTGTATGATGAAGCCAATCCAACTAATAACTCATAGATATGATTGATTAGGCTAAAGCTACTTGATCCCCAACCAGAGCTCAGAATCAATATGCAAGTACCTCTAGAGGAAAGAAAACATTGGTTCCAGAGCCTTTCCTTAAATCAAGTTTACATGGGTAGTGTGGAATTGGTGGGGATGGGCACCAAGTTCCTGATGTTAGGATAGGATATTACAGAGGAATATCATGGAGGGAGGAAGGATACAAGAAGAGGAGATTGAGGGGTTAAAATTTTCTGACATTATACTTTTGCTTGGTCAATTGGAACATCTTCTGCTTCAGCTTAATTGGAAAGTAAAAAATATCAGGACTCATTTATACTAATACTTCAATGTAATTCAGAAAAGATGGGAGACCAGTTAGAACCCAACTAAGACTGGAAGAACTCCAAACAGCAAGTGGGAGAGACTTTCTTGATGTCTGGTCCCTTGGCAATGTTTCTAGGGATCATCGCCACTTCTTATTCTTCATCCAGGAATACACAGTTGAAGTCGACATTTGTTAAGATCCTACACAGTCTAGGCATTATGCTAGATGCTGGGGATTTGTTTTATTGGTCCCAAGATTTCTGTAGTAGAGAGATAAACAACTTTTCTGCAATTCATAGTCTTAAATTGTTGCTTAGGGGCTGGGGAGGAGAGAAGGGTTAACACTAAGAGATTAAATGACCTGTCCAGAAGACAGGTCTGGAAGAGACAGGACTTGAGCCTAGGTCTGCCTGACTCTGAGATCAGCTTTATATCCATTTCATGCTGTTGAATACTTTCTTCTCCTAGACATTGTTTTCTCTCTAGATTTCTGCAACACTATGCTCTCCTGATCCCTCTCTTGCCTGTCTAACCATTCTTTTTCGGTCTCCTTAGCTTGGATTAGTTCACAATCACTAAAGATTCTGTTCTGAGTGCTCTTCTCTTCTTCTATACTATTTCTATTGGTTATCTCATCAATGACCATGATTTTAATTATTATCTTTAGGCAGATAATTCTCAGACCTATTTATTTAGCCCTAAAGTCTCTCCTGAGGTCCAGTATCAAGTCTCCAAATGCCTTCTGGGCATGGCAAAGTGGGTATCCCATAGATACCTTACATTCAACATGTCTAAAACTGAACTCTATGTTTCCTCCCCAAACCCTCTTTTCTTCCTACTTTCCTTATCACCATCTTCCCAGTCATTCAAGGCTTTTAACCTAGGTGTCATCCTCAACTTTTCTCTCTCTCAACTCACCCCACATCCAATCCGTTGCCACATAACACTGTAATAATAACTCGCGTATATACTTCCTTCTCTCTGACATTTCCACAAGCTGATATAAAGCTTTATCATATCATACATGGACTATTACAGCAGTCGTCTTGTCATCCTTGCCTTAAGCCTCTCCCTGCTCCAGATCATTCTCCTCCCAGCTATCAAAGTGAGCTTCCTAAAGGGGAGTTCCCTTTGCTACCTTTAAGATGTAAGATCACACATGAAATCCTCCTGCATTTAATGCAATTCACAACTTGGTCTCTTTCTACTAATTGTCATCTCTTCATCCTTTTACAATAAGTTCCCAACATTTATTGCCTAGATAAATTTAAAAAATACAATTCATTAAAATAGTATGGCAATAACTTTAATACATCTGGAAACAGAATGTTGCTTTTAAAAAAAGGTTTAAATTGGCCTATAAAATAATATGATTATGAACACATGAAATGATTAGAATTTAAAACATCTTACCACAAGAATGTATAACTATGTAGCAAATATACATAAATCTCACTTTAAAACATATGAATTAATTGAAATCCATGCTAGACATAATAAATGTAGAGTTTACTTTGTTAAAAATCTATACCGTATAGTCAAGTAGAGGCAAAACTTCCAATGCCAGTGACACTTGAGAAGAATTAAACATTTATAATAAGTATCCTAGAACTGCTCCTTTTTATATTTATAAAAGGAAATGCTCATTCTAGTACTGAGGTTTCCGTCTTAAACATCTACACATTTCCTTATTTATAGACTTGGAAACTTCTATTACTAGAATATGTGTCTGAAGATTTCATATCCTTTTAGATAGATAACATTCCAATTCTTTGGGGGGAATAAGAGCATTGGAAAGTCAGAACCAAGTCAGATAATCTTTCTGAAAGTCATTAAATATCATTGAGTTTTTTACACTTTTACCTACTTAGACGAGAACATTTATGAACATGCTAACTTAACCAAGAACATTTCATATAATATAACTAAGATAAACCATATTGTGCTTTCCATTCTTCTTGACCTGTATTTCCCTCTAATTATTCTACAATCCAATGACAACGTCCTTTTTGCTTCTTCTTGAACAGGAAACTCCATTGCCTGACTCATGCCCTATTACATGTTTTCCCTTATCTCTAGAATGCGCTCCTTTCTCTCTTCTACTTTCCAACTGCCTTGACTTCCTTTAAGACCCTGCTTAAATTCCATGTCCTTCAAGAAAGCTTTCCCACCCACCTTTGCCAGTGTGTTCCTTCTGAAATTATTTTCCATTTCCAATTCATTTATCTTCTACATAACTGCTTGCATGCTGTTTTTCCCGTGAGAAGATGAACTCCTTGAGGGCAGGAGTATATTTTTACCTTTTTTTTTTGTCCCCAACCTATAGTAAAATGTCTGGCACATAGGAAATGTTTAATAGATGCGACTGACAGTTGATCAACTATTGCCTTTCTATTTCTGAAGATATAAAAACAAGTAGGGAACAATTCCTCCTTTAAAGAAGCTTACAATCTACCGACCCAAACAAAATGCAAATATATAAATAGATATACAAAAAGAAATACAAATCAACCCAAAGTAATTCCAGAACTGGGTTTTCAGTAGCTTTTGGGGTGGGGATCAGGAAAGCTTTAACTTAAGAGTTGGACCTTAATCTGAGTTTTGAAGACAAATAGGAATTCTAAGAGGCAGAAATTAAGAGGAAATGAATTTTAGGCATGAGGGATAGTCTACACAAAGGAAAAGAGAAAGGACATAGAATTTCATGTATGAGGAATAGGAGGTAGACTGTCTTGAGTGTACCTTACAGCATTTGAAGGGAAATAATATTTAATAAGGTCTAGAAAGATGCTCACATCCAACTTTTTGTGATCTGATGGACCATAGCATGTCATTATTCTCCATTGGTTTTTTTGGCAAGGATGCTAGATAGGTTTTCCATTTCCTTCTCCCATGGACTAAGGTAAAGAGAGATCAAGTGAGTTGCCTAGGGTCACACAGCTAGTAAGGGTCTGAGGCTGGATTTCAACTCACATCTTCCTGACTCCAGATCTAGCACTTTATCCAATGAACTACTTGCCTCCTCTTAGAAAGAGAGAATGGAGCTACATTGTAAAGAGTTTTAAATATCAAATGAGAGAATTAATATTATTTTTGATCCCAGATTTTGATAGAAAGGTGCTAGAGTTTAAATAAAGTCACTTTTGGTAGTTGGATGGAGGATGGATAGGGAAATGAATAAAATTTGAGGTCAGTACATGAATTATCTCGCCACTGAAATAGCCAAAGCAAGAGATGATAATACCTGAATTAGGATCATGGCTATATAAATGGAGAGAAGGTGATGAGTATGAAAGATACTGGAGGGGTAGCATCAACAAGACTTGCTTGGCAACTAACTTTGGGATAGGACAAGGGGAAGGATATGGTGTCAAAGAGAAGAAAGAGTGGAAGATGACTCTAAGAATGAAAATTTTAGGAAAGATGGTGGTGCCCTTGACAGAAATAGGATGATTAGAAACAGGGTAATCAACAGGTAGTATCAGATGACACAGAAAGGTCAAGAAGGGTAAGACTTGAGCAAAGATTACTGATTTTTAAATTTAGAAGTGTGATAGAGGCTGGCACTAGAGAAAAAGTGCCAGACTGAAGAGTATATGAAGTTGATCACCTTGATGGGGGAGGGCTCAGGAATTTCCTGAGGAGAGAAGACTCTGGTGGGGAGAGCAGTGAGGGTCTCTCCATCTTGAGATATAGAAGAGAGAAGGTGGATAAAGACTTTCTCCTGAGGGTTACCCACTTTTCCTGCTGGTGACTGGAAATCCTTCCCCCCAACACTTCCCAATTGAAGGGACTTTCTGAAGAGAAACCTGAGTAGACTTTACCTCAGCTTCTGTTGCCCAGGGATGAGTCCACCTGATTTTCTCTCAGGGGCTCAGGCTGCCAAGGCCTGAGTTCCCCCCAAACTTGAGGAGGGAGGAAAAGGGTTTAGATAGAGATAAGGACTCCCTTTTCCCACTTTCCTTTTCCCATTCTTCCCTGCCCATTATTTCCTTCTGTAGTACCTGATTGGGTTAACATTAAAAAGTTATCTGTTCCCCAAGCTGAGTGTGAGTGAACTGATCAAGGGGAGACCTTTTGGGTCTCAAGTAGTGGAGGGGGGACAAGAGGGACAAGAGAAAATTGGGGAGAGCAGCTTTAGCTAAGGAAGGAAGACAGAAGGGGGAAAATCTTCAACCCCCCTCTCCTCTCTCTGAGTCAACCCTGCTGTCTCCCCTGAACCCCACTTGGTTGAGTAGGGGGTTCTCCCCCTCTCTCTTTCTCTCTCTCCATACCTCAGAGTCCAAGCCTCCTCCCTAGGGTACATTCCCTTCTCTTTTTTATTTTTTTTTTAAACAGAAGCTACTAGCAACTTCTTTTAAGGCCCAGATAAAATAGTACTTTTGATGGAAGTCTTCTCCAAACCCTCTTAATTTTAGTACTTGTCTCTGTTAATTATGTGCTATTTATCCTGTGTGTAGATTTCTTTTTATATATTTATTTGCGTGTTGTCTTTCCCATTAAAATGTAAGCTCTTTGAGGACAAGGACTACAGTTTTTCTCTTTTTTATATCCCCAGAACTTAGCATAGTTTCTGCCACTTAGAAGGTACTTAAATGTTTATTGATTGATTGATTGAGAACAGTTTCAATTAGATAATAAGGTTGGCAGCCAGGCTGAAAATAGAGTTGTGAATGAGAGAAGAAATGGGAATGCAGAAGGATGTAAGTTCTTTGTTATTTCATCAAGGGCTTCACTGTGTTTGTTACTTAGAGTTTATCTTCTAATTAAATTTAAACTAATCTGGGAGCATAAGGCAACTCTCTTAGTGCCAAAGCCTGTTCTACCTCTTGAGAAAAGTTCACTCATCTATTTCTTCGCTGGTTTGTCTAGTAAATTAGGGATAATTTGAAGTGGAAACAAGCTCATCTTTTTCTATGTAAACTAGAGGCTATCCTCACTCTTCCTGACTATATTTTGTGTTCACTCTAATAGTATCTAAGAATCACTTTTTCATTCTTTATTTAATTTTCATAGTTTCTTGTTTGTTAATTTCGCCTTTTCCAAAATAGCTGAAGGACATCCATCATACATAGGCAGGATTTGCCTTATAAGGATAGGTGGCCATCTACATTCTGGGCTTCAGAAGGCTCTGGGAAGGCTACCTCTTTCCTGTAATATCTCCTTTATCACCTCTAAGGGGACCTAAAATTCCAGATTTAGAGACAAGAGTTGAGATATCTAAGTATCTAGAGATTTGGATTTGAGCCTCAGGACCTTCACTTAGTATACCCTGTGTGACCCTGAGCAAATCCTTATCCCACTGGACTCCCATCTCCCCAAATATAAAATGAATGGTTTTGAATAGCTGATCTCTAAGGTCCCTTTTAGTCATGTAATTAGAATTTTCTCTCCAGAACTTTCTTTTCCAGCTTCCCATTTTTGTTCTCATGTTACATGCTGATGTAGGGAGAATATATTTTGATGTAACCACACCCCTCATTCTCTCTTTTCCTGGGAAGGCAGTTGTGGAGGTTGGATGAGAGCCAGGCAGGAGAACCCATGTGGCTTTACTGAGGCTTTATACTTTTGTTCTTTTATTTCTTCTATTTCAAGTGATTAATAATAAACCTTATAAAATATAACACAGAGTTATTGATATTAATATAAATCTTACATAGTCTAAACTCATGATTCTATGATCTCTGAGGTTCTGTGATGGCTTAGTAAATGGGAGGCATTATAGTATAGTGGAAAGAGAATAGAGTTTGAAGTCAGAGGAACTAGGTTCAAATTCTGCTTCTGACATTTACTACTTGGGTTACCATCAAGTTGCTTAACCTCCCTGGACCTCGGTCCCTTCTCCATAAAATGAGATGATTGGACTTAGGTGGCCCCTGAAGTTCTTTATGGCACTAAATATAGCCAGTGAATATGCTTATTAACCAACGCACAGGCACCATCTAGTGACAAGAAATGATAACTGCAAACTTGTACTTAACCAAGGTTGTTTGGAAGGTGAAATGATTCCTTTCTTGACATTGCAATTTCAGATGAGGCTTCTGGGAATGAATAGCAAAGTGCATGAATTATCTCACTGGTCTCTCAATGACAGAAAGCATGCTGTTATTTTCACTGGGCACATGTAAATATATAATTTAACTAATCAAGCCTTTAAGAATTTTAATGAATGAATCAAATACAAATTGGTTTTTTAATTGTAATGAGTAGCTTTGGCTAGCTGGCAAGTTTTGGAAGATTAGAGAGGAGTTTCCAGGCTTCTTTTCAGCACTGAATTTCATCCAGTTGGGGAGAATGACTACTCTTTCAAGACCTACACCTTTCTCCTCCTATAGGACATCCAATGGGCATGAGTTGGAAAAAGAAGACTGGATTGACCGGCTCCCTCATTTAAAATGTGAGCTCTTTGGGGGACAGCTGGGTAGCTCAGTGGATTAAGAATCAGGCTCAGAGATGGGAGGTCCTGGGTTCAAATGTGGTCTCAGATACTTCCTAGCATGTGACCCTTGGCAAGTCACTCAACCCCCATTGCCTAACCCTTACTACTCTTCTGCCTTGGAACCAATACACAGCAGTGATTCTAAGATAGAAAGATAAGACATTAAAAAAAATGTGAGCTCTTTGAAAGGGCCATGTTTTTGTATTTCCTCATATCCCTACTGCTTAGAGTTGATCAATAAACATTTATTAAATATAAATACCTACTATTATTTAATATACTATTAAATATAGATGCCTACTATTTTCCAATATTAGATTAAAATAGTTTTGAGTGTTAAATAGTCGTAGATAAGAGAGTGGGAGCCATAAACTATGATAATTAAAATGTTTGGGAGCAAAGGAATATATATATATATATACATATATATATATATCAATTATGACCGCTGAAATATGTTTTCTACTGTGTCTTGGTTTTATATAAATATAAGATGGTTGCCAGGGAATATATTCCCAATTTATGAATATGCCCAAGCCAACTGGGTTTTATAGAGAAATTTAATTTATAATACACTGATTAATTAATAGAAAAAGAGAGAAAGTAAGAAAGGAATAAGAATGAATAAATCAGTCAGTTGGTTTTATCACTCACCCAAGATCTCTCTAGGTAAGGCTTCTCATGCCAACCTCAGGCTCCACCTTCAAGAGAGCCTCCTTTCAAGAAATGTTTCCAGAGAATTCTCCTCCTTCAGAGCCAGCCTTCTCTCCTGGTCCTCCCACAGAGCAACCTCCTCAGTCCTCCTTCAGAGCCACCTCCCTCAGAGCAAAACCTCTCCCCTCTCTCCTCAGACCCCGCTATCTTTTAGGAAACCATCTAAGTCCCCTACCCTCAGTTCTCACATCTACCAATCACTGTCGATGGCTCTAGCTTAACCCAGGACCGCCCAGAGGTCTGTTTCCTTTGCACATGTCTGTTGTAGGTCATATTCTCAAATAATTAAATCTTGATCTATGCTACAGCCCTTCCTAAATCCTGTAAGACTGAGTAGGGTGGAGATTGTAAGTTCCAAGACCTGGTTCTGTCATTCCAAGTATCTCTATTGTATCAATTCTAAAATCAATAATGACTCAAAGAACTTCCTGTTCTATGCTTAAGCATAGGTCAAAACCCTTTCCATTGTTTAGCAAAAGGTTTCTGTCCTAAAGTAGTCTTAAGTAGGGAGGAGGGGTTTCACATTCCAATAGAGTTCTTACTATCAGTAGGAAATTTTTTCCAAGTATGAAATTTCCCAATGGTGAAATTTCCAACATTCATAAGTCTAAGAAATTTTAAGGTTTACACCAAGCACTGTGTTAAACACTGGGGATAAAAAGAAAAAAAATTAAGTCCCTCTTCTCTAGGAACTCACAATCTAATCGAGGAGTCAACATGTGAATAACTTTATACAAACAAGATGTATATAGGATGAATTAGGGATAGTCTCAGATAAAAGGCATTGGCATTAAATAAAGACTGGGAATGGCTTCTTGGAGAAGGTAAGATCTTAGCTGGGACCTGAAGGAAGTCAGAGAAGCCCAGAAGCTGAAAAAAGTAGGAGGAACATTCCAAGCATGGGATATAGGCAGTGAAAATTCCGATAATCAAGAAATGAGTGTTCTATGCAAGGAATAGCCAGTGTCAGTGGATTGTAAAATTGGGGATGGGGAGCAAGGTATAAGGAGGCTGAAAGGGGAGTAGAGGGCTGGGTGTTGAAAGGTTTTGAATGGCAGAAAGATTTAATATTTGATACCAAAAGTGATAGAAGCCAGTGGAGTTTATTGACTGGGGAGTGACATAAACCTGTGCTTCAAGAAAATCAATTTGTCAGCTGTGTGAAAAACAGACAGAAGTGGGGAGATACTTGAAACCAGGGGACCAACCTTAACACAGTGCCTACCGATTGCTGATTGGCTGACAGGCTAGAGAAGGGGACCAATCAAAATAGAGGAAATTTAATGTCAATTCAAAGGATGCATAGCAGAGGGCTCCAAGCTCCTTTTTGTGAAAGGGAGTTATTTTCCATGTGGGGTTTTCCATATTTCCATATTTTCCAAAGTGGGGACATAAAAGGGAGTCTCTTATGGCTGGGGCAATGGCCTTAAAGCCTTACCAAATAAAAAATTGACCCTAATCTCCCAAGGGAGCCTCTCAGACATAAAGACAAATTAAATGGAGATATGCCTAGTTCTACCTGTCCATAAGATGGCTTCTTTCTCATGGGAAGCACTCATACATTATATATTGTCCATAGAAAGGAGCTCTCTCAGCATAGCCTCTTGTGGACAAGAACAGTTTCTTCTTCATGAAATATTTGGCAAAACAGCATCAGCTTATCCAATTTCAACAGTGAAACCAAATTATTAAAGATAAACATTCTGTGCGAATAAACCTTTGAGATATTGGCTTAAACCCAATGCTTTCTGGAATTTGACTGGCCTATTTTAGAGTCTATTAAGTTGCTCTACAAATTGATGGGATGGTATTCCATGTAGGGGTCAATGAGATGAATGCTCCTGGGGAGTTTAGGCTGAACCTAGAATGGTTTCAATTCTTGATTGCACAAGAGCAGAATATTTTTGAGGTTATGGAGCTCTCCCTTTCCCATAGCTGTTGTTCTTGGGCAATCTGAATGGTCTCATTAATAGGCCAATGTTCATAAACTGTCCTCATTTCCTCCAGCTGAAAGCAATCTCTCTCTCTCTCTCCTTTAAAATCCTATTGTGTTTTGTACCTCCTGTGCGACAGATATCTGTGGCCAAGACTGCACTCCTTTCATGGATTATAAACTGTCTGAAGACACACACTGTGTCTGATGCAGTGCCTTGCACAAGATGAGGGTTCAGTAAATATTTTTGAAGATGTGACATGGCATGCTGTAAAATCAAAGTCACCTAGGAATTCAATCAGTTCATTAAAAAATATGTTAAAATTTTAAAGATAAATCAAACCATTCCAACAGCAGATTACTATTGAGTAAACAAGTATTCTCTCAGGGAACCTTTTATAGACAAAGTAACTACTTGATTGGTTTCACTATTAACTGGTTTAGCATTTCATAGATGGGATATTATGCACTGAAATATATGCAAATAGGGTGGGAACAGAAAGGTGGCACAGTGAATTGAGAGCCAGACCTAGAAACGGTAGGTACTGGGTTCAGGTCTGGCCCTGGATATGTCACTTAACCCCAATTGCCTAGTCCTTATGGTTCTTCTGCCTTGGGAACCTATGTCACTTCCAATAGAGAAAGTAAGGACTAAAAAACACAAAAGACTCGAGGGTAAGAATGATGAGCAATGGTAGCTGGGTTTGAGATGTTGTTTCTTTCTGCAAAAATGGTTATGGCATCGTCCTAAGGCAGGAGATCAGCAGGAGCAGCAAACATTGCAGTGTCCATTTTATGGCAATTGAAGAGAGGAACCTTTTTGGGTGTTTTGTGGTGCAAGGTCAGAGAATATAGTCTAAACATTATAGGTTTGGTTCCAGTATTCAGACTTTTGATTTCTAGAATAAAGAACCCTGATAAAGGTAACTGGAATGGTCAGGTATTATTGGAAGGGGTTATTCCTTAGATCAATAAAAGAACAGTGAAAGTTATTTTAACCAAATAATATTTTAAAGACAAGAAGAAAAAAATCAGTAAAACTGATTCAAAACATTAAAAAATCTAAAAATATGTGCAGTTTGCAACAATTGTGGACCTCCCATCTTTGCAAAGGGGTGGGGTTGGAGTGATTTCTCATCTTTATTTCAAGACTTGCTTCTTTATAATTTTGTAATATCTCTGTAATTTTGTAACATCCCCTTTATATTTTTATAGTTGTCTTTTTTGTTTACATTATTGATTTTCATTTACATTTAAAGTCATTATGTAGGTTGTTTTCTTGACTGTAATTTCAGGTGAAGGTTCCAGGAATTAATTGTAGCAAAATGCATGAATCATCTCACTTGTCACTCAGTGAAAGAAAGCATGCTGTTATATTCACTCTGCATCAGTTCATGTAAATCTTTCCATGGTTCTCTGTATTCATCACATGTATCATTTCATATAGCATGGAAATATTTCATTACATTCATGAATCAAAATTTATGAATATCTCCAAGAAGCCTTTCCCAGTCTTTATTTAATGCCAATGCCTTTTATCTGAGACTATCCCTAATTCATCCTATATACATCTTGTTCTTATAAAGTTGTTCATGTGTTGACTCCTCGATTAGATTGTGAGTTCCTAGAGAAGAGGGACTTAAATTTTTTTTTCTTTTTATCCCCAGTGTTTAACACAGTGCTTGGCAAATAGTAGGCATCTATATTTAATAGTATATTAAATAATAATAGGTATTTATATTTGGACTTCCGGTTAAGATGGCGGCTTAGAGAAAGCTAAAGTTCAGATCTCCGGAAAACCCTTCCCGACCAATCTCAAACTATAAGCTCCTAAGGCGCCGAAATTCAAAACAATCAACAGCACAGACCCTGGGAACCCTCCTCCTGGACCTGGACCCGGTTCAAAAGGTACGGCTCCCCTCAAAAGCCAGAACCCGAGATCACTCGAACCTCAGGGGTAGGAGCGCAGAGTCCAAGGCTCCCGGAAGCCGCAGCCCGGCCCGGCTCAGAGAGCAGGGTCCTCGGAACAACAACCCTCAGGGCCTTCTATCCAAGTCCCAGTGAAAGTCACTGCCTGGAGCTCCCGCTGCAGAGAGCTGGTCGAAACAACAGCAACCCTCAGGGCGGGCAAGACAGCCTCATGGGCTGGATCCTGCTATCCAAGTCTCAGTGAAAGTCCCTGCCCTCGGAGCTTGGGGAAGCTGCAGCCCATCCCCCCGCAGGCCGACGAAACAGCCTCACGGCCAGCGATTCTGAAGGCAATTTCCGGAAAGTGAGCCGGGGGGAGAGGGTGGCCTCGTGGTCCGACCCTTCCATTCCAGTTCCAGTGAGGCATATTCAGTTTAACCCAGGGAAAGCTCATAGAACCAACATCTGCCCAGGACTAAAGCCTCTGAACACCAGACAGAGATAAGAAAAGCTAATCCTCCCCATTCAGAGATGGCAAACTCCACAGAAGCACAGAAGCCCCAAAATACCAAGAAAAATAAGAAGAAAGGGGCGACTTTGGACACATTCTATGGAGCCAAAATACAAAATACAGAGCAGATAGAAGAAGATATACAAGAAAATGCTCCAAAATCTTCCAAAGGAAATAGAAACTCTCCACAAACCCATGAAGAATTTGAATCAGAAATGACCAAAAAGATGGAAGCCCTCTGGGAGGAAAAGTGGGAAATAATGCAAAAGAAATTCACACATCTACAAAACCAGTTTGACCAAACTGTAAAAGAAAACCAGGCTTTAAAGCAAGAACTAATAAAGCAAAGCCAAAATACCAAGAAATTAGAAGAGAACATAAAATATCTCACCGACAAGGTGATAGATCTGGAAAATAGAGGGAGAAGAGAGAATTTAAGAATAATTGGACTCCCTGAAAAGCCAGAAATAAACACCAAACTGGACATGGTGATACAAGATATAATCAAAGAAAATTGCCCAGAGATTCTAGAACAAGGGGGCAATACAGCCACTGACAGAGCTCACAGAACACCTTCTACACTAAACCCCCAAAAGACAACTCCCAGGAATGTAATTGCCAAATTCCAAAGCTATCAAACAAAAGAAAAAATCCTACAGGAAGCCAGAAAAAGACAATTTAGATATAAAGGAATGCCAATCAGGGTCACACAAGACCTTGCAAGTTCTACTCTGAATGATCGTAAGGCATGGAACATGATCTTCAGAAAGGCAAGAGAGCTGGGTCTCCAACCAAGAATCAGCTACCCAGCAAAACTGACTATATACTTCCAAGGGAAAGTATGGGCATTCAACAAAATAGAAGACTTCCAACTTTTTGCAAAGAAAAGACCAGAGCTCTGTGGAAAGTTTGATACCAAAAATCAAAGAGCAAGGAATACCTGAAAAGGTAAATATTAAGGAAAGGGGAAAAATGTTATCTTCTTCTTTTACTCAAACTCTCTTCTATAAGGACTACATTTATATCAATCTATGTATACTAACATGTGGGGAAAATGTAATGTATAAATAGGGGGTAAAGAAAGACCAAATAGAATAATGGTTCTCACACAAAGATTCACATGGGAAGGGGAGGGGAAGAAAACTCCTATAAGAAGGAGAGGAAGAGAGGGGGGGGGTTTACTTAAACCTCAATCTCAGGGAAATTAACTCTGAGAGGGAAAAACATCCAGATCCATTGGGATCTTGAATTCTATCTTACCCAACAAGGGTAAGGAGAAGGGAAAACCAAGGGGGGGAGGGGGAGAGGGAGAACAAAAAGGGAGGGAAAGAGAGGGGGGAGGGGGAGGGAAGAAAAAGGGAGGGACTAAAAAGGGAAACATCAAGGGAGGGGACAAGGGGGACTGATTCAAAGTAAATCACTGGACTAAAAGGTAGAGCCGAAGAAGAAAAGGTTAGAATTAGGGAAGGCAATCAAAATGCCAGGGAGTCCACAAATGACAGTCATAACCTTGAACGTGAATGGGATGAACTCACCCATAAAACGTAGACGAATAGCAGAATGGATTAGAATCCAAAACCCTACCATATGTTGTCTTCAAGAAACACACATGAGGCGGGTTGACACCCACAAGGTCAGAATTAAAGGATGGAGTAAGACCTTCTGGGCCTCAACTGATAGAAAGAAGGCAGGAGTGGTAATCATGATATCTGATAAAGCCAATGCAAAAATAGACCTGATCAAAAGGGATAGGGAAGGTAATTATATTTTGTTAAAAGGGACTCTAGACAACGAGGAAATATCATTAATCAACATGTATGCACCAAATAATATAGCACCCAAATTTCTAATGGAGAAACTAGGAGAATTGAAGGAAGAAATAGACAATAGGTATTTATATTTAATAAATGTTTATTGGTCAACTCTAAACAGTAGGGATATGAGGAAATACAAAAACATGGCCCTTTCAAAGAGCTCACATTTTTTTAATGTCTTATCTTTCTATCTTAGAATCACTACTGTGTATTGGTTCCAAGGCAGAAGAGTAGTAAGGGTTAGGCAATGGGGGTTGAGTGACTTGCCAAGAGTCACATGCTAGGAAGTTATCTGAGACCACATTTGAACCCAGGACCTCCCATCTCTAAGCCTGACTCTTAATCCACTGAGCTACCCAGCTGTCCCCCAAAGAGCTCACATTTTAAATGAGGGAGCCAGTGTACAGAAACTATGTGCATACAAAATATAAAGAGATAGATAGATGATAGATGGATGTGTGTGTGTGTGTGTGTGTGTGTGTGTGTGCATGTGTAAAAGGAAGGTAGTACCCAGAGCAGTATTCACAGTAGTGGAGGGAGGTGAAGGGAGATGCACATGCCCATGAAACATGAAATTTGAGCTGAGTTTTGAAGGAAACTAGGGAAGCCAGCATAGTCAGGCCTGTTCTTTATTATTTCTTAATAATTACATATTTTTCCAGATTACATCTTTTCACAATTTTTAATAATAATTTTCTTGTATTTTGCAATCCATGTTCTCTCCCTCTTTCCTTTCCCCACATCCCCAAGATGGTAGGCAATATGAAATAGGTTACACATGTGCTATTATGCAGCACATATTTCCATGTTTATTATAATGTGAAAAAAGACACATATAACATATAAGAAAAAACTCGTGAAGGAGATGAAGTAAAAAAAAATGGTATGCTTCAAGCTGCATTCAGACCCATCAGTTCCTTCTTTGGCGATGGATAACTTTTTTTATCTTGTGTCTCTTGGAATTGTTATAGATTTTTCCATTGCTGATAGATAATAGTTAAGTAATTCATAGTTGACATAATACATTATTGCTGTTACTGTGTTATATAAATGCTAGCTAACTGATCATTCAATAAACATTAATTTAGCACCTACTATGTGCCAGGCACTGTGATATGTACTGGGAATACAAAAATAAGCAAAGCCCCTAGTTATTATTATTATTATTATTAATTATCTCATGTGAACTTCACAACAATCCCATGAAACAGCTAATATAGACGTTTTTTCTTTCCTTCTAAAGATGAGGGGATTAAAGCTCAAAGAAAGTAAATTATTTGCTTAAGTTCACAGAGCTTATGAATAACTAAGGCAGGATTCAAACCCAGGTCTCTTTGTCTCCAGATCCACTAGTCATCCATTATTCTACACTAACCAATTAATATGGTCCAACATAATTTAGTCATTTAGAGAACTTTGAAACCAATAGAATTTTCACTGGTACAAGCAGGAAAATCTGGGTTCTTTAGGAGTCATAGTTAGGATGCCATGACCAAGTTTGTTTTCTGGCAATAATGGCTATTTCTTCCTATCAAAATCCATAGGAAATAGTTCAATTTAGAAAAGATTTATTTAGAGAAATGACATTAGGTGCTAGAGAAGATTCAAAGTTTTGAAAAGACAGCTCCTGTCCTCCTGGAATTTACATTCTCAGAGGGGATATCATCTACACAAAAAACTCTAACATGTTTCAGCTAGTGGGATTGGGCAGATTCAAGTGAAAAATCTGATGCTCTGACAGATGATAGTGAAGCAGAGGGATGGGTGAGTGGAACTAAGGCAGAACTGAACATTCTATTTTTAAAAATTATGGGAAAACTTCAACTGAAACCATGATCTTACTTGGCTCCCTCCTTCATAGGATTCTTCAATTTCAGTGACTTTTCCAGTGGGAAAGCTCAGTCATCCTTTAAGTCTGTTCTACTGAATATGTGTATTTCTCTGCCAAATGTGGCTCTTCCTTTGTACAGTCTCTTGGTCCATTACTCCTCTCGTCTATAATTTCACAGCTTAATGCCTAATCAAGGGAATTGTCAGCATAGCCTCCATTAATTCCCCATCAAACTCAGGCAGGTGGTGTAGTGGATAGAGCAATGGGCTTGGAATCAAGAAGACTCATTTTCTGTGTTATTATCTGGCCTCAGACTCTTACTAGCTGTGTGACCCCTGGCAAGTTACATAACCCTGCTTGCCTCAGTTCCTCATCTGTAAAATGAGCTAGAGAAGGACATGGCAAACCATATTGATATCTTTGCCCAGAAAACCCCAAATGGGGTCATGAAGAATCAGAAATGACTGAAACCAAAAACTCCCCACCTCCTACATTAGTCATAGAAGCTAAAGCTTTCAAGAAAGAGAGAACCTTTTAGGCTTATCCACTCCAAACTTCCTTTTCTCCTCCCACTCTCATTTTATAGATGAATAAATTTAAACCAGAAATTAAGCAAATTGCTCCAGATGACATAGATAGGGAGTAGTGGTGCCAGGATTTAAACTCAGGTCCTTTGTCTCCATCATACCCACAACTCTTTCCATTATATTATACTGTCTCTACTATGATCAGATCGGCTTGCTAATTGATTTGTCATTCAAAAAATGTTGTCTCTATTTCCTTGATTCTTTTCTCTTACTCATCTCATAGATCCAGTCAACTGACAAACCTTTGTCATTTCAACTCCCATGACATCTCTTGCATCATCAGTCCATCTCTCTCCATTCACATAGCCTTTGTTCAAGTTCAAGTCCTTATCCATCAACTCTTAGCTAGACTTTTGCAATAATTTCCTAAATGATCTTTTTCTTATGTTCCCCTCGGCTCATTCTAATCCACCCTTGAGGGAGCTAGGTGGTGCTGTAGAGAGATTTTTTTAAATTTACTTTCTCCAACTCTGTATCTCTATAACCCAGTCCTTTTGCTAGATTCATCTAAATATTAAAAGGACGAGGCTCAAACTAGATTATCTTCTGTTAGAGAGAAGGCAGACCATATGGATATCTTCTCCTTGATTTTGACCCTATAAATTCAAGAGTTTTTTTATTTCTACTTCTGAACCCAAGAAAGTATGCAGTTAAGTTACTCTTCCATTCATAGTGAAGAATAACAATTATGTTGTTGGGTGGTTGGAGGGAGAGAGCTATGAACAACCCATCAGAGTCTTGGATAAATTTAGGCTAAAAAATGAGCTCTCTTCATAATAGAGGTCACAAACTGTGATCTCGGAGTTGTGCGATCTATGTTTTGACTCTTCATCTTTGTATTATCTTTGCAGACTTATCATACCCTTATCACTCCCTTTCCTTCATGCTATGGTCCTACTTTCTTACTTTTCCTTGAATATAAGAGTTCATTTTCTGTCTTTGTGCTGAGTGTCCTTTATGCCAGGCATGCATTCTCTCCTCAACTCTGACTCTAGAATCAAAGTTTCCTTCAAGATTTGTGGCGTCAGGTTTCTTCTTGAAAAATTTTTTTGGTTCCTTCAGTTGCTAGTGATTCTCCCTACCTCCAACCACCATGACTTTGTTTTTAATTTTGCGTACATGACTCATTTCCTTTCCCAAAGAATGTAAACTCCTTGAGAGTAGGAATGGTTCCATTTTGTTTTCCCATCATCAGTGCCTAGCATGAGTCAGGTATTTATGAAATGCCTCTTGACTGATAGGATGCTTCTCTGTGTAAGTCCCTATCCTAGGTACCATAAAGAAAGCAAGCTTTTCACCAAACATATAGTCCTTGCTCTCAAAGAGTTTATAGTCTAGTAGAGGAGCTAAATCAAAGGCGCATAAAATGAAAAAAAAAAACACAAGATATGGCAGTAACAGCAGCTTCCAACTTATATGAATGAGTTGTTCCAAAAATTAATTTATAAATCAGTTGTTTGGAATAAGGAATTTCCCCCATAGAAATATCAAAATAAGTGGTGAATCTCTTCCAAAGTTGGTTGACAAAAGCCTATTTTTACCTGTAATTTATTTACCTTTAATTAAATTATAAATTATTTTTTGCCTATAATATAGAAATCTGCACTTCAGAATGAAAACTTCTGGGGTGGAATCACTTTTTATATCAAGCATCATAAAACACACTTGAAGAACTTATAGCCTGGGCTATATGGGCTCAGAGGATAGAGAACTAGGCTTGGAGATGGGAATACCTGGGTTCAAATATTTCTAGTTGTGTGACCTTGGTCAAGTCACAACTCCAATTACTAGCCTTTACCACTTTTCTGCCTTAAAACCGATATTTGTATTGATTCTAAGACAGAAGGTAAAAGTTTAAAAAGAAAAGAAGTGAATAGTATGGTTTCTTCTTCAGTGCTTTAGAACTGAGTACTTTTCTTTCCCTTAAAATAGCTGTCTTACTAGGACCATCCTTTCTTTGACTTGGGTCTTTGAGCACAAAGAATGGAAAGAATACAAATGGCTTTTATTTTCACTAGAAATTCCCCCTCCCATAAGCCCTCAGAACTCTGCTTTCAAGCTGGATTCTGTCTATCCCAGTCTCACAATCTCAAGTAGCCTCTCTCATTGTTTCTCTCTGACTCAGGGCTCAGCCTTGTGGTCTCCCAGCCTACGTGCTGTGGGGTGAGGTTTTAACCAGACATGCAGTCATTGTTCAGACACAGACCTTGACCCCATATTAACCTTGTGGCTCCTCTACATGACAGGACACTCTCAAACTTTTGAGTCCCCTTGCAGAACAAGGTCATGTGTGAAGGCTAAAAATCAAAGAGTCAACTGGGTGATTGGAGGAGCCTTGTATGCCACCCTTAGACTTTGGAATTACAATTAATGCCCATTGCCTAGCATCTGCCTAATCCTTCTAACATTGAACTATAGTCCACTGGATTATGGGAAGTAGCTAGGAAGGAGGAAATAATTAAATAACAATAGCTATTCTTTATGCAGAGCTAAGAGCTGTACAAACATTATCTCCCTTGGTCTTCCCAACAAACTGGGAGGTAGGAACTATTACTATCCCCATTTTAGAAATGAGGAAATTAAGGCAGACAGAGGTTAAAGGAACTGCCCAGGGTCAGTCCTACAATTATTGCATGTTTTGAGGTGGATTTGAACACTCAGAACTCCCTGATTCTAGGTTCAGCACTCTATCTCTTGGGCAACCACTTCACTGCCCCTCTAAGTTAGGAGGAGATGAATCCAAAGTTTGAAGGTCACTATGGTAATGGGACATTCAGCAGTCAACACTAATGGGTCAACTGCTGCCCATGTATAGATGCCTAAGTGGAATGTGCCAAATATTTATTGAAGGGTTCAATAAATTTCCATGGCTGCTTAGTCCTTCCAGGCTCCCAAATAAAATTCGTTGACATTTAAAGCTTTTCACAACATGGTTCCTTCCCACATTTCCAGGGTTCTTATACTTTTCTTCTTTCCATGAATCCTACAAACCATTTGTCCAGCCTGCTTGCTCTCCCTCTTGTCCCCAGTAACTCAAACACCATCCTTCTTCAATAAATCTAGGATTCCTTCAAGACTCAGCTCAAATCCCATTTCTTGTAGGAGACCTTTTTTCAGACCCCTCCAGGATTAGATTTTCCCTTCTTGAGATTACCTTCTGTTTTCTTTGTATGTAGTTTGTAGATGACTATTTGTGGTCTCCCTGGTTAGAATGGGCCATCTAGGTGGTACAATGGATAGAGTGCTGGACCTGGAGTGAGGAAAATTCATCTTCCAGAGTTCAAATCTCTTTAGATACAAGCTGTTTGATCCTTGCTAAGTCACGCAACCTTGTTTACCTCATGTTCCTCATCCATAAAATGAGCTGGAGAAGGAAATGACAAATCATTCCAATATCTGTGACAAGAAAACCCCAAAAGGTGTCACAAAGGGTCAGCAGTGACTGAACAAAAGCAATAGAGTTTTATAAATATCTCATTTTAGTGTAACAATAACTCTGGGAAGTAGGTGCTGCTTCTTATGCCCATTTTACTGTTGAAGAAACTGAGTCAGACAAAGGTGAAATGATTTGCCTGGGGCCACACAGTCAGTACATGTTCAAGACAAGATTTGAATTTAGGTCTTTCTATTCAGATCTAACACTCTGGGCACATATCTGCCTAGGTATAGGGTACATATATTGTCCATATTGGTTACATTTGTGTCCACACAGAATTCTGTATATGGAATCTTGCCCATCCTTCTCTTAGGGAGACTTTGGTTTTTGCTTAGAGGGGAGCAGAAGATTGGGGTTATGAGGCTAGCTCACTCTTCTCTCCTCAAAGAGGGGATCCTGGACTTGAATTATATGATTGTTGGGTTTAAGTCATTCTCTTTGTCACTATCTCTTAATAGGAAAGAAATGTCCTAAGTCCTATCTGAAAGCTTGATTTCCTTCCCACTATGGACTAATTACACAAAGATCCTAGCAAATAACGAATAGTGAATAAACCCATTTAACAAAGGTGAGAGCAAATGGAAGTCAGAGGAGTTCTGTATATTAGAATTTACCAGACAATATACAGAATGAATGAGCAAGATATCTCAGCTCATCTGAAGGAGAGGGTTCCCATGTCATCCAAAAGGAAATTCCTAAAAGCCTCTAGTACGGCAACCTGGAAATTTGTGACTTGTCAAGGCATAAGTGCCTCTATATAAAGATGTGTTCAAATCTCATCTTTAAAGCTTACTAGCTGTGTGACCATAGGCAAGTCACTTAAACCTCTCAGAGCCTGTTTCCTTGTCTGTAAACATATGGCCACTCTATTTCAGAGTTTGTTGTGGTTATTAGAGTCTAGACCTGAGATTTCATTGTGGAGGGATCTTTTATGATAGACTTCTTCCACCTATGCAGACCATCAATTTGGTTGCAATTAATAGTCTATGTCATTTTTAAAATAACATATCCAAGTGACTGCTAATAATGGGACACATTCAGGCTTCTTCTGCTTCCTAGAAGAGAACATCAAAGAGTCTGAAGAATATCCCTACTCTTCAGATTCTACCCTGACCATCTTTTCTTTACATAGGTCAACAACCCACTAACCCCTTGGACAAGGAACTCCAGAAGCCAAGTCTTGCCCCCTTTCCCCAGAAAAGTCAATCTATTCCAATTTATCATTCTGATATGGAGCAGAGCTATCCTGATTGGGGAAGAGAAGGGTAGAATGAATGAAACTCATCCAAATCCACTACATAGCTAGCTGGACACAAATAACACTTTACATCTCATCCATCTAGGAGACCTGGGTCTATGCAGCATAATAAACTTGCCATTTGCTTTGCTGCCATATTGTCTCCTCCCAAGCCTCCTTCTTCTTGCTCTCACTCTGCAACAATCAGTAAATCAGTACTACCATTGCAACTGGAAAAAGGTTGTACCAGTGGTTGCCCTTTGGCTCCATTTGCAATCCCTATAACTTCTCAAACCCCAACTCTTTCCTGGCTCTCACTACTCTATGTATACTATATTCTCCCTCTAGTCTCCACTTTCTCCCTGGCATACATAAGGCCCTGAATTGTTGATTTCTATTCATTTATCCATCAATTCAAGTCATCAGAACTATATTGTCTTTTTTATGGAAGGATTTCAATGTGAAATTAAAGAGGGAGAAAATAGAGGAAGGCTGGTATAGTGCATAGAACACTTAACTTGGATTCAGGAAATCCTATGTTCAAATCCCAACCCAGCCACACTAGATATGTGACTCTAAACAAGTCACTTAACATTCATGTTCCTTAATTTCTTCATCTGCAAAAGGGGACTGGATTTGATGTTCTCTAAGATCTCTTTCAGCTCTAAATCTATTATCCTGTGAAAAAAAGGGAAAAAGAGAATTCTGATTTATATTAGGTTTTTGAATGGAGGAAGGTTGACACACAGAGAAGAAGGAGTATCCCAAAATCATTGGAGCTCAGAAATTATTATAAGGCTCTTCCCAAAGAGGAGAATGCTATGCACTCTGAAGAAGCAGCTACTTATTCTTTAAGGACCTATTGTCCTTGGTGTCAAGTGAGAGTTCAGTCACAGGGGTAAGAGGAAGAAGAGTTTCCACTCTATCTTAGTTGCCTTCTAATCCTGCAAGATCACTCTGACTGTGTTTCCCTTCTCTTATAAACCTAGAAGAAGGACCAGGACAGCCATTCTCACTCTTTCACTCTTCTCCCAGCTCTGTTCCTGACTTCCTTAACTTCTCCACCATGCCCCTATGTAGGTACATTATCACCTTCTTCCCAATTTTTCAGCTCTGTTTCATGTATTGTCTTCTCTTATTAGAGTGTAAGCTCTCTGAGGGCAGGGTCTGTCTTTCTTTTTGTTTTTATTTATACTCCCAGAATTTTGCCCATTTCCTGTGACATAGTAGGTGCTTTTTAAAGGCTTATTGATTTGATTAGTGGTGCATTTGGTGGATCCTTGCTGAGGGCCACTGACATATCTGTTTTGTTAACATAATAAACAATTGAGAAGCCTGTCTACTACCCAGGATATATATCTATTACATGACAGAGAATCTCAAAATTTGACAAATCAGATGACTACTACCCATATATGGTAATTTACATGTATATAAATGCTATTGGCAGAAGGAACTTGGAAAGCATTGCTAAAGGTTACATTATCTTGAGCAAGAAATTTTCAGGCACAAGTACTTTTCTCATAGATATTGCCTTTAAATGGACAAAGATTCAGAAGAGAATGGCAGACTTCCTGGAAAAATTGAAAACACTTCCTAGAAGCTACTCTTTCTTCCTTATTTCTTATCTAACATCACTCAGATAACTTCCCTATATATGCTTCTTCATTCCATTATGTCATGAGGAGGTGGCCCTTCTCCTTGCCACAAAACCATTTTGCAATTGCCCTTGATTTAGGCTCTTTCTGTCTTCTCTAGCAGATTGTCTCTATCCTTTCTACTGTCTCTCTTATCTTTTGTCTTTTCCTATCTATTGGATCTTTCTCTGCTGCCTATAAACATGTCCACATTGCCTCAACTTTAAAAACCTTTATTTAATCTAGCCATCCCTTCTAGTTATTGTTCTATATCTCTTCTGCCCTTTCTGTCTAAACTCCTTGAGAAAGTCATGTACATTTGGTGCCAACTTCCTCTACTCTAACTTTATTCTAAGTCCTCTGCATTCTGGCTTCTGATCTCATCAGTCAACTGTAACCATTCTTTCTAAAATTGCCAATGATTTCTTAACTGCTAAATTTGATGTTTTATCTGTCCTCATCCTTTTTGATATCATTGTGCACTTAACTCTCCTGATGTCTTCTCTTCCTGGATTTTTTCTTTTCTAGATTTTCATGGCACTGGTCTCTCCTAGTTCTTCTATCAGTCTGATTCTTCCTTTCAAGTATCCTATGTTGATTCTTCTTTCATGAAAAAATTACTATTCATGAATGTTCTCCATGGTTCTGTGCTGATCCTCCTTCTATTTTTGCTCTATGTTATCTTATCTGACCTCATCAGTTCCAATGGGTTAAATTATCATCTCTTAGGCAGCTGATTCCTAGAACTACAGATTCCACCCTCATTTCTTTTCTGAGCTCCAATTCTTCATCACCTGTTAACTCTCAGACATCTCAAATTGGATGTCTACTAGGCATCTCAAACTAAATCCAACACACTCAGAACAAAATTCATTATCTTTCTCACCAAACCTTCCTCTCTTCTAAACTTCTCAATTACTGTCAAAGATATTAACATCCTCCCAAGTCTGAATCCTCTGTGTCATCCTTGAGTCATCATTCTCACTCCACATAGACAATCGGTTGCCAAATCTTGTTTCTACCTTCAAAACATCTCCTTGATGCTTCTCCTTCTCTCTTCTCACAAAGCCCATATTAGTTCAGAGCCACATCTCTTCCCATAACACAAGGATTATTGAACAGTTCCCTCTCCACTCCAGATCACCCAGTTGTCATTGTGATTTTCTTAAAGCGTAGTTAAGTTGTGTGATTCTCTTGCTGGATGAGTCCTACTGGCTCCACTTTCAGGATAAGATGTAAACTTTTTTGCCATTTAAAGCTCTCCTTAACCTGGCCCCTTCCTACCTTTCCAGTTGGATACATTACTACTTTCTATGCACTCTACAATTTAGTTACACTATTCCATCTACTGTTCCTTACCCACAATACTCCGTGTCTTCATGCATTTGTCCAAAGCTTTGAATTCTCCCCTACAGTACACATCGATTCCAGCATATATAACAAAGTTCTTTAGAGAACACAAAAAAATATTTTTTGGTTCAGCTTCAAGAAAAAACCTTCTTTGCAGTCCCTCAAATTATAAACTGGTAGCTGTACCACTGTCTGAATTACATGACAATGCACCAGGATCTGGATCTATCATTTTCAGCCTTCCTCAGCTTTTGAACAGATTTGATTTGATTTACAATTTACAACTGAATTCCTGAGCTGTGGAAGAGTAAAAGAAGTTGACTTTGTGAGCACAGCTATACAATGAAGGAGAAGAATAAATAGAATAGGAAGTTTCTTTTTGTTTACCCCCAATTTTTGCCTCAAACTGTCCCCCCTCATACTTTATATTGTTTGCATAATTAAGTGAATCTGAAGAACTCTCATAGATAGTAGTGTAAACAAATATGATAATGTATATTTCACTTTGTTCTACACATACTTTTTGTACAACATTAAGCAAAGTAGACCTAAAAAAAGGCATGTATTGCCTTTGTCTCTTAGCTTCTCAAGCTACTTTCAAAATTCAGTTCAAATACCCCTTCTGTAAGAGATCTTTTCTAGTTTCTTAAACTATTAGTGCCTTCCTCTTTCAAATCACCAGTATATATTCTGTATAATTTTCTTTTGGTCCTAAATATTTACATGCCATCTCTCTTATTAGACTGTGAGCTTCTTGCAGGCAAGAGCTATATATTCACCCCCTCTTTTGGGCATCTTGAGCACTTAGCACAATTTCTGGCACATAGTAAGCATTTCATAAATGCTGGATGGCTGACTGATTTGGGATGTAAACAGCTGGCTAAGAAGATTGGGTCTGAGGATGAGATTTGGATTTCAAGACTGACTGTAAACAGAAATGGCAGGTAGCTGATCAAATACAGTGTGTTTTGATAACTTGTGTCTGTTAAGTTCCCCCCCCCCCTTTCCCTCCCTTTTTGTACTTCCTGTCCCCTTTTCCTCCCTTAGTTTTCCCTTCTCACTTTCCCTATAGGGTAAGATAGAATCCAATACACCAATGGATCTAGATACTCTTCCCTCTCAGAATTGATTTCACTGAGAGTAAGGTTTAAATATTACCTATGAGCACTATATTTCTTTTCTTCTTATAATAGTATACTTCCTCTCCCCTTCCCATGTGTCTCTTTGTGTGATAAAGATTATCCTATTTTTCTTATTTCTTCAAGTTTCTCTTGGTACCATCTTTGATCCCCCCCATCCCTTTTCTTTTTCTTTTTTTGCATACCATCTTAGACCACTTATTATCCCAATCTCTTCCTGTGAATGATTCTTCTTATTACTATAATAGCGAATATAACTTTTGAGAGTTGCAAATAACATTTCCCATATATTAATATAAATAATTTGATCTTATTGAAGCCCTTAAAGAAGAAAATTTAAATAAATAAAACATTTCCCCCCTTTTCCTTCTCTTTCTTATTTACCTTTTCATGTTTCTCTTGATCTTTGTGTTTGGATATCAAACTTTCCACTTAGTTCTGGTCTTTACAAATACTTGGAAATCTCCTATTTCAAACTTTCCACTTACTTCTGGTCTTTACAAATACTTGGAAATCTCCTATTTTGTTGAATGCCCATACTTTCCCCTGGAAGCATATAGTCAGTTTTGATGGGTAGGTGATCCTTGGTTGAAGACCCAGTTCTCTTGCCTTTCTGAATATCATATTGCAAGCCTTGTGGTTCTTAAGTGTGGAAGCTGCCAGATCTTGTGTAATCCTGATTGGTGCTCCTTGATATCTGAGTTGTCTCTTTTGGGCTTCTTGTAAAATTTTCTCCTTAGCTTGGAAGCTCTTGAATTTGGCAATTATATTCCTGGGAGTTGTCTTTTGAGGATTTAGTGTAGAGGGTCTATGAACTCTTTCAATGTCTATTTTTCCCCATTGTTCAAGAAAATCAGGGCAGTTTTCTTGGATAGTTTCTTGTAGTATAATGTCAATATTTCTGTTTATTTCTGGGTTTTGCAAATTGTCTCTTCGTGATTGGTTTTCCTGATGTCTTCTGGTCAGTGAGATATTTTATGTTTTCTTCTATTTTGTCAGTCTTTTAACTTTTCTTAATTAATTCTTGCTGTTTTGCAAGATTGTTGGCTTCCAATTGACTAATTCTGGTCTTTAAGGACTGGTTTTCCTTTTTTGGTTTGGCCTATCCTGCTTTTCATGGTTTCTAGCTGTTTCTTCAATTGGGAGTACTTGTCCTTTAAACTGCTATTTTCTTTTTTTTTTTAACTATTTCTCACTTTTCTTGCCAGAAGGCTTCCATCTTTTTGGTAATCTCCAATTTAAATTCTTCAAGATCTTCTGGACAATTCCCATTTTTTGAAGGTTTTGGCACATTTATTTGTGCCTTCTCTTCTGTTATTTCCTCTGTAGTCTGGATTTTTCCTCCGTAAAAATTATCCAGGGTCAAACCCTTCTCCTTGTTTTTCCTGGTGTTGGGAAGTTGCTCCTGGTCACTGTTTGCCATCACTATGGTGGTTTTTCCTTCCCTTTCCAGTCAGAAATCTGAGTGAGGAGGGCAGGATCTCTGTGTGTGGAGCTAAGGAGCAAGGATTTTGCCTGAGGCCAGTTTTCCAGTCTCTGCAGCTTCTGTTGTTTTCTGCCCTTCTCTGTGCTATCTCCCCTTGGGTGCCCATGGTCTGTACTCTTCAGTCTGCTGGGGTTTCAGGTTTAGCTGCTCTCAGAGGTAGGTCTTTGGTGGTTTTAGTCAGATGCCAAGGACCTAGAGGTGCTCCTCACTCACTTTAGAGGTGCCCCTCACCTACTCACTGATTCTAGCTCACTGGTTCTGACTCTGGCTCCATAGGTGGGGTGGGGAAAGGTAGATCAGCTCACATTTTCATCTCCTTATGGTATGGAAATGCCCAAATCCCACATACCTTCAATGCTGAGCCCTACTGTGGAGTTCCTTCATTCATATGAATTTGGGTTGAGTTTTTTTTGGCCTTTTGAGGTAGTCTATATCAGTAGGTGCTGAGGAGAGGAAGAGTCCTGTGTGGAGACTGCTACCATATTTACCCAGAAGTCTGTTTTGATAACTTGGGCTTGTAGCACTGTATTTACCTGGAGTCTTGAGAATCTAATCAAAAGAGCTTTACCATGATAAGGAAGAGGGAGAAAAATATGTATCTCTATCCAGGAAGAGACAGAGATAAATAAGCTGTATCATCTGATTGTGACAGAGCACTTCTACACTGTAAAAAAATGACAAGTGGATTAATTTTTTAAAAATATGGAAAGACCTACATCAAATTAAAGAGTAAAATGAGCAGTACCAAGACAACATTATCTACAGCAACAGAAATATTGTTTGAAGAATGTCTTGTTTATATCCACCTCGAGAGAAAGAAATGATAAAGAGAAACAAGCAAGATAAAGTTTTATATGTACATTTATCTTTTTGTCAAATGATGTCTTTTCTAGTGTGGGGAGGGGAAGGAGAGAGGGAGTAATCTAGGAATTTTAATGTAACAAACAAATAAATTAATGAATAAAAAATAGAAAATAGCCACAATGTAAGAAGATGAAGTGTTATTGTTATTTTTTTAAACACACCTTCTGTCTTAGTTTCAGTTCTAGGACAGGAATGTAGCAAGGGTAGGCAATTAAAGTTAAGTGGCTTGCTCAATGTCCCCGAGCTGTGTCTGAGGTCATATTTTGAACCCATGTCCTCCCAACTCCAGGCATGACTCTCTAATAATTGGGCCATGTAGATGCCCTTGTTGTTATTGCTGTTCAATCATTTTTCATCTTTGTAATCCCATTTGGGATTTTCTTGGCAAAAATACTAGAATGGCTTGCCATTTCCTTTTCTAGCTCATTTTACAAAAAAAAAATTGAGACAACCAGGTAACAGGTTTAGAATGGATCTTAGAACAGACTTGGACCAACAAAGAAGAATCTTCCTGACTCCAGACTCAGCACTCTATCCATTGTGCTACATAGCTCTTCCTAGTATCTAAGAAAGATGGATAGTTACTGAGATATCCAGAAGGTCACTGAAGGAAAAAAATCTCTGAAAGGAGTCAGTAGAAAGTCATGGCCTTAGTTTCCTATACACAAATGCCCAATGTTGTAGCAAGTATGATGAACTAGAAATCATAAACAAAGATGGAAATTTGACTTCAGATATGACCGAAACTTGGTATTATGAGGCACATGACTAATATAGTCTTGGGAGGATATTTTATTCAAAAGAAAGAGGATAGGTAGATAGTCATGGTTTACTCATCCATAAAATGGGGATAATAATAGCACCTACCTCATAGGATTGTTGTGAGAATAAAATAAGAGAAGTTAATGTAAAGCACTTCTCAAACCTTTAAGTATTATGTAAATATTAGCTGTTATCATATGAATGTGATAGAAAACACCAGTTTTATAGATATCCACTGGAGCTTTCCACCAAAAGCATTACTGCTTCTTTCAGAACCTATTTCCATGTTGTTGTTTACACTATGATGTTCATTTAGAGTCTACATCCCCAACCATATCCCTTAGGGAGACAACTTCTGACAATACACAGTGCCCACATTTAGGCACCATCTCTGACTGGGTCATTTTCACTTAACTGTCACAAAGGAAGGTTCCGTGTGGACTTATAAAAAAGGAAATGATTATGGCATGAAACCAAAATAGCATCTACAAAGTTTAATTTTTTCTTAAAGAAGAATAAATATTTTCCTATCTGGTCTGTTTTTACCTTGAGGATCAAATATAAAATCATATTTGGCTTTTGAAGCTCTTCATATACTGCTGTGCCAAAAGAAGCAATGAGCAGCCTAATTAAAAACAAAACAAAACTTGGAAAGAACCAATTGGGATAATGAACAGTGAAATATATAGACAACAAGACAACATTATACATAGTTTTTTAATTAATTATTGGAATTAAATAATTTAATATTGGAAGAATAACATGAATTATTACCTCCAGAGAGTGAATCAAAAGATGAAAACATGAAAGATTTAATTTGTATGAACATGTTGGTCTTTCAGACAATATCTTTGGTGATGTAGGGAGGGTAAAGAAGGTTTCAGACACTTATAGATGGGATTTATTATGTAAATATAAAGAAAAGTAAGATAAATATATTAGATAGATGTGATTTCATTTATGTACAATCTTCTTTTTCTTTGTAAGTTTGTTTTATTTGGTTTTATAAAATTGGAATAAAAAATAAAGAATAAAAATAAAGCTTTTCAGAGTATGGACCCTTTCTACCTTTCTGACCTTATACTTTTGCTCCTTTCCTCATACTCTGAGATCCAGTGACACTGACATCTTTTTGTCTTCCTCTCCTACAATACCTCATCTCCTTACTTTCATTCTCTGTTCTCTATACTTGGAACTCTGTCTCACTTCATCTCCACCTTTTGGTTTCTCTAGTTTTCTTCAAATCTCAGTCTACCTTCCACAAAAAGACTTTGCAAATCTTCCTTAATCTTAGTGCCTTCCTTCTGGAATTATTGGACCTGAAACAAACAGTTGTTTTCATATTGTCTCTCCCATTAGATTATGAGCTCCTTGAGACCAGAGCTTGCTTTGTTCCCCTCTTGCCTCCTTCTTTCTATGGCTAGCATTCAGCACAGTGATTGTCATGGAAGAGATACTTAATGAATGTATAAGGACTTTATCTATCACAAACCTCAGATGAGTGAGAGTAGGTCAGTTGGCCAATTGAGTTTCAAAGGAAATAGCAACTTTCAAGATCCAGAATTTCTTCCATCTTCTGAGTACACTGAGGTGACTTTCACATCAGCTTCACCTTCTCTTTGACAAATATGATCAGTGAATAGCCACCCAAGGAAGACATAGGCCAGACAGACAAATACTCACAGGGGATTTGCCAGAATTGGAGAGAACACCCTGGGCAAAGTCTAAACAAACAACCAAAAATTCTCTATTGATGGTGAGGTTTCCCAGATGCTTCTGTTTGTCAATGATCCTGTACCAATTGCAGAGAATGCTGGAATACTCCAAAGGGTGAGGTTATCAGGGCCCCTGGTCAATTCTGTTCTTATATAGAAACACAGAGGCAAATGGAGCTGCCCAGAAATCAGAGAAATCATATTAGATGAAATCAGGTCTATCAGTCTCTCCACATTGCTTCTTTTGTTTGAGCATGCACTGGCAGGAGAATACTACTAAAAGCAGACCATCCATTAGTCCTATTTCCATGTTCATATTTTTCCCAAATAGGAGGAGGCCTTTCTTAGGCCAGTCTGATCCTCATGCCACCTTAGATTTGTTCCCATGCTACCAAGGGCTCAAGCCTTCAAACTGCAGGCAGGAGGAAGCAGAATGTGATAATAGCTAGGGCACGCAACCTGGCGTCAGGAGGAGCTCAGACACTGAGGGAGAGACTATACTGGCCTCCTTACTGTTCCTCGTACATAATACTCCTCCTATTTCTGTGACTTTGTCCTGGATCTTCCTCATGTCTAGGATGCTCTTCCTCACAATCTCTGACTCAGAAGCTGTGGCTTCTTTTTAGACTCTGCTAAAATGCCACCTGCACCAGGAGACCTTTCTTGTTTCCCCTCCATCCCCAGCCATATTCTGCATTGCCATCACCTCCCAGATTAACTTCTATTGTCTCTATATTTATATTGTATATTCTGACAAATATGTAGGGACTGCCATGAAATACACACATATTTTTAATATCACTATTGTTTCAGTAAGGCTATAGGTCTACAAATCATGAAAGAGCTTGATTTTGGAAGATTATCAATACTACAAATGATTTGAAGGGCAATGGCAAACATATGTGGTATGTACAATTTGTTTGCAGTTTGGTGGCATTGTCTTGCATAGAAATAAGGGGATAAAATATGACATTTATGTCTAGAAAAGGATGTGTCCCAGTCAGATAGCAAGAGCATGGAACAGCAGATGAATGATCCATCCAGTCTGTCTTGTGGAAAAGATGGAAAAATATGGGCAATGTGCAAATATAATTAAGGGGACTCACCATTAATTTCCTTAGTAGACTCAGAAAGTCACTAGTGTTTTCCTAACACTGTTACCTCTTTAATAGGCAATAAATATGTATTAAGTGCTCACTATGATCCAACCATACAATTAAATATTTTTTTCTCTCTCTGCAGTAATATAAGTTTTATATATATACTTGCTATAATATCAATACATACCCCAAAGCTTTAAACTGTGGGAACCTGCCATCAATTGATAAAATGTTATGGCACTATGATTAATTTTTGTATCTGATTCCAGGAAATGGGATAAAAATAAGGAGCATAGACTTAACCTCAATAGTGCAAGAAGAGCACACATGAAATACTAATGTGGACTCGAGGTTGCGATGCTTGACATACATTGAGTTGTAGGACTTCCTTGTATCTACACTCTTTATGAAGTACTCATACAAGTACCAAAATTTGACTATCATGCTGGCACCCTATATCCCTGAGCATGAAAAAAGTCAGACCAGGGAATGACACTTCCCTTTCAAAATAAAATCCTAGTTCCTTTCCTTCTTATAGTATGACAACTTCCTGTAGTCTTGGCTGCAAATGGGTAAGTGAAATATTACTGCATTCTGTCCTACAGACTTGTGGGATAGAAATTACTTAAAAGTGGACCTGTACAAGGGCCTATTATGAATTTATTCTTGCTTACTCAACATCTTATATACATAGATTTTGGTATTTTGATTCTGATTTTGAATTTTTTTCTTCCCTTTCTCCCAAAAGTTTAACTTTCTTCCATATTTTCCTCTTTATATATTTTTTGTTTTGTTTTTTATTGTTTTTTAATTCTTTTAATAACTGACTCATACACTCCCATAACTCAACAATGCATCCTGAGATGAACTGGATGCTTTTTTTTAACACCCTCTTCAGGGGGGAAATTGTATTTTAATAAAAATCCAAGATTTTGAAATTTTTTTGTTCAAGAAAGAGCCTTAAGGAAGAAGCTTGCTAACTCCTAAATCCATAGAATGAACTTTTGCAGAAAGATGCCAGAAAACCTACATTACATCAAGATCAAGAATGAACCTTGGGGTGTGGTTGATTGAATTGAAGGTTGATTGAATTTATTTTGAATGTGCACTCTTCTGCCAAAGGGGACTGCCCCCTAATTTGCTTTTGTCAATGCACCCAGCAAAACATTGGTTTTGTTGTCTCTTTCTCTCTCTCTCTCCTATTTTCCCCTTATCTCTAACTATTGTAATTTCATAGCTGGTTTGGTTACAAGACCCTTCAGAGAGATTAGTCTTCCTTGGGCGTTAGGGGGAATTGTGAATTTCAAAACTATTCCATCCTAATCAGACCATTCTTTAGAAGATCTGATTTAGCTATTTCCTGATCAATAACAATAGAGATACTTGGAATAACAGAATCAGGTCTGGAAACTACATTTCTCTTCCATTCTTAGTTTAACAAGATTAGGAAGGTCTGCAACAAAACTCAAGATTTAATTATCTGAGAAAATGGCCTTCAATAGACATGTGCAAAAAAAGGACAGACCTCTGGGCTGTCCTAAGTCAAGCTTGAGCCACCATTGGCACATGTGAGACACAGGAAGTGAGGCAGAGAACTCTGGAGTTCTCGTGACTTCCTGTGGAGAGGGCTAGAAGTCAGTTCTATCCTGGAGCTCAAGCTTGGAGGAGCCCTGCAGACAGCTTCTCTTCAGATCGGTCACATGAGTGATAAGGGCTGACTCTATTCTCTGCCTTGGCTCCCCATGGCTTTAACGCCACTTTGGTTCAACCTGAGCCAGAGTGGTTCTGAGTTAAACTCCTTTCCTTCTCTCCCTCTTTCCTTCTCCCCTTCCCCCCTTCCCTCCCTCTAATATTTTCTTCCTCTTGCTGTAATTAAATCACCATAAAAATTTGGCAGCTGACTTGGGCATTTTATTATTTGGGATTTCCCTTGGCGACCATTTAAACTTAGATTTTTTCAGTCTCAACCATAATTTCACCCTTTACAGTTTAGCAATGGGAATACAAAGAAGAAAAAAAAATGATGATAGTCCCTGCCCTCAAGGAGCTTACCATCTAATGGAAGAAGATAATACACAAATGAAAAGTAGGAGGGAGAGCCACCATTGGGTTCCCACTGACTGGACGTGATGTTTTTAGAGTTGAAACCAAGCAGAACGGTTGATGGCAAATGAAGTTGGCTTGAAAATTTGAGCTTTCTATAAAAGCAGTCAATGGTAAGAATTATATGAGATGAGAAGGAATAGTTGGGTTGGATTTTCTTTGTCCCACTGTAGAGAATACCCAAATCAATGAAATGATAGATCCATTGAAGCATTTATCCCTTTTAAGCTCCGTCCAAATCTATGGAAACCCTTTTTTTACTCTAAATTATTTGAGGTCATTTTTACATTCCACACAGACGATTTGGGGAGTAAAAAGCTTAAAACAAAGCAGGAATCCATCAGTTCAAATTTAGTTCAAACAAATTACACACACACACACACATACAATCTACCTTTTGGGAATAAATTCAACACTGCTGTCTCAGACCAGTTGTCTTCTGAATATTATCCTGTCTCCATAGCCCAAGACTGCATGATTTTATCCAGAGCATGTTGTGTCTTCAGCCTTTTGTTTGGAGAGATTACCCCTAATGTTAATGACCTGCAGCTGAGCAATTGGAGGCAGGAGCTTTTGGCCCAATCAAATCAGGAAGCCAGAATGTCAGCTTGGCTGAGAGCAGGATTAGAGATTTTCTTTTCTTCCTGGTGCCTTGTGGAGTACTTGGGGGTGGAGGAACAGAGAAAACAAAAGAAGGGGAGGGAGAGACTTTGAAAGGCTCAACTGCCTTTAGAAACCTCCTTATAGTCTAACACAGAACATAGAACATAGGACACTGCTTTATCAAAGTCAGCAGACCAGAACCCTTCAGATGACTTCTGGGGCTGAAAGGGACCTTAGAGACAATCCTCATTTTAAAGATGAGGAAACTGAGGTTTTGAAGGGATGAACTGGCTTGCCCAAGATCATTTGGCCATTTAGTGGCATAGTGGGAACTAAAATCAAGATCTTCTCAGTAGAGTCATGCTATCTTACAAATCAGGCCAGGACAATTTGGGCAATAGAAGCCAAAAATTAATTGGAAAGAACATGTAGAATATATGTGGAACATGTATATATACAGGCATTTAGATGTATCTCTGTGTAGTTATATATGCCTATGCATATATATATACATATATAAGTTATGTACTTATGCATATATATGAATGGGCATCTATGAAGGGATATGTGTGAACTGTAACAATTAAATTTAGTCTCTAGTAATAGAAATATTATATTTTGTGAGGTTAATTAAGGATTATTAGAAAATCAAGGAATAAAGAAAATGCACCTCGTGCCCATGGCTGATTAGCCAATTCAGAATGCCTGCACTTAGCTTACTTACTACACCATTGCAATGGCTTTGTAGAGAGCCAGTTAAATACTCATTGTGATCTAGCCCAGGTGGAGATTCAGGTGAGATTATAGGGAATTCTGGGAAATACCAAGGACTTCTGGGGATTGAAGTCTAGGGTTCAAATCTCCATTTTACAGTACAGTAGGAATTCATTTTACCTAAATTCAATATATCAATTCAGATATACATGATTGGAAATAGAAAAAATAAAGAAAAACACATAAAATAAAAATGTTTAATTATGAACTAAATCTGCACCATTTTCCCAGGTGGTCCCCTAGAGGCTATCTAGACCAACCTCACTTCATTTTATGAATGAGGAAATTGAGACCCAGGGATATTAAGTGACTTGCTCAGGGTCATACAGATAGTAGTTAGTCAATGGATAGGCATCGGAAATCTTGACTATGTGCCAGATATTTTTTTAAGCTCTGAAGCTACAAAGAAATGTAAAGTGGGTTTGTGCTGGTAGGAATCTTTTTATAATGGGAGTTAATATCCACATAGCCATAAAATAAAACCAATTACAGTGCCAAAGAAGTGTTGTCTTAGAGTGAAGGCACTACCAGTGGGATGGAGTCAGAAAGTCCTCCTGAAGAAAGAGGTATTTGAGATTCCTCCTGAAGGAAGCCAGGGAAGCTGGAGGCAGAGATGAGGAGGGAGAGCATCCTAGGCATAGGGGACTGCAGGGAGGTGGGGAGTGTCCTAGGAACAGCAAATAAATGAGAGAGGTAGAATTTTAATCTGAGTCCTCTGACTCCATCTTTTATTCTTTTCCATTCTGTTATTCTACATTTCCAGGGCATCCTGGGTCATAGCTGCTCCTTCTCTCTTATTCTAAATCTTTAGGTTTCCTCATTTGTCTGGTATGGAACAGTGGAAAGATGTCTTTTTCTGACATCAGAGTATCTGGATTCCTACACCATCTTTGATGATAACTATCTGTGTGACCCTGGGCAAACCATTTAACTTCCATGGGCCTCATTTTCTTCATCTGTAAAATGGTTTGGATCTAAATGTCCTTTGAAGCCTCTTTGAAATTTAAATCTATGACCTCATGATATTCTAACTCAATCCAACCCTGAGGGGCAAATCATAGTTCATATTGGTATTATGAGAGAATGTATCAAAGAAACTAAGGAAAAAAGGTAACATGATGAAAGAGTAGAATGCTATAGTTTTGGCCAAAAGACCTAGGTTTGAATCTAGGCTTGACAAGAAAAATTTTAGATTAAATAAAATAGAACTGAGTGTGAAAATAGTCCATACACCATTTTGGATTAATCAAATTCATTGTGTGAGAGACTGAATCACACTCTAAGCAAATTGTAAAAGAGGAAAAAGTCATTTCTGAACCAAAAGGAGAGATTAGAAGTATCTGTATTTGAGAGATGGGGGCAAGCATGGAGCAAAGGGAAACCTGAGATGTGGTGGAGAAGGGGAATTTAGAGGAGAGCTGTGGGCTGAATAGGTAAGGAAGAGAAGTTCTAAGATTAGGATAGTTATTTCCCCAACTTTCCCTCTAGATTCCAGTCTATCCACAGACAATCTACAATATAATCTGTTGTTTCATTGTTATGTTGAATTTTGCCTCTGGCACAAAAAGTCTACTCTTTAACTAGAGAGAGATAAAAATGTAAAGTGAGAGGGAAAGCTCAACCACTGCCTAGGTATAAGGAATTTTCCAAGGTGGGACCAAGGTGAGGGTAATTGTGACTCAACTCAGGAATTTCCTTCTAAAATTAACTCTCTAAAACCAAAGTCAAATTCTGAACCAAGTCAAATTCAAGGGCCATTATATTATTGCTCCCTGGACTAAAAATGTAATAGGTTGTTGCAAATTAACTGCTAATTTGTAAATTATCTGGATAATTTTTTGCCTTCTCTTTATTTGGGAGGTTTAATAATGTACTAAATTTCCAATTTTTATTGTTGATATGTTATTTTATTTGGTATGGCTACCATTTCAGCAGGATTTTTGTATACATATTTTATTTTAGACATCTTTATTATAAAAATCTTAATTCTGATTTATGTCTAAGAAAATACAAACTTTCTTAAGTGCTATAATCTGCTGAAAATTGTGATTGACATTGTTATTACTGTTTATAATTTGTATTGGTGGAATTCAGCAAATTGGTTGGTTGGGTGGGTAAATATTGGCTTAATAGAATATCATGATGAGTAGATGAGAATGATATTTGTAAAATGCTGTCAGTTTATAGAGGTTGATATTGATAAGAGACTACTGGTATATGGAATAGAATGTGTGTCTACTGAGGAGGATTTTACATATTTCAGGAGTATCAGAGTTAGAGAATTTGGGAATGTAGGAACATTCATTAAAGATATTCTGTGATTTACTGGAGTTGGAACACTCAAGAATACTCAAAGAAATACAGATAGGGAGTAATACTTAGAAAATGGTTCATAGTCCTTTTTTTGAGGGAGAGGAATTATGGAACATACTTGTAGCATTAATGCATGGAAAAGATGATCCAACACAGCAACTCAACTCTGGGTTTGAAAATAGGTTGGGGGTTTCACTTACACAGAATATTACCAAAGGACTTTTCCTTTCCAAAGTGTGCTTGAGTAATGCTACTATTAATTTATGGAGATTGAAAGTCATAAGAAACTACTTAAGAAACTTCAGCCTGTACTCTAGGCCAAGGCTATTTTCCCTACCATAACCTTGATGTCCATGAGAGACAAGCTTCAATGATTAAAAAAGCAATGGGATAGGGGGAAGCTGAGTAGCTCAGTGTATTGAGAGCCAGGCCCAGAGATAGGAGGTCCTAGGTTCAAATCTGGCCTCAGACACTTCCTAGCTGTGTGATTCTGGGCAAGTCACTTAATCCCCATTGCCTAGCCCTTACCGCTCTTCTGCCTTGGAGCCAATACACAGTATTGATTCCAAGATGGAAAGTAAGGTTTTGGAAAAAAAAGCAATGGGATACATTGCTGGTGGCTTTATAAGACTGTCTGCCCTTTGATCCAGGCATACTACTGCTGGGTTTATACCCCAAAACAATAATAAGGAAAAAGACATGCACAAAAATATTCATAGCTGCTCTCTTTGTAATGACAAAAAATTGGAAAATGAGGGGATGCCCATCAATTGGGGAATGGCTGAACAAATTGTGGTATCTGTTGTTGATTGAATACTATTGTGCTCAAAGGAATAATGAACTGGAGGAATTCCATGTGAACTGGAACAACCTCCAGGAATTGATGCAGAGTGAAAGGAGCAAAACCAGGAGAACATTGTACACAGAGACTGATACACTGTGGTACAATCAAATGTAATGGACTTCTTTACTAGTAGCAATGCAATGATCCAGGACAATTCTGAGGGACTTATGAGAAAGAACTCTATCCACATCCAGAGAAAGAACCGTGGGAGTAGAAACACAGGAGAAAAATAACTGCTTGATCACATGGTTCAATGGGGATATGATTGGGGATGTAGACTCTAAGTGATCAGCCTAATGCAAATATCAATGGTATGGAAATAGGTCTTGATCAATGACATATGAAAACCCCCGTGGAATTGCTTGTTGGCTATGGGAGGGGAAGGAGGAGGGGAGGGAAAGAACATGAATCATAGAACCATGGGAAAATATTCTAAATGTATTAATTATGTAAATTAATTAAAAATAAATACTTTTTGATTGAAAAACAAAACAACACAAATAAACAAAAAAAGCAATGGGCTTCAGAGTTATCCACACTTGAAGAAGCCTAGATAGAAGCTTTAACTATTTTTTATTAGGAGATTCCCCTAGAGTAAAATTCCAGGGTGGACAAGAACCAAAAAGAAAAAATGAAGGCTTTGAGTATAGTCTGCAGAATTAGACCACAGAATTAGTCTTTGCTGAGGGTGGTAAAGGCCTTGGGCCACAGGTAACATTACATTTATTTATTTATTGAATTGAGTTGAATACCAGTCAAAACCCCTAATGTCATTTTTCTCACGTCTGCTTGGGAACACATATTTGCTAATCCACTGGGGAACTTTCCAGGTTCCTAATGGCCATCCTAGTAAGACTGCAAATCAATGGGGATTTTATTAAGCAAAATTCCCCAAGAAATTTCAACAGAGGTGCTCCTCGAGCCAAAACCCTAGTGGCTCTTTGGCCCATATCGAAAGCCCAGCCACTGCATAACTTCCCACACAACTCACTCTATGGGTTTCTAGCCTCACATGATTCAATGATCACATTGTTTTCTCCGGTGGCAAACTATCCCTAAAATCAGAAGGTTCCAAGGGATTCTCATGCGTGTATGAATTGGGTAGGATTATTTCCTTAAACCTTGCCCAACTCACAATGTGAGAAAGTTTCCATGATGTTGACTTCATAGGATTATGAATTTTGAACTGTAAAGGACCTCAAAAACCACCTACTTCAATTCTGTCAATTTTATAGATGAAACAATTAAGGAACATGGAGGTTAAATGATTTACTCAGGTCACACAGATATTAAATAATAGAAATGGGATTTGACTTCTGGTCCTCTGACTCCTGATGCAACATTCTTTTCTCTGAATTACACACTTATGAAACATCAAGAAACCAGGTTTGTTTGTTTTTTTGTCCTGAAAATCTCAGTTTCATTGATTGTTGGGAGAAAATTTTGCTTTTTAACATTTTGTATTTCATCTTCATTTTATTTATCTTTTTATTTAAAAAAAAAACAACTAAAAATCAAAATAAACCTTTACTAAGGTGGAGCCAAGATGGCAGAGTAGAGTCAGGGAAAGTTTGAATCTCTCTGAGAATCCTTTCCAACCAACCATGAAATAATGCTTCAAAATAAATACTGGAGTGACAGAACCAACAAGGGCACAGAGTGAAGCAATTTTCCTGTAAAAAAAATGTCTTGAAAGATGGGCAGAGAGGGTCTGGCTCACTGGGTTGAGAAGGTGGCACAGCCTGCATCAAAGCCTTACAGTCCACACAAAGACCACACCAAGGAGTACTAGTGTAATCCAACAGCAAGCTGCCCCATGCCACCACTATTGCTTCAGATTTAGAACCTGGGCCTAAGCCAACTTTGAGACCCTGCCTAAGTCAACAACAGAGCATCCCACACCCACCTCTTGGCATTCTAAGCCCTAGCATAAGCCTGTAATGAGGTCTCAATCCATAGTGCAGGACAGTCTGCACAAAGCCCCTGCTCAAGCTCAAGTCAGTCCACAGTGAGTCTAGTTGATGTAAGTCCAAGAGGAGTCCCAGAGTCCCTTCCCAGCCTATAGTAAGGTTTTAAACCCTAGTAAGGCAGTCTGTGGTACTCCTAGCCAGTAAACCCAGAGTGAGACCCAGAGCCCTTCCCCAAACCTTAGGTGAGGTCTTGCACTCCAGCAAAGGATAACTCATAGTACCCCGAGCCCTGTAATCCATCAGCAGCTTCTGGGGGAGACTGAATCAGCAATAGGAGATGGATTTCAGAGTTTTCAACCCATAGGCTTAGAAGAACTTAAACTTGCAGAAAACCAGAACTAGAGCTAAGGGTAACAACAAAGAAATACTGAAGTTTAAGAGAGTGCTCCCTATACTCTGAGAATAGAGACACCTTTAAAATTAAAATGAAAGTCAAGAAAAAGTTTAGGAAAATGAACAAACATTTTTAAAAAATAGCCTAACCATAGATACTTTTTATGGTGACAAAGAAGAGCAGGCCACAGGTACAGAAGGAAGCAGTGAGATCAAAATGGCTACATGCAAAACTTCAAAGAAAAGTGAGTACTAGCTTGAGGCTCTGGAAGAACTCAAAAAGGATTTTAAAAATTAGTTAAGAGAGGGAGATGAAAAAGGGGAAGAGAAATAAAAGTTATGCAAGAAGAAAATAATAACTTGAAAAGCATAATTGGCCAAATGGAAAAAAAGAGGCACAAAAAATCCAGTGAAGAAAAGAATTTTTTAAAAGTAGAATTGGTCAAGTGGAAAAGGAAGTTAAAAAGCTCACAGAAGAAAATAATTTCTTAAAAATTAGCATTGGGCAAGTAGAAGCTAATGACTTCACAAGATATCAAGAAACAATAAAACAAAATCAAAAGAATGAAAAAATGTAATGAAATTTGAACTATTACATAAAAAAACAAAACAACAACAACAACAACTAGCCTGGAGAATAAATACAGGAGAGACAATTTAAGAATAACTTGACTACTTGAAATCCATGAGGAAAAAAAGCCCTGATATCATATTACAAAAAATTATCAAAGAAAACTACCCTGATATTCTTGAACAAGAGGGTAAAATAGAAATTGAAAGAATCCACAGAGAACCTCTTGAAATAAATCCCCAAATGACAATTCCCATTAATATTATAGCCAAATTCAAGAGCTCTTAGGCTAAGAAGGAATAAAGCACGCAATCATAAAGAAACAATTCAAATATCTTGGCACCATCGATAGAATTACACAGGATTTAGTAGCTTTTACATTAAAGAATCAGAGGGTTTGTAATATGATATTCCAGAAGGCAAAGGAGTTATATTTACAACTCCACAAAACTGAGTATTTTTTAGGAGAAAAAATTGTTATTTAATAAAATGGAAGATCTCTGAGTACTTTTAATGAAAAGACTAGATATAAACAGAAAATTTGATGTTAAAATACACAACTCAAGAGAAGTATAAAAAGGTAAACAGGAAAGGAAATTTGAGGGTTTCAACAAGGTCAAACTGTTTATACTTATACATGGAAAATGATTTTTATAACTTAAATTTTTTATCATTATTAAATAAGTTAAAAGGCATATGCATAGACAAAGGGTGTGGTAGTAAGTTGATTAGGATAACATGATATGTAAAAAAACAAGGGGTTAAAAAGAGGAATGCACTGAGAGAAAAGGGAAGGGTGAGGTAGAATGGGTTAAATTATCTCACTTGAAGAGGCACAAAAACTATCACAATGGAAGGGATGATGAGGGTGGTAATGGGCAATGCTTAAAACTTACTCTCATGGGAATTGTCTCAGAGAAGGAATAACAACCATATTCATCTGGGTGTAAAATTCTATCTTATTCTATAGAGAAGTAGGAAGGGAATAAGACAAAGGTATGTGTGTGGGTAATAGAGAGGAGGGTGAATTGAGGAAATGTTGATTAAAAGCAAAACACTTGTGAGAAGGGACAGAATGAAAAAAAAGAGAAAGAGCAGGAAAAAAAAGTAAAAATAAGAGAAAGGAGATTACCCAACTGGTAATCATATTTGTGAATGTGAATGGGATGAACTCAATCATAAAATAGAAGTGAATAATAGAGCAGACTAAAAACCAGAATCCTATAATATGATGCCTACAAGAAACATACTTAAGGCAGGAGGACACACACACAGAGTAAATGTAAGGGTCTGGAGCAGAATTTATTGTGCATCATCTGAAGTAAAAAAAAAAAAAAAACAGGAGAAGGGGGCATCTGGGTAGCTCAGTGGATTGAGAGCCAGGCCTAGAGACAGGAGGTCCTAGGTTCAAATCTGGCCTCAGACACTTCCCAGCTGTGTGAGCCTGGGCAAGTCACTTGACCCCCATTGCCTAGCCCTTACCACTCTTCTGCCTTGGAGCCAATGCACAGTATTGACTCCAAAATGGAAGGTAAGCATTAAAAAAAAAAAACAGGAGAAATAATCATGATCTCAGAAAGCTATAGCAAAAGTAGATCTAATTAAAAGAGATAAGAAAGAAAATTACATCTTGTTAAAGGATTCTATAGACAATGAAGTAATATCAATACTAAATATTTATCACCAAGTGGTATGGCCTCAAACTTTTTAGAGGAGAAGTTAAATAAGCTTCAGATAGAAATAGAAAATCTACTAGTGGGGAACCTCAACTTTCCCCTTTCAGAATTAGATAAATCTAACCAAAAAAAAAATAAGAAAGAAGTGCAGGAAGTGAATAGAATTTAGAAAACTTAGAATATATTATCTTGGGAGAAAATTGAAGTGAAATTTGAATTGAATGCTTTTCAGCAGTACATGGCACCTACACAAAAACTGACCACATATTAGAACATAAAAATCACTACCAGATTCAGAAAAAAATAAATGCATAATTTTCAGATTATGATGCAATAAAAATTATAGTCAGCAAGGGTCCATGGAAAGGCATATTAAAAATTAATTGGAAACTAAACAACATAATTCTAAACAATAACAAACAATTTAATTAAGAAGAAAGATAATGAGGCGACATATCAAAATTCATGTGATATGGCCGAAGCAGTACTTAGAGTAAAATGTATACCTCTGAAAGATCACATTTGTAAAATAGAGAAAAAACAGATCAATGAATTGGGCATGCAACTAAAAAAAATTACAAAAAGAACAAATTTATAATCTCCAATTAAAAACTAAACCGAGAATACTAAAAATCAAAGGAGAAATTAATAAAATTGAAAGTAAGAGAACCATTGAACTAATGAATAAGACTAAGAATTGGTTTTATAAAAAACAAGTGAAATAGAGAGAGCATTGGTTAATTTGATTTTGAAAAAGGAAAGAAGAAAATCAAATTGTCAGTCTCGAAAATGAAAGGGTGAATTTACTACTAATGAAGAAAAGTCTATTTAAATTTATTTTATATATAATAAATTAATTAATTTCATTATTCAGGTATAATTCAGATCAAACTGCTTACCAGATCTGGGATGAGGGAGTGAAGAGATGGAGGAAGACAGTTTGGATCTTATAATTTTGGAAAATGTATATTAAAAATTCTTATTACATATAGTTGGGAAAATAAAATATCTTTAAAAAAATTCTCAACTTCTGTCTTCAAATGAATACTGTGGATTGGTTTCAAGACAGAAGAGTGGTAAAGGCTAGGAAATGGAGATTAAGTGACTTTCCCAGGGTCACACAGCTAGGAAGTGTGTGGGGTCAGATTTGGACCTAGGACCTCTCATCTTTAGGTCAGCCTCTCAAGCTACTGAGTTCTATTTCATCTATATATAAAGTTGCCTTCTTTAAACTATGACCAACTCATTATGATAGATATTGATTGTTAGCTGTTTTCCCCATTTCACTACACTATATCAGAGCTTTTTTCTTTTCTTTTTTTTTTAAACCCTTACCTTCCATCTTGGAATCAATACTGTGTAAACACTAGACAGTTGGGGTTAAGTGACTTGCTCAGGATCACACAGCTGGGAGTGTCTGAGGTTAGATTTGAACCTAGGACCTCCTATCTCTAGGCCTGGTTCTCAATCCACTGAGCTACCCAGCTTCCCCCTCAGACCTTGTTTCTTAAAGTATTATAATTAATTGGCATAGTGTAAAATTACCTCAGAGGGCAGCGAGTTGGAATGGTGGTGAGAGCTCTGAGCCTGGAATCAGGAAAATTCATCTTCTTGAGTTAAAATCTGGCATCAGACACTCCTGAGCTGTGTGGCCATGGGTAAATTACTTAACTCTGTTTGCTTCAGTCTCCTCATCTGTAATATGAATTTAGACAAGGAAATGGCAAATCACTTGAATATCTTTGTCATGAAAACCCCAAATGGGATCACAAAAAGTCAGACATGACTTAAAAACAATCAAACAATAAAAAAATCAGCTCCTCCTTTCTCATCTTACTCCTGAAAAGGACCATAGGATTATAGATTTAGTTATAAGGAATCTTGGAATTCATGAATCTATTAATCAATCAACAAGCATTCATTAGGCTGATTACTATATGCCAGATACTCTAGGTACTAGAGATCTAAAAACAAAAATTTCCTGCCTTCAAGAAGCTTATATTCTATTAAATAAGTGGCTTAGTTTTCCAAAAATTCATGGTTCTTCTAACTCAGCCTTCTTTTTATGATGTTCTGCTAGTATGCAGAATGTCATTTCTATTTAATATCACAATTTCTCTGAAAGCATAGTAAAGAGGGCACTGAACATGGGATCAGGAGAGAACTGGTTTTGATTCTTGCTTCTGATTCTTACTAGTTGTGCAATCATGGTCAAGTCACTTAATATCTGTTAGTCTCAGATTCCTCATTGTGGAAGAGGCATGAAGAGAGAAAGGTTTTGAAGGACAAGACAAGATGCAAGAGACTAAGCTGGGGACATGTTTTGCCAATCAAGACGAAGATTCTAAAATGGAATGTTCCCAGGAGGAGTGGCAGTTGAGAGGACGAGGGGAAGGGGCTGGAAGTGTCACTCTCTCAGGCAGTTGACTGAAGACCCTGATTGTGCTGGCTTGTTTTTTTGGGGGGGGCTTTCTGATCAAGGGGAGACCCCTGCGCTCTCTGAGATTTTGACTGACCAAGAGTTTGGGTTTTTCTGGCCACAGAGAGAGGAGAAGAAGTAGAAACTTGGCTTTTGAGTTGGTTGTCTCTCTCTGAGAGTTTAAGCTGGCTAGGAGAAACTGAGAGACCTTGATGGTGTTGTAAAAGAAGAAAGATCTTAGCTGTTGTCCTCAATTTATCTAACTGTTCCTTTTCTCACCTTTCTTACTGGACTATTTCCATAACCCTCTCAAATTCCCCTTATAGATTAGGGAAACCCTCATCCCACTTTCCTCAGTTTCCCTTCCTGATATCCTAATAAACCCCACTTGAAAAGGAAAAGAAAAGAAGATCTTTATAGTTCATTTGGGGGGGGGGAGGGAAGAAGCCAAAGGCTTCAAGAAGTATTGGGAGGTGGGGGAGGCAAGGGAGGAGAGAGTTGGAAAAGGGAGGGAGTGAGGGAGGAAGAGTATTAGGAAGTAGATTGATCCATCAGCCATCAATAGGGATCAGCAGGCAAAACCCAGAGCAGTCTTCTGTGTATCAGCATCCCTGTGTGCCAGTATCCCTGTGTGGCAGCATTCCTCTGTACTAGCAGTGACTCTCATCTATTCCCATTGTAACTAGGAGATCCTCAGGGGGCTGTTCCCCCCCTAGCAGCTCTCTCTAGTCACAGCCAGAGAGTAGAGCAGTCATTGCAAAAGAAACAGTTTCTTTCAGTTTACTTTTCTACATTGCAACAAGAAACAGTTTCCCTCAGTTTATATTCTATTTCATCATCTATGAGAGATAATGACATATGATACCTATTTCACAATATTTTTGAAAGAACAAAAGAGGTGAATTGAAGTACCATAAAATACCAGCTTCTATTCTTTTTTTAAATAAAATTAGAAGAGCTTTCTGAATTAATTTGCCCTTGACTTTAGAATAACCAAATATTCTAATGGATTCATTCAACTATGCAAATCACAATTCATGCATGCCTGCCCAACATGTGCACTAATGTTGTCCATGTGTTTAAATAAGTCTACACAAGAGTCTTACTCAAAATGCTAGAGGGGTAGGAAGAATTTACTTATTTTTTTTCTTGAGCTATCATAAAATATTCCTTGCTTTTAGTTGTACAAATTTGTTCTTTCTTCGAGAGATTTCTTCTTAAAAGAGATCAAGGAGGCAGCTGGATAGCTCAGTGGATTGAGAGCCAGACCTAGAAATGGGAGGTCCTAGGTTCAAATCTGGCCTCAGACACTTCCCAGCTGTGTGATCCTGGGCAAGTCACTTGACCCCTATCGCCTAACCCTTACCACTCTTCTGCCTTGGAGCCAACTCCAAGACAGAAGGTAAGGGTTTATTAAAAAAAAAAAAAAAGATCAAAAGAAATGTCTAGACTAGCTAGGGAGATTTCCTCCTCCTTCTCCTCCTCCTTTTTCTTCTTCTTCCTTCACTTCTTCCTTCTTCCTTCTTCCTTCTTCCTTCTTCTTCTTCTTCTTCTTCTTCTTCTTCTTCTTCTTCTTCTTCTTCTTCTTCTTCTTCTTCTTCTTCTTCTGGCACCATATATATGTATATATATATATATATATATATATATATGTATATATATTAAGATCTTCATTTGATTCTCAAAACAACTCTATGAGGTATATATTGTTATTACAGATTAGGCAACTAAGGCTTCTAGAGTCTAAGTAAATTGGTGGGTATATCTGAGATAGGATTTGAACTCAGGTTTTTCTGATTTCAATTATAGCACTCATTATAGCATATACACTATGCTACTTAGATGGCTCTTGTAGAAATAAGACCAACTTTATATAAAATTGGGAAATTTGTCTTTAGTGATCTTAGAGAAATACAACAAGATTCACTTAATCTTGCTAATGGAGGGAACATTGAAGCTCATATACTACTAGATGGTGAGAAAATGTTGCATAGTGGAGAGAGTGCTGGGCATGGAATGGGAAAGAACCGAATTAAAATCTTGTTTCTGGCATTTAGCCATTTAGTTTCTCTGAGTCCCTCAATTCCCTCATCTTTATAATAGGTATAGCAATACTTGTGGTGAGGGTCAAACAAGACAATGTATCTAGAATGATTTGCAAGCTTTAAAAGTGCTATATAAACAGTATTATTACAATTATTATAAAATTCAGCTGGACATAGAACTCCCTTTGAGCCAGAAGAGATTTATGTTTTAAAGGGGAAAAAAAGGCTGCTTTACAACAGCTCTCCATTTAAAGAACTTGAAGTACTTTATAAACAGTGGTCTCATTAATTTTGCCCTGACCTTTTCTTCCTGACTTCACCCTCTCAAAGGAAGTCCAAGCCCAAGCATTTACATTTTAAGCAGTCTCTGAAAGGCCAAAGGACCCAGGACCTACAGCACCTCCAAGAAGGTACCAAACTGGCATTACTGGAGGGGCAATTTCCCATCCTCTGGGGCATCCTATCAGAACCCAAGCTCCAGAGTGACTGAGTGAACTAATTTCAAAAAGTTCAAATCTACAACTGGCAAAATGATTTTTCCAGAGGCTCCCTCTGATTGTTTGCCCTCCTTGTTCCTGCTCATACCCACTACTAAGTTTATTTCCTAAGGCAATCAGGGGAAAAGGAAAAGAACCCATCTGTTCTATAATGTTTATCACAGCTTTCTTTGTGGTGGCAAAGAACTAGAAATTGAGGGGATGTCTGTCAATTGGGGTATGGCTGAGCAAGTTGTGGCACATGATTGTGATGGACTACTACTGCAGGGTAAGAAATGAAAAGCAGGTTAACTAAAAAGACTATGGAAAGACCTCCATGAAAATGTGAAAGGGAAATAAGAACCAAAAGGACTTTTTATATGGCAACAGAAATATTGTTTGAAGAATGACTTGTATCTATCTGTCCATCTTGAGAGAAAGAAATGATAAACAAGCAAGACACAGTTTTATAAATACATTTATCTTTTTGGCAAATGATGATTTCTCTAGTATGGGGAGTGGAGGGAGGGAGTTACCTGGGAATTGTATTATAACAAATAAATAAATTAAAAAATTTTAAATCTTTCTCCACACTCAGTAAATTCCAGTGCCTCCCTCTTACCTCCACGCACAATCCTGCTTGCCTCTTAAAGGTCTTCACAATCTGGCATCTTCCTACTTTTTTAGCTCCCTTATCTTTAACTTCAGGCAGCTAGGTGGTACAGTAGATAAACCATTGGGCCTGGCATCAGGAAGTTCAAATTTTACCTCAGACCCTTACTAGCTGCATGACCCTAGAGAAGTCACTTGTCAGTCACTGTTTGCCTCAGTTCCTCATCTGTAAAATAAGCTGGAGAAGGAAATGATATATCTCTCCAATACCTTTGGCAAGAAAATCCCAAATGAGGCCACAGAGTCAGACACAACTGAAATGACTGAACTGTCCATATAGTCTTTGACCCAATAACGTTGGCTTTCTGGAAGTTCCCCACATATCCGTGGTCACATTCTATCTCTTGGCTCTGAATGCTTGCAAAAGCAATCCTCTGTGCCTGGAATGCTCTCTTCACCTCTACCTCTATGCTCCTTGGCTCTCTTCAAGATTTATCGGATATCCTGCCTTTTAGAGGACAATTTCTCCATTTTTCTCATTCCTGGACTTTTCTCTGAGAATATCTCCAATTTATGCTGTATAGTTCATACACACACATACATACACATACATATAATTGTTTGCATGTTGTTTTCCTCAGTCAAATGTGAATTCCCTGAGATAGGAACTATTTTGGGGGTGGAAGGGGTGCTTCTTTGTAGCCCCAGAACTTGACACAGTACAGGGCACAAAGTATGACTTAAAAAATGCTTATTGACTGAATAACTCTCTGAGGCCTTTGAAGACCAACTCTCCAGTTTTGCATGCCCAAACTTTCCATTCAAATCCTATTTTATTGAAGCTCAAGAGCATTCATAGTGTTTCCCACTAACTGAAGAGCTGTGTCAGCTTAAGTATTTCCAAGTTATATAATATTCTAATAGGCAATAGTGTAGAAAAGCAAACTAGTCAGAACAAAATGGGGAGAAATCAAGCCAGCAACCTCTTTCTCTTCTTGAATCAAGCTGTAAAATGGCCATTTGGTGTTCTTGTTCTAGGATTCTGAGATTCAATACATAAATGGGAGGCTCAGATGGAGATCTATTTACTTTCAAAATTAACACACGGGGTGGAGGAGACTTTTCTGATTTTTCTGCTAGGGTCCCAAATTTCTTTCTCATGGTGGCTGGTGTACTTAATGCATGCTCTATAAAGCTCAGACGTGTTATGCCAAAACAAGTCACAGGACAGCATTGAAATCTCAACTAAGACGGCAACACCCTGGACTCTGGGCCAGTGAATTCCCCAGGGCTCATGTTTCTCCAACCCTTCCACTTTTTAGTTTACAAACTGAGTACTGCCATAAAGGCATCAAGGTTCCCTAGGGTAACCAAACTAATTTACTTACTCCCCAGCCTCCAACTCTTGCTGTCCTCCTATCAACATTCCAGTTTCTATTGTTGCTTGCTTTAAAGATGGGTTGGATGGAGGCTTTCTAATCCATCACAAGCCAAACGTCAGACTCTCACGCTATAGCATTTAACAGTGTAGGAGGAAGGACTTTTATGGGTCATTAACTATGTTGCTGACATATTCACAATGGCTTATCAGTTGTGAAAACAGCCCTGAAGATGGTTTGCAGTAATTAAGGATCACCATGAAATCCTGGCACAGGAGACGGCATAGGCGAGCTTTTTCAACTGTGGTGATTTCTTCTGCTAATTAGGGGTGAAGAGTTTCCAACTTTCCATTGCTTCTTTGACCCATGCATGCCACATCAATGAAGTGTTGGAAAATATTAAAAGCTGTAACCTCTGTCCTAGAATATGAGTTGAAAACCTTTAAAGGAGGAATAGGAGCAAAAAGTAAGCTTGGAATTGGTTTGGATTTGCTTTAGCATCTTTTTCGGTGGGGACTGTACATTAAGACAGCAACCAGGTGGTGCAGAGGATAGAGCACTGCACTTAGAATTAGTAAGACTCATCTTCAAAAGTTCAAATTCAACCTCAGACACTTACTAGCTGGGTGACCTGGGGCAAGTCATTTCACCATTTGGCTCAGTTCCTCATCTGCAAAATGAACTGGAGAAGGAAAAGGCAGATCATTCTAGTATCTTTGCCAAGGAAACCCCAAATAGGGTCATGAAGAGTTGGACATAACTGAAACAACCAGATGACAACAATATATCAAGATAAGATTGAGGGCTTCTCTTCCATTGATAGCCCAGCCTATAAAACAGGCACTTGATAGAAGATTAGAATAGTGGTGCTTAATATTTTATTTTGTGAAAGACTTGAAGGTAAAGAAAGAACTACTACCAATCTGGTTCTCTCTCCATCAAACACATGTGATTATTTTTCAACCTTTAGGAAATAAAATGACATAAAAGTTACAAACTCTCACAGATTAGTAAGTCAAATGCTTGGGGTGCAAAAAAAGGAAAAAATGAACCCTGCCTTCAAGTAGGTCACATTCTAATCAAAGAGATAACATGCAAATAATTATGAACACACATGCATGATATATACAGGGTAAATGGGAAATATTCAGGTACTCTAAGATGATAGGCACAAACGGTGAGGAGAAGTATGGGAAACGTTTCTTACAGAAGGTAGAATTTGAACTGAGTCAACTAGGTGGCACAACAGAGAGAGTGTTGGGCTCAGAGTCAGGAAGACTCTTCCTGTGTTCAAATCTGACCTTAAATACTTCCTAGCTGCATAACCCTGGGCAAATCATTTCATCAACTGCCTCAGTTTTCTCATCTGTAAAATGAACTAGAGAAAGAAATGGCAAACCACTCCAATGTCTTTGTGAAGAAAACCCCAAATGGGGTCACAAAGAGACTGAAAAATGACTGAACCTGAAGGTAGCCAGGAAAGCCTGGAGGTGACGATGAGGAAGGAGAACATTCCAGACATTGGGAAAGCTAGTATAACAACATGGATTCAGGATATTGGGGCGTGGGGTTCAAATGCACAGGACACTGTAGAAGCCTAATAAATACCTGTTGGTTTATTGCATGAGTAAAAGAAGAAATTCGAGATCTCTCCTCTTGCATATACACATGAATGTGGGCCCAAAAACAAAAACAAACAAAAACTTACATGCACAAAAATAATACATTCAAAATAACTACTAAAATTCTCTTCCACTATTCATGTAACCCTGATTTCCCTTGTCTTTCTACTGCTTGCTCCAGGAACAGTTAATGCACAAATATTAACATAGCTACTGGAACGTGTTCATTGACTACCCCGTGGTTCCATTCATCATTCAGGTGACTACCTTCTGTGATTACCAGTAGGCCTTCTGTGACTACCAGTAGGCCAGTCAGTAAACATTTATTAAACACCTACTATGTGCTAACCACAGTGCTAAGTACTGGGGATATAAAATGAGGCAAAGAATAATCCTTACATGCAGGAAACTCATAATCTAATAAAATTATAAATATTATCTCATTTTATCCTTTTAATAAGTGATCTTATACTTCCCATTTTACAGATATGGAAACTGAGGCAGACAGAGTTAAATTACCTGCTCAGGGTCACACAGCTAGTATTTGAATCCAGATTTGAACTCAGATCTTCTTACCTCCAGATCTAGTGCCCTATCTACTTTACCACCACCTGCCTCTATCATAATAACCTCTTTGTGTTATCTCTGCATATTGGGAAAAATTCTTTGAGGACAGAACTTTAACTGTTTTTTTTTTGGTAACCCTAGCAACTAGGAACATAGTAGGCACTTTAAAAATGTTCCCCCCATTGGTACATGCCTCAAGAATTATACCAGCAGAGCACTAGCTCCTACTGCTAGCATCTTCCCTCTTAAATTATCTCTTATTTAACCTATATGTATCTTTTATGTTTGTACACCCTTGTTCAGATGTTGTTTTTTCCATTAGAATGTGATTTCCTCAAAAGCAGAGATGCTATTTTTACCTTATCATAGTACCAGACAGATAGTAAGTGCTAATAAATGATTGTTGACCAAAGAGAAATGATTTTATCAACTTAGTGATGAACTGCCTGTCTGTTGTCCCAAAGACCTGCCAAAGTCAATTCCAAGAGGCTCACAGCACATGGATTACTAGGTGAGGTGCTTTGGGCCATAACTATGGCTTTGCCCCACATCAAAGAAAGAGACTGCTTCATCCTCAGAAGGAAAAACAAAAGCCCTCCTCTTAGCAACTGTCCAGGCAACTAGACAGTGGCCACTCCCACTCCAGGGTCCCATGGCTTTCCACCACATTGCTTTTTTGCAAGGTTGAAGATTGGTCTTTCCTCTTTCTAGATGTTACTTGACACATCAGACTATCTACTATGCCACCTCCTGCCACTCATTGGGGTGAAACATTTTCTAAGTATGACCATGCACCCAGTTTCATAAGGAGAAAAAGTGGTCTGGGAGGTGGTGGTGAAAGAAAATAAAGATTCTGAGAAGGGGATTTTCCAGACAAGGGACAGGACTTGTGCAAATACATGGAGGTGCATAAAACATAAAAGGATTCAAAGTAGTCATTAAAAAAACAACAACATTGCATTTCTCCCTGCCTATGGAATCCCACGTTCCCTTCAAAATCCATCATACCACCATATGTTTTGAAGTTCCCGCAGAAGTGAAATAAAATGTGGGGTTGTTAGCTTCCAAGATTTTGGCAAATGCTTTTGTCAATCTGCAGATCTATATTGGTCCCATGCCTTATTGAGACTGTTGGAGAAACAACTCCTTTCCCATCCAACTTGCATTTTCCAAATAACTCACAATAGTAGCCGAAGGCAAAGTCTAGGCTTTTTGCTTTTCTTCTACATTGGATCACATCCACCATCTTTGCCCTAAAAGACTGGTACTGCCCTTCTCACTGCTGACTGGACTCCATGATTCTCTTATCTCCAAGAAGTCAGTGCTTTCCAGGTATTTTCCCTTTCTCCAGAGTAAGGTGGGTTTCAAAATTGGAATTGTTAGAGATATGAACCTGAGCTAGCACTCCCAAGGAACTTCTCAGGTTCTCTAGAGTCCTATCTTTGCCTGACACTCTCTGACAATTCCAGGAATTCAGGAAAATGCCCCCCTCTTCTCTCTCTCTCTCTCTCTCTCTTTCTTCCCCAAACAATATATATCATCCTTCATATCTGTATACTTTCACATGTGATGAGGGCACTAGTCGTTTTGTAGGGCTGGATTTCTCTGAGCCTTACACACTTTCTCTAGTCCTGGTTGTGAACAAAACCCTGCGTTTGGAAGGTGACTGCACACAGAATTTTCTGACTTATCCAGATATCAAACATTCTAGAACACAATGATATAGGCAATTGAACCCCAGAATATTGATGACAATTCAATTTGATTAAAAATTTGTTGAATTAGACTTATCTAACCAATCAAATCAAGGAATACTCCAAATAATTCAATTCAATAATTTGTTGACTTGAGTTGATGTAACTAAGACATAATTTAAACAAAGGGCACAAATCAATTCTAGGGAAAAGTAGCTCCCTTGTCTGTATATTTTATCACTCAGTATAAAAATCTATAGTTAAGTGTTAGAGGTTAATTGGTTAATTATAATGAGTAAACAGGAGCTGCCTCCTGGGAGTCATTTTGGAACAACAGAAGGTAGGTGGGAGGCAGGAAAGAGTCAGAGAATGAGAAAAGTCAGTTCAGGAGAAGCTGTGGAAGGGAAGAAAGAGTCAAATCACAGAGGTGGGAGGGTGAACTGGAAGCATAGCTCAGTCTAGTAGCTATTGAAACTTGGACCTTGAAGAGAAAATACTGGTCAAGAAGCCAGGGAGATGTGGGTTTGGCCTAAGATGGGGAGACTGAAACTGGAAAAATGCAGTAATATGCAGGTGAGCTTGGAAGACTGCCCTTTCCATTTCTGTTCCAAGACCTGGTCCTCAAAGCTCATCTGTTTATCCTGAGGTGAGATGATTAAATAAGGTAGTTAGGTGGCTCAGTGGATAGAGCACTGGACCTGGAGTCAGAAGACTTGAGTTCAAATAGAGTCTCAGCCAGTTACTGTGTGATCCTGGACAATCACTTAACCTCTGCTTGTCTTAATCCAGTAGAGAAGGAAATGGCAATTTACTTTTTTTGGCAGCTCAGTGGTGCAGTGAATACAGTGTGGGGCCTGAAATCAGGAAGATTCATATTTCTGAGTTCCAATCTGACCTCAGATATTTACTAGTTATGTGACCTGGGACAAGTCCCTTGATCCCATTTGCCTCAGTTTCCTCATTTGTAAAATGAGCTGGAAAAGAAATGGCAAGCCACTCCAGTATTTTTGCCAAGAAAATTCCAAATGAGGTCACTAAGAGTCAGACAAGACTGAAAATAACTGAACAAAAAGATGACCAGTAAGACACTAACTTAACAGAGAGAATTGTGCTCAAAATATTTGATCTTGCAATGCAGGATAGACTTACCCAACTGACCTGGAGATATCAGTTTTCTTCCCAAGACAGAAATATCTGGAAAATTAATTTATAAATCAGGTTACTTGGTATATATAAAATCAAGGGAAAGGGAGTCAGAGAGTCAAAAACAATTACTTTTAAATTATCCGTCTTCTGTACAGTAGGAGATTATTAATTACCGAGAGTAGTACTGAGTATGGAGCCTGGGGACTTTGTTTTTAAATTTTAGCTCTGCTACTAAAAACTTCTATGACCTTAGAGAAGTCAATTAACCTGTCTATAAAATGAATGGGCATATCTAGGTAATTTTAAAGGTATTTTCTCCAGGTTGAAATTCTTTGATCTCAAACCAACATGAAAGATGATCTTAATATGACCAGCCACCTGGTCATCACAATCAAAGCATCCTTTCCTTTGGACTTAGCTAGAGGTAGAACAACAAATTCTTCCCAGCTATACTCCCAGGTATAACTTTTTAGACTTCGTGATCACTTGAGTTAGAATCTCAGTTGTCTTATTACCCAAGTGACCATGGACTCTGCTCAGTTTCCGGACTGGATGATCCTAAGATTCCTTCTTATGCCAAGTCCTGTGATCCTAACCTAATCCATTTATCCCTAACCATTTTCAGGGCACTATGCCAAAGTCTGGGACTGCCCCCCAAAAAGATGCATAGTCCTTCTCACGTAACTTATAATCAAACCCTAAAATAAGTTGTTGTTCTGATGAGTTACCAGGAAGAGTATAAGATAAAAGAAGGAAGGCTACATTTTTGAAATACCAACAAAACCAACCATAAGTGGTAGTGGTGAATTTAAGTCAATTTGACACATATTTATTAGTCCATACTATGGTGAGAATATACCTAGTGTAGTCGATAGAGACCTGGAACCCAAGCCAGGAATACTTGAGTTCTAAGAGAGAGGGAGGAATGGAGGATAACATCTGGGTTGTGAGTCAGGGTGATCAGGAGAATGGTGGTGTCCCTTGACAGTAATTGGGAAGTTTGGAAGTGGAAAGGGTTTGGGGAGAAAGATAATGAGTTCAGTTTTAGACAGTGAATTTAAGGTATATTGGAAAGAGCACTGATGTTGGAGTTCTGACAGTATCTGTGCAACCTTGGTCAAAACACTGGAACTCTCTGAGACTTAGATTCTTCATCTATAAAATGAGACAAAAATACTTACACCCTCAAACTTTCTAACTGTGTAAACAACCCCAATTTCCCCCAAATAAATCCTAACTGCTCTTCTGCCTTGGAACCAATACTTAGTATCATTTTTAATACAGAAGACAAAAGTTTTAATTAAAAAAAAATCTTCCTACCTCAGAGAGTTGTTATAAGGAAAGTACTTTATAAAATTGAAAACATAGAAATGTGGGCCACTCAACTTCCTGGCTTTGGTCATTTCTAGTGATGATGCTTTTTTTTTTTTTATAAATTAGATATTTGTTTATCTGCCTGGGTATTCTTCTCATTTATCAATACCACACGGCATGGCAAAAGCTTGAATGACAGTTTCTTTTTCACTCTCTGTGTTCTTCAGGGACAAGCAACTTCCTTCCTCCAAATAAAGGTTGTTTTCTCAGCAGGGTTCACCACATGTGCTTCTAGATCTTTCTTAGAAATGGCCAGTATTCCTAACATCTCTCAGACTGGACCTCATGTCAATAAAGGGAGGCCAGAGTGACTTTTGTCATCCACACTGGCTGAAGTCCTTTTTATTTTCATAATCATGGAAGCATTTATTTCATCATTCATCATCACCTGACCGTGGGAGTTTCCCCCTATTAAGACAACTAAGAAGAGTAACATAAACTAAGTAATGAAACTTTCATGAAAAACCTCATTATTAATTCCTTCCTCAATTACATTTCCTAGCAGTATTCTTGGTGGATGTCTCAAGATACCTTTCTTGGCCTTGATTTCTCCCTTAAAAAACTCTCCCTAGTTGTCTTGATGGACTTGGATGTTGTCAGACTCATTAGTCCTTCACTGGGTTTGTCAAAAATGTTGTTGATTCCCAGAATGGTTAATTGTTTAAATTTGGGACTTCTGGGTTCAATAATTTTCTTACTATATGACTGTCTATCTGTCGTTCCATTTGACTATCTATCTATCTATCTATCTATCTATCTATCTATCTATCTATCTATCTATCTATCTGTCTGTCTGTCTGTCTTTCTCACTGTCTGTCTATCTATCTGTCTGTCTGTATCATTGATAGCTGTCATCCATTTGCATGTATTATATATCTATTTATTTTTTCTTTCAATTTATAAACAGAAAATGTAAGCCAGTAGATTAACCAAATTTTTAAAAGGTATTCACTAACCAGGAAGTCAGACCAGCAGTCTGCATTTCCCTATTTTCCAGGAAACCCAGAAGCATCTTCTCCTATTTCAGACAAGCAGTTGTTTGGATTTGATAGAGTTTTGTGCCTCTCTTTGGGAAGAAACCACTTGGGATCTTCCAGAAAGGGAAAGTGTGATGCAGGGAGGATTATCTATGTTTCCCCTCAACTCTTTGAGGGAGTCACCCTGATCATTTTCTTTTTCCTTGGAAACCTTGCATGCTTGGCTCTGCCCGCTAACATTCTCTGTAGTCCACTTTTCCCCAAAGTGTCCTCTCATTTCCCAGGGCCAGCTGTTGTCCCTGAAGCCTCTTGTTAACATCTCTCTCACCCTGTACTGAACTTTACTCTACTTGGCTTCATTTTCTTTTCACAGTTACATAAATCCACATTGAAGCAAGGGTGTGTGGGAGAGGGTGATCAGGACAGCAACAATTTCTCCTAAGCTCTATGGGAAAAACCCTAATAATGATAGCTAGCATTTACATAGCACTTTAAGCTTGGCAATGTATAGTCTATATGTAAACTCATTTGATCCCCATGATGACCCTGAGAAGTAAGTGCTATTATCACTCCCATTTTATAGATGGGGAAACTGAGACTGAGAGATGCCACATGATTTTTCCAGGGTCATACAACTAGTAAAAATTTGAAATGTTCTTGACTCCAAGACCAGCATAATGTTACCTAGCTACCCAATTAATTAAGTCAATTAAACCCAGATGTCTGGATTTCTCTGACACCAAAATCATGGGTCCAGGTAGATAACTGAGCCATAGGAAGTTTTGGGAAGGGTCAAGAATTATGTGGTGAATCTCCTTCATTCTCCACTTCTTTTTGCCTGTGTAGACATAGCTCATAAACTCTGAACTACTGGATGGTTTCTTTCCTTAGAATTAACCAATTAACCAATTTCCTTTAAGTAGTTGAAGGTTAATTGACTTCATCAACTGGTTTCTTTCATGTTAGAGCCTGAGCTTGTAGGGGTGTGGTTGGTCTCTGTAGGGAAAACCTCAGAGCACTTTTCATTTCACTGGGAATATCAGGGAATATGAAGGGATCTCAAATTAGGTGGTCTCCTAGTGACGCGGGAATGGCGGCTGTCCAGAAACATTAAGGATAATCATCCACAGGAATGGGATGTGGCATATTACTTAGTAGGCTGGAGTCAAGGAGATCTGGGTATGAAACCTGTTTCAGCCACTTACCAACTGTGAAGGAAAGCCTGGACAATTCCCTGAACCTCTGAACCATAGTTTTTCCATGTGTAAAATTGGGCTAATTGCACCCACCTCACAACAAACAGCTTTTTGTCAAGATCAAATGAGATAATGTATGTAAAGTATTTGCAAACCTTAAAGTGTTATGTGACTGGCACTTGTCACCATTATGATTTAGCTCTGACTTGAGAGACTCTGTGACCACCACACTCTTCTAAAGAAATGCCTCTGTGACTACCTGGTGATCCTGTTGGAAATTTCTAAAATCAGTTGTGGTTTGGGCATAAAGCCCTGGTTAAAATGCACCTTTTATCTGGGAACACACAAGAGCATCCATTATTTTACAAGTTAGCATTGGCAAAAAGTAGGATTCTGAGGCAATCAGACAAGGATAGGCAGGTTTTGATGAAAGGGAAAGGAGAAAGGAAGGTCTGAAACATGAAATATTATTGAAGAGGGCAGTCCACACACAAGAGGGTATAGTGGGGAAACAGAGCTAGCTAAGGGGAACCAGATAGATCTGGGTTCCTGGAAAAGGAAGCTCTGGATGGGGGGGGGGAGAGAAAATTAAAAATAAAACAAACTATATTTCCTTCCCATTTTTCCCTTGGTCTGACTCGTTAGCTACATAAGACCTGAAGATGTTACTGATGAGGCTTACAGTGGCACAGTGTATGGAGCGATGAACATTGGCCTCAGACATGGCCTCAGACATTTATTAGCAGTGGGACCCTGGACAAGTCATTTATCCCTATGCCTCTGTTTCCTCATCTGTAAATGAGCTGGGGAAGGAAATGGCAAACCACTCTAGTATCCTTGCAAAGAAAGCCCTAAATGGGACCATGAAGAGTCAGAAAGGACTGAAAAAAATAACTCAACAATAATGCTTGAATTATGAATGAGATTGATCAAAAGAGCTCTCATTATTCCTTCTCCTTAGCTTGATGTCCTTATAAGGGATGAGTCTTTATTTGAGGACTTTTAATTTCATCTCCCCATAAAGGGTGGACATGGAGCCAAGAAGCATTTTTTCAAACCCTTTCTTTCTATTTTAGAATTGATACTAAGTATTGGCTCCAAAGCAGAAGAGTTATAAAGGATAGGTCATTGGAGTTAAGTGACTTTCCCAGGGTCATACAGCTAAAAAGTGTCAGAGGTCAGATGTAATCCCAGGACCTTCCCTCTCTAGACCTGGCTTTCTATCCACTGAACTTCCTGGCTGCCCCCAGAAAGTACGTATTAAGCATTTACTGTGAGCCAGATAGTGTTACTGATTGTTGTGGAGACAATGCCCTGCCCTCATGGAGTTTACATTATATTGGAGAGAATGGAGAGACAACATATGTAAGTATATGTACATGAAGATGTAATGCACATATGGACATACATACATATGTATCTCTGTCTATATATCTTTGGAGCAAAGGATATAATATGTTGTTGTTGTTAAATCATTTTGTGTCTGATTCTCCATGACCCCATTTTGGGATTTCTTGGCACAGATAATGGAATGATTTGCCATTTCCTTCCCTAGCTCATTTACAGATGGGGAAACTGAGGCAAAACAGGGTAAATGACCTGTCCAGGGTCACACAGCTAATAAAAGCCTGAGGCCAGATTTGATCTCAGGTCTTCCTGCCTCCAGTGCTGGTGCTCTATTCATTGTGCCACCTAACTGACCAGGGATATAATATGCATTGTATATAATGTATATATGTAAATACAAGGTAGAGTACCATAATAACTGACAGAATGAAGGGAAACTTCATGTGAAGGTGGCTCTTGAGATAAGATTTGAAGGAAACCAGAGATTGCAAAACATACTAGGAAGGAGATGGCATAGCCTAAGCAAGAGGAGAAAGAGAATTTTGTATATGTGGAACAAAGAGCAGAGATCTTGAATGTGTGGATCACAAAATATAAAGAGGGGAATAATGTTTAAGATTAGAAAGGTAAGTAGCACCTTCTCCAGGGCTATTTTGCCAATTCCCACTCAAAATGGCATGCCAGGTGTGAAGATGGGATTAACTCTTCCCTGCCCATTTTTAGATTTAATCACCAGAAGCTAAGTCACAGACCTCCCCCACTTAAGCATAAGTGGAATATATATGCTTCTGGTGATTAAATCTAAAAATGGACAGAGAAGAGTTAAACCCATCTTCACACAGGTCCCCCATGGTGGTTGCTACTGCTAGTCTCAAGAACCTAGAGATAATCCTGAAGGGTCCAATTTCTATAACTGTCACTTTTAAGCCCCCACAGTGTATTACCTATTAACAGTCAGACAACTAGCTTTTAGCAAAAGTATTTTTTTTTATTTTATTTAGTCAATTTAGAACATTATTCCTTGGTTACAAGAATAATATTCTTTCCCTTCCTCCCTTCCTCCCTTCCTCCCACCATTCTTGTAGCTGACATGTAGTGTAATACCACTGGGTATTACATGTGTCCTTGATCAGAACCTATTTCCATGTTGTTGATGTTTGCACTAGGATGATCATTTAGAGTATACATCCCCAATCATATCCACTCAAACCCATGTAATGAAGCAGTTGTTTTTCTTCTGTGTTTCTACTCCCACAGTTTTCCCTCTGAATGTGGATAGTGTTCTTTCTCATAGATCCCTCTATATTGTTCAGGATCACTGGATTGCCACTAATGGAGAATTCCATTACTTTCAATTGTACCACAGTGTATCAGTCTTTGTGTACAATGTTTTCCTGGTTCTGCTCCTTTCACTCTGCATCACTTCCTGGAGGTTGTTCCAGTCCCCATGGAATTCCTCCAGTTCATTATTCCTTTGAGCACAATAGTATTCCATCACCAACATATACCACAATTTGTTCAGTAATTCCCTAATCAAAGGGCATCCTCTCATTTTCCAATTTTTGCCACCACAAAGAGCATAGCTATGAATATTCTTGTACAAGTCTTTCCCCCTATTCTTTCTTTGGGATATAAACCTAGCAGTGCTATGGCTGGGTCAAAAGGCAGACAGTCTTTTAGTGCCCTTTGGGCATAGTTTCAAATTACCCTCCAGAATGGTTGGATCAATTCACAACTCCACCAGCAATGCATTGATGTCCCAACTTGCCACACCCCCTCCAGCATTCATTACTTTTCTGAGCAAAAGTATTTATTAAGAAGAACATTAGTTCTATTTCTTTTAAACTAGAAATATGTTTTCCCTTTGTACACAAGGTCCTAGGGGAGAGTGGGCTCAAAGTTAAAAGTATAAGGTAGTAAGGTAACATGTAAGAGACCAAAGGGATAACTCACTACTCTGTTACTTGAAGGTATTCTCCTACTTCATAGAATTCACATGAATTCCCTTCTATGTAGCTCTCTCCTGGGCTTTGGGGGTTGGTTTCTTTGTAGAATCCATAATTAGTGCTCTGAAGCTGCCTTTCCTTGGGTGATTATTTCTCCCAGACAATTGTATTGTCTTCTACTGGTCCAGTCTTTCTGATATGGGGGAAGAAGGGAGAGAGGTTTTTTCCTTTCCTTGTAAGAACAATTCCTTCTCAGGGGTTTAATTCTAAATCTTGAACAGAAATCCTTCAGATTGGAACTCTTTCACAGCTAGAATGAATGGTCCTTTACTTGCCTGGTTTACTGCTGAAATTCTTTCAGTTATTTAAAGTCTTCAAATTTGTGGTTGGCTTGTTTGGATAACCACTCAGCTATTCCTTCTTGATACAAAGATGTTCACATCTAAAAAGAGATCACAGGTATACACTATCTTGTTGACATAGTTACAACTTCATCAGTGTCATTACATCTTTTAATTGAGTTGGGGGATCATAGAACCTTTTCTCTTACATATATATTATATATACATAATAGAGACATCTAATTAATTTTTTAAAAAATTCTTATCTACTCTCTTGGAATCAATATTGTATATTGGTTCCAAGGCAGAAATGGTAAGGGTTAGGAAATGGAGGTTAAGTAACTTGCCCAAGGTCACATAGTTATGGAGTGTCTGAAGCCAGATTTGAACCCAGTTCCTCCTGACTCCAGGACCAGTATTCTATCTACTGAGCCACCTGGCTGTCCTTGTGTACTTTTTGATCTTTCCCTTTATTCCATTTTTATTCAGAAGAGAACCTAAGAGCACAGTACAAGTGAGTATATGTCTGTGTGTGTGTGTGTGTGAGAGAGAGAGAGAGAGAGAGAGAGTCCTAATTAGCTTCTCTAAGAACCATTAATGACTGCCTCAAGGCCAAAGCAAGTACATGACAAGGCAGATGACTGCTCACCCACATGTTCTGAGAGGGAAGTTGATGGGCAATATCATTGCACAACCATAGACTCCAAGTAATAGGAGGGGGATTTTCTACGTAGTCTGATCCTAGTATCCAGCTTTCTCTTTAGAGAAGAGCAGAGGGATTTCTTGGATAGAATTAACCTTGGAAGTTACTTTGAGAGCAAAATTTGAGACTTTGAGAATCTGAACTTTTATCCAGAAAAGGAAAATTTCATCTCATGAAGAGAGATGGTCAAAATCCATCAATATCATTCTCCAGAGCTGGAAGAGCAGAGGGGAATTAATGCAACGGCATGTGGGGCTTTCTTTTTGTTATTACTGTGAGTTATTCAAACAATTCAGGTATGATTGGAAGGTGGTTATTTGCCTGGCAGATCTAAAGTGTTTTTCCTCCTAGGCCATGCTCTCAACAGGTCTCTGTCAGGTGTGAGAAAGAGCTAACAAAAACACCAAAGTATATTTTCTTTTTTGGGGGCAAGTGATGTTCAAATCACAGGGTGGATCTGAGTCTAGAAAAGGGTGTACTGTGTAGAATTCTGCGAAAAAGTAAGACCTATCAGAGACAAGTGGTAATTACACAGAATGCTTACAGACCATTGAGTTCTTTAGGTGTTTCCTAAATTATTTATGAACTCTAGAGTGCTTTGCAATTTCTCTGATTTCTGTGGGGTCAAAAAAAAAAAGTTGTCCCGTGTCTGATGGTTGTATTTATTATCTCGAGTACTTGATTGTATGAGAATTAGTATAATATTTATTGGGAGAGATGGGGAGGATAGGAAAAACTGGGGATAATGGGAGGTCTGTAGTAGGATATGGAGGAGTTGAGGGGAGAGAGGGAATATTGCTCAGTGAGGCAAAGGAGAGAGATGCCCCCTGCCAAGAGGAAGCAGCAGGAGTCTTATAAGGACTGTTTGTTGTTGAATGACTGAACTGAAGTTCAGCTCCCTCTATGCACAGAAAAGATAGTTCACTTATCTGACTGTGAATTCAAATAATATAAAGTTTAATAACCATTTGGGATTGGAGTTTTTCCTCAGCTTCAGAGCTGAGGCCAGGCCCCAGAAGCTGGCGGAGGGTTTCTCCCACTGCTGTCTACCTGAAAATATGTAAGTTGCAGTTTTTCTTAAATCTTCCAGACTTAGTGTTTCCCAATCTGGGCACTGAATATGATCTAATAGGTGTGCTACTGCCTTTCACAAATTGTCTCCTTATGTGTTGGAGATTTTGTTCAGTTAAATTTTCAAATCCAAGCACATCCTCTGCTACTTCAATCACTCTATTGAGGAACTTTGATGGCTGTTCCCCACTTTCCTGTCTCAATTTTCCAAATTGTCCCCAAGTATCTGGTCTTTTTGAAAAACTTTTCATTGCCTTTAATAGATCTTCTCTGGCCTTTCTTAGATAATGTAGATTTTCATTATTAGATAACTCTAAGTCTGTTCCTTCCTCTGGCCATGATGTTAAATTTGGATTGTTTCTAGTTTCATCAATGAATTGTTTTTCCTGTTTTGAAAATAATTCTGAGAGAAAAATTTCAGTGTCCTGGAAATCTGGATCATAAAGTCTAATTGCTCTTTTAAATTCTTTCAAACATCTCATTGTTTCTGAAAACCAGGAAGGCATTCATTTTTTCAGACTTTCAAGGTCAGCTGTTGTAAATGGTTTATGTGTTTTAATACGAATTATGTTGCTATCTGGTTGTAGGCTTGTTTGATCTCTCAGTGGCAATATTGGTATTCCACCTTCAGCCCCATCTGTATTTTCTTGCTTAAATACATTGTTATTTTTTGGTATGTCATGTTGTGTGTTAATACCTTTGCCACATTGTATCTCTTCAGTCAGTTGCAATCATTTGCTTTAGTTGCATCATCTCCTCCTTCATGGCTAAACTCATCACAGCCATTTCATTATCTTTTGTTTTTTTCCATACATTAGATGCACACCTTTTTTTAGGGCATAGTATAATTGGGTTAAGAAGAATAATGCTCCAGCATATGCGGGAATGAATGAAATCAAGCGATATACACTTATATTCAGCCATTGCAAACTTTCATAGATTCTAAGCAGAAAATAAATATAATCTGGAATCATGACAAAAAATAAGTTGCAAAACATATAAAAGAAATATCCAATCCAGGTTAGATAGCCTATAGCAAGTTATAATTTCTTTGTCGTCTTGTATCTTGAAAAGTCTTTTACAACAGAAAAAAATGTTTTTATGTCTGGCTCTTTAAGAGTCACCTCCTCCCTTCAGGAGGAATGGTTTCTTTTGGGTGTGGTATCACTAGGCAGATTAGTTGCACTCAACACTGCTCTCAAAATGGTTACTTTTCACAGTCACACAGGCTTTTGAAATGTATGCAGGCCCGATTTCTCTGAAAATTCTTTGACACATCCAACTGCCTTCTTTTTCCCAAATACTTGACAAAATAGGTTGGAAAACCTGGCTGGCTCGCCAAAAACTGTAATATTTATTGGGAAAGGAAAAGGGGGAATTGGAAAACTGGGGGATAATAGGAGGTTTGTAGCAGGGTATGGAGGAGTTTAAGGGGGAGAGAGGGAGTATTGCTCAGTGAGGCAAAGGAGAGAGATGCCCCCTGCTGAGAGGAAGCAGCAGGAGTCTTATAAGGACTATTTGTTGTTGAATGACTGAACTGAAGTTCAGCTCCCTCTATGCACAGAAAAGATAGTTCACTTATCTGACTGCAAATTCAAATAATATAAAGTTTAATAACCATTTGGGATTGGAGTTTTTCCTCAGCTTCAGAGCTGAGGCCAGGCCCCAGAGGTTGGCGGAGGGTTTCTCCCACTCCTGTCTACTTTATATCAGTCCTCGCTTTGTCTAATTCAGAAACTTAGCAGTAGACAGAAAGCAAACAAGAACAGTTCTAACTTTCAGAAGAGATTGGGCCTGAATCTTTGGGCTGAACCAAGAAGAGGCACACCACTCCAGACTGGGCTGAACAAGCTCCTCCCTCCTCCAACACCAGGAAATAAGTCCAGCCTGACAGGAAGGAAATGCTAGTCACAAGACCCAACTGCCACTCCCAGCAGGAAGGAAGTGGTAGTCACAAGACCCAACTGCCACTTCCAGTTGCCCTTTCCCCCACCAACTGTCAGTGTTGTTTCCTTCCCACACCAGGAGTCCTGTTTCCTGCACTTGAGAAGACTTAGACATGAACTATATTTGGACATTTCCCAAAACAAACTTAGGGTGGGCCAAAGAGATTGGATATGCTGGGGGTAGCTCCCTAAGACTGAAACCAATCTTTCGACCTCTAGGCTAGAGGAAGGGACCTGGTCATGAGGGGAAAATGGTATCATATCCCACATTTGTAGATGTGAGGTTTTTTTTGAGTCTTTTTATTTCCATGAGAAAAAAAATAGTAGATTCTTTATTAACTGGTTCAGAGACCTTATGAAATCCTTTCTGAGAGAAGCCATGGGTACAAATAAAAGGATAAAAGACAAGCCAAATTTTGGTCAAGAGTTCCCACCTGGTTGCTCCAAGATCTAAATGAAGGTTAATTATTTGTTATGAGAGAGAGAAAAAAATGTAGAGTATTTAAGAAGTCAGATCAGCGCCTGACCTGCATATATTATTGATGTTTCCCTAGGGAAAGAAACATCACACTGCCAAAAATATTCACTCAAATGTTGTATGAACTGTAAAGTCAGGCAGATTAGGGATGCTTCAGTTTTATGCAAAAAGCTGTTACAAGATCCTTATTGGGTTGAGGAGGCTGATTGGGAATGGAATATGGTGACAAGAAATATAGTGGGTCCTTCTTGTAACCACTTTGAATTCCAGGAATCGAGAATATTGTGAGGGACCCAAAATCCCACAGGAAATCTTGACTAATGTGGGGTGAGGTAAGGAAGTGAAAAGAACTGTTCTTAGATTTTTTCCCCCTTAATAGTGCAGGAAAAAATTAAGGGATTTAATATTAAAAATATAGAAAATATTTCAGTAATAGACATTACCTCGTAATTTCCTGCTGAGCTAGGAATTCACCACAAACCAAATCATAAGGCAATGGGTGAGTCTAATCCTGTCTTGACTCCCACATTCGACTGAAGGTCGAAGTAGAAAGCTTTGTTTCTGGGAGAGAAAACTTGGCAGAGGAAGCTTCCACTTTCATCCTGGAGTGTAATCCTTTTTTAATATCTATCTTGATTGCACTCATAAGGGTCATGCTATTAACCCACTACTAAGAGAATCAGCTTACTACTGATTTTCTTTTTAATTAAGAACTATACTTACTTTTCCTCTAAAGATGAGTTCAGCCTCCTTCCTATCCCATCAGCCCTTTACTCCAGAGCTGCTGGCATGTAGACACATCAGTGGGTGGATTTTTTTTTTATCATTTTCAAAGTTCCCTTCCTGGATCATTAGGAGAAATTGTTCATGAGATGTTAATTAGTCAAAAGACAGGGGACAAACAGGGTAAAGTATAAATACAAATTGCAAGAATAATACTTAGTTTTGTCTCCCAACTCCCATCCTCACCACGTAGCAAACACAGAATTCATTTTGTTTCTTCTCCTTCTTCTGAAAGCTCACATGGATTGGTGGGGTGTTCTAGAAACTTGACTTCTGACCCAGACACATTCAAAAGGATAGGGAAAGGGTGAAAAGATGTTGTCAAGTGTTTATCTGATGCTGACCATGTGACATAGTCTCACCATTGTTTAACATTCTGTATAATTTGTGCCTAATACCTCTGCCTGTTGGTCTGCCCGACCCAAGGCAGGAGACTTTCTCTGAGGATACTCACAACTCAGGGAAACACAAACATAAGATTGAGAGCAACACAAATCCTGATACCTTTGTTGCTGCTACATTTCCATGTAAAGGGCAAGAATTCAGAATGCTATATTTGAGGAGACTTCCATAGCATCCCAGAAACTTCAGCTCATCTCTTTGTTCTTTATTTCCTTCACCTGTTTTTTTCATTCAGAAAAACTTGGGGTGTGAGGAAACCTCAGAACAACACAACCCTTTGTAGTTGGTTGGAATAAGGTCCCACAAAATAGTTTGGGTTGACAATCAGGAATTTACTAGTGGCAATGGACTTTTGTTTTTTTTTTTTAAACCCTTACCTTCTGTCTTGGAATTAACACTATGTATAGGTTGCAAAGCAGAAGAGTGCTAAGGGCTAGACAATGAAGTGACTTGCCCAGGGTCACACAGTTGGGAAGTGTCTGAGGCCAGATTTGAACCCAGGTCCTTCCATCTCTAGGTCTGACTCTCAATCCATTGAACCACCTAGCTACCCCCAGCAATGGACTTTCTAATCCTAAATCAGATAAAGGTTTGGAGCAAGAACTTCCATCTTATAGTAGAAGGAAACTAGTTCAAAAGGCAGACAAAATGTATATAGCCTTGAATTAGCTGGTTATGTTCTAAAAGGCCTTAGATTTCCAAACTGAAGCCAAAAAGCTAACAGACTTCTCTCATAGAGAAAAAGCAGTTGAGGCTTTCTCCCTAATCCAATGACTAGGGGGATGAGGGCTTGCTTAGCTCACTCTTTAAAAAATGGAAATTTAGCCGCTGGGTTATAAGTTAAAACAGGATGGCAAAGCCTCATCATTTTTTTTTAATGAGGAAGAAGTATCATGTTAATGAAGACTACACCTGAAGCCTCATAGCTTTCAACTATAAGAACAGTCCAATAGAGAGGGTCAGAGAGTAGGACATCACCCTATTTGGGAGTGACAGTGATATAACCACCAGGTGGGAACATATCTAGCAGAACAGATTAATGGTACCAAAAGTATCAGATGCATCTCTCCAAATGTTAGCTTATGGCACAAGTTCTATATTGGTGTGGAGGATGGAGCATGTAATTCTTATGGATGCCCACTCTTTAGGAGAAGGTGCCTTAACTTTACTGAGTAATGATCTTTTACTACTTTTCTTACTTATAATTTCATTAGACCCCTTTTTAAACTAGTATCTTATGCCATCTACCCAGATGCCAGAGTTCTTTTATTTGACTTTATTTCTTAAACCCATTTTTAATTTTTTTCCAGAGAGTGATGTTTTATTTTATTTTAATATTTTAATTTATTTTTTTAAAATTCATCTTTTAAAAGGAAAGAGGCTTCAAAAATTCTTTCTATTTCTGCAGTTTGGAGGTGTGGAATTGAGAAGTGGTAATGTTTCATTTATGTTTCCAAAACTTGAATTCAGGACTTGAATTTAGGATTCTGGCATGAAATAACCTGATTGGGAAACCTAGAAAGCAGTACATACACACACACATACACACACACACACACACATATATATATATATATGCATATATATACCCTTACCTTCTGTCTTGGAGTCAATACTGTGTATTGGCTCCAAGGCAGAAGAGTGGTAAGGGCTAGGCAATGGGGGTCAAGTGACTTGCCCAGGGTCACACAATTGGGAAGTGTCTGAGGCCAGATTTGAACCTAGGACCTCCCATCTCTAGATCTGACTCTCAATCCACTGAGCTACCCAGCTGCCCCCTAAAGCAGTATATTTTTGATAGAACTCGTTTGCTGCAGTATAAATCACCATAAGTACTTCTTGACAAGAAATAGTATCTAGAGTTGGAAAGGAAGTTAGAGATTGCCTAGTATTTATTTTTACAGATAAGGGACTGGGGATCCAGAGAGAGAAAGTAACTTATCTCAAGTCACAGAGTAAACAGCAGAGCTGAGATTTAAATGAGGAGAATAGAGTGACTCTGGTGTGACAAAGAGAACTCTAGAGATTTTTTTCCTCTCCTTGCATGGGGGAGATGTCAGGTAAAGATGTTTAACTCTTGTCTTTGCTGACACCCAATCCTGTAGAGTTGAGCTAGAGGAGCTAGAAAACATGCTAGAGGAGCAGGCAGAAACTGGAGATGGAGAATGGAAGAGAGAGAAGGGGAAAAATACAGAGATAGAAACAGAAACAAAAGACAGAGACAGAGAAAGTGATATATATATATATATATATGTATATTTATATGTATGTGTGGATAGAAAGAGAGAGAGAGAGAGAGAGAGAGAGAGAGAGAGAGAGAGAGAGAGAGAGAGATTCCTTGGAATTCCTGGAATTCCCAGAGGCTGTCAGACAAAGACAGGACTCTAGAAGGAACCTCAGCAATAAGTACTTTTATATGTGGGATTGTAATGGACTTTGGTACAAATGCTTATTATTCAATAGTTTCTGTTTCATTTTCCTCCTCTAATATTGTGAATTGCAGGTTTTCGAGTGTGGAGTTCCTCTCTCTATACTGGGAGATGCTGTGCATAGATTTTCTCAAATTTCCTTGGGACAAAGCAAAGTGAGAAAATCTCTTTAAGGTGTACTTTGGTCCTCCATGCCATGGATGTCTGACACAAAATTTATACAGGTAAGACTTACACCAAGCAAATAGATAAAATTTTGATCCGTAAAAGAAAGGAAAAAACATTTGCATCAGAGAAATCCTTTGAATATCAAGTTTCCTTAGTATTTAAAAAAAATTTAAAACCTTTACCTTCCATTTTGGAATCAATACTGTGTATTGGTTCCAAGGCAAAAGAATGGTAAGGGCTAGGCAATGGGGGTTAAGTGACTTGCCCAGGGTCACACAGCTAGGAAGTGTCTCAGGTCAGATTTGAACCGAAGACCTCCCATCTCTAGGTTTGGCTCTTAATCCATTGAGCCACCTAGCTTCCCCCTTTTAGTATTTTAGAAGCCTGGTTCAATTTAATTAAGCAATACCAGGAAATGTGCAAATTTTTAGGAATGAGCCTATCATATAAAGACAAATGTTTTCCCCCATTTGTGAACTGTACCATGCTTGCTTTGGAAGCTTTGACAATTAAAAGCCATAGAAAGGTTCTACAGTTCCTTTAGTGTTCATATATTTCCTCATTTGAAAAATGAAGAGATCAGGCTGAATTATCTTTAAGTTCCTTCTAGGTCTAATGGGATTATTTCATCTTTTTAAACTTACATGCCCAGCACCGAGCAAGCCCATGGCTGATCAAACATTTCAGTTAGGTCTAGTTTTGTGACTCCTTTTGGGATTTTCTTGGCAAAGATACTATAGTAGCTTGTCATTTCCTTCTGCAGCTCATTTTATATATGAGGAAACTGAGGCAAATAGGGGTAAATGACTTGCCCAGAATCACACAGATAGTAAGTATCTGAGGTTAGATTTGAACTCATGAAGATGTGTATTCCTGAGTCCATACCTGACACTCTATCTACTGCACAACCTAGCATGGTACACACTGAATACATACTGATTGACAAATCTTCCTTATGATATCAAAAGATGAGAAGTGAAGAGAGAGAGAAGAGAAATACTTCAAGAAAACTATAAAGTTAAAAGGAAACTTTGAGGACAATTGGTCCAATACTCTTTTTACAGATGAGGCAAGTGAGGGCAGAATGAGGGAAGTCAGAGAGGTACAATGGAAAGATGGAAGGCTCAAAAGACAGAGAATCATATCCTACCTACCATCTATACCTCTAGAACCATGTGATCTTGGACAAGTAATTTAACCCCCTGGGTCTTGATAAAGAAAAACGAGAGGGCTATATATGATGGCCTCTAAGGTACCTTGTAGACTTTAACACTGAGATCTGCAGTGAATTACTTAAGACCCCCAGGTTACTATTTCAAGAATCTTTCCTTTAAAAATTCCTTTTGTAAAAACCCTTGAGTTTTCCTTATTCATAGCAGTTGGGTACACCAAGATGCTTTCCACTTCATTCCATATAGACTCATTTGGTGAATCAGTTAGGCAACCTCCAGTGATGGAGTGTTCACTGTGCTAGATAGAGTACAAACTTGCCTGTCTCATGGAGAGGATCTATTCCCATAGAAGCTCTTTTAAAGTCATCTTAGAATGCGGCTGCTTTTGTCCAGATGCTGTTTTGCTTGACACATCTGTGCTCTTAGTGCTTCTGGCCAGGATCAACACCAGTTTTGCTCTCTAATCACTGAGACTGGAAATGAGTCAGTTTTCTCAATTTCTGGGAAGTTGTTGCCAAACAAACAATTTGACCAAAAAGCAATGGATTTTGTGGTTGTATAGAGATATGACCACACTTGATTTCCTAATCTATCAAATGAATATTGTAATTTTGAATTTATCTTGAGTAGATGAAGTAAAGAAGCATTCATATAAATGACTGTAAAACCAATTGCTTTTCACAAATTATGACAGATTTGGGAAGGACCTTGGGAAGAAATCTAGATTTCTTACTTTATCAATTAGGAAAATGAGGCTGGGGTAACTTTCCCAAGGTCCTAACTTCTATTGTAGTCTAGGGATCTTTCCACTACTCTGTGATTGCTCCTACAGAGTAAAGAAGAAATTTTTTTTTTAAATATATTTTATTTGATCATTTCCAAGCATTATTCGTTAAAGACATAGATCATTTTCTTTTCCTCCCCCCCACCCCCCATAGCCGACGCGTAAGTCCACTGGGCATTAGATGTTTTCTTGATTTGAACCCATTGCTTTGTTGATAGTATTTGCATTAGAGTGTTCATTTAAAGTCTATCCTCTGTCATGTCCCCTCAACCTCTGTATTCAGGCAGTTGCTTTTTCTCGGTGTTTCCACTCCCATAGTTTATCCTTTGCTTATGAATGGTGTTTTTTTTCTCCTGGATCCCTGAAAGTTGTTCAGGGACATTACACCGCCCCTAATGGAGAAGTCCATTACGTTCGATTATACCACAGTGTATTAGTCTCTGTGTACAATGTTCTCCTGGTTCTGCTCCTCTCGCTCTGCATCACTTCCTGGAGGTTGTTCCAGTCTCCATGGAACTTCTCCACTTTATTATTCCTTTGAGCACAATAGTATTCCATCACCAACATATACCACAGTTTGTTCAGCCATTCCCCAATTGATGGGCATCCCCTCGTTTTCCAGTTTTGGGCCACCACAAAGAGCGCAGCTATGAATATTTTTGTACAAGTCTTTGTGTCCATTATCTCTTTGGGGTACAGACCCAGCAGTGCTATGGCTGGGTCAAAGGGTAGATATTCTTTTGTCGCCCTTTGGGCATAGTTCCAAATTGCCCTCCAAAATGGTTGGATCAGTTCACAACTCCACCAGCAATGAATTAATGTCCCTACTTTGCCACATCCCCTCCAGCATTCATTACTTTCCTTTGCTGTTATGTTAGCCAATCTGCTAGGTGTGAGGTGATACCTCAGAGTTGTTTTGATTTGCATCTCTCTGATTATAAGAGATGTAGAACACTTCTTCATATGCTTGTTAATAGTTTTGATTTCTTTATCTGAGAACTGCCTATCCATTTCCCTTGCCCATTTATCAATTGGAGAATGGCTTGATTTTTTGTACAATTGATTTAGCTCATTATAAATATGAGTAATTAAACCTTTGTCAGAGGTTTCTATGAAGATTTTTTCCCAATTTGTTGTTTCCCTTCTGATTTTAGTTATATTGGTTTTGTTTGTACAAAAGCTTTTTAGTTTGATGTAGTCAAAATTATTTATTTTACATTTTGTGATTCTTTCTATATCTTGCTTGGTTTTAAAGCCTTTCCCCTCCCAAAGGTCTGACATGTATACTATTCTGTGTTTACCCAATTTACTTATGGTTTCCTTCTGTATGTTTAAGTCACTCACCCATTTTGAATTTATCTTGGTGTAGGGTGTGAGGTGTTGATCTATTCCTAGTCTCTCCCACACTGTCTTCCAATTTTCCCAGCAGTTTTTATCGAATAGTGGATTTTTGTCCCAAAAGCTGGGATCTTTGGGTTTATCGTATACTGTCTTGCTGAGGTCGTTTTCCCCCAGTCTATTCCACTGATCTTCCTTTCTGTTTCTTAGCCAGTACCAAATTGTTTTGATGACTGCTGCTTTGTAATATAGTTTTAGGTCAGGGACTGCAAGGCCCCCATCATATGTGTTTTTTTTCATTAATTCCCTGGATATCCTTGATCTTTTGTTCTTCCAAATGAACTTTGTTATGGTTTTTTCTAAATCAGTGAAGAAGTATTTTGGTAGTTCAATGGGTATGGCACTAAATAGATAAATAAGTTTGGGTAGGATGGTCATTTTTATTATATTGGCTCGTCCTATCCATGAGCAGTTAATGTTTTTCCAATTGTTCAAGTCTAGTTTTAGTTGTGTGGCGAGTGTTTTGTAGTTGTGTTCATATAGTTCCTGTGTTTGTCTTGGGAGATAGATTCCTAGGTATTTTATTTTGTCTAAGGTGATTTTGAATGGGATTTCTCTTTCTAGTTCTTGCTGCTGAGCTGTGTTGGAGATATATAGAAAAGCTGATGATTTATGTGGGTTTATTTTGTATCCTGCAACTTTGCTAAAGTTGTTGATTATTTCAATTAGCTTTTTGGTTGAATCTCTAGGATTCTTTAAGTAGACCATCATGTCATCCGCAAAGAGTGATAACTTGGTCTCCTCCTTGCCTATTCTGATACCTTCAATTTCTTTATCTTCTCTAATTGCTACTGCTAGTGTTTCTAGTACAATGTCAAATAGTAGAGGTGATAATGGGCATCCTTGTTTCACTCCTGATCTTATTGGGAATGCATCTAGTTTATCCCCATTGCAGATGATATTAGCTGTTGGTTTTAGATATATACTGTTTATTATTTTTAGGAATGACCCTTCTATTCCTATGCTTTCTAGTGTTTTTAATAGGAATGGGTGTTGTATTTTATCAAAGGCTTTTTCTGCATCTATTGAGATAATCATGTGGTTCTTGCTAGTTTGCTTGTTGATGTGGTCAATTATGTGGATGGTTTTCCTAATGTTGAACCAGCCCTGCATCCCTGGTATGAATCCTACTTGATCATGGTGAATGATCCTTCTGATCACTTGCTGGAGTCTTTTTGCTAGTATCCTATTTAAAATTTTTGCATCTATATTCATTAGGGAGATTGGTCTATAGTTTTCTTTCTCTGTTTTTGACCTGCCTGGTTTTGGAATCAGTACCATGTTTGTGTCGTAAAAGGAGTTTGGTAGAACTCCCTCTTTGCTTATTATGTCAAATAGTTTGTATAGTATTGGGGTCAACTGTTCTCTGAATGTTTGATAGAATTCACAGGTGAATCCATCAGGCCCTGGGGATTTTTTCTTAGGAAGTTCTTTGATGGCTTGATGGATTTCAATTTCTGATATGGGATTATTTAAGAATTCTATTTCCTCTTCTGTTAGTCTAGGCAGTTTGTATTTTTGTATATATTCATCAATTTCTCCTAAATTGGTGTATTTATTGCCATATAATTGGGCAAAGTAATTTCTAATGATTGCCTTAATTTCCTCCTCATTGGAGGTGCTGTCCCCCTTTTCATCTTTAATGCTGTGAATTTGCTTTTCTTCCTTCCTTTTTTTAATTAGATTGACCAGTACTTTGTCTATTTTGTTTGTTTTTTCAAAGTACCAGCTTCTTGTCTTATTTATTAAATCAATAGTTCTATCACTTTCGATTTTATTAATTTCTCCCTTAATTTTTAGGATTTCTAATTTGGTTTTCTGCTGGGGGTTTTTAATTTGATCGCTTTCGAGTTTTTTCAATTGCATTTCCAATTGATTGATCTCTGCTCTCCCTTGTTTGTTAATATGAGCTTTCAGGGATATGAATTTGCCTCTGATTACCGCTTTGGCTGCATCCCAAAAGGTTTGAAAGGATGTTTCGCCATTGTCATTTTCCTTGATGAAATTATTAATTGTTTCTATGATTTCTTCTTTAGCTAAACGGTTTTGGAGTATCATATTGTTTAATTTCCAATTGGTTTTAGATTTGGTTTTCCATGTACCATTACTAATCATTATTTTTATTGCCTTGTGATCTGAGAAGGCTGCATTCCTTATTTCTGCTTTTTTGCATTTGTGTGCTATGTTTCTGTGACCTAATGTATGGTCAATTTTTGTGAATGTGCCATGTGGTGCTGAGAAGAAGGTGTATTCCTTTTTATCCCTATTTATTTTTCTCCATATGTCTATTAATTCTAATTTTTCTAAGATTTCATTCACTTCTTTTACCTCTTTCTTATTTATTTTTTGATTTGATTTATCTAAATTTGATAATGGTTGGTTTAAGTCTCCCACTAGTATGGTTTTATTGTCTATTTCTTCCTTCAATTCTCCTAGTTTCTCCATTAGAAATTTGGGTGCTATATTATTTGGTGCATACATGTTGATTAATGATATTTCCTCATTGTCTAGAGTCCCTTTTAACAAAATATAATTACCTTCCCTATCCCTTTTGATCAGGTCTATTTTTGCATTGGCTTTATCAGATATCATGATTACCACTCCTGCCTTCTTTCTATCAGTTGAGGCCCAGAAGGTCTTACTCCATCCTTTAATTCTGACCTTGTGGGTGTCAACCCGCCTCATGTGTGTTTCTTGAAGACAACATATGGTAGGGTTTTGGATTCTAATCCATTCTGCTATTCGTCTACGTTTTATGGGTGAGTTCATCCCATTCACGTTCAAAGTTATGATTGTCATTTGTGGACTCCCTGGCATTTTGATTGCCTTCCCTAATTCTAACCTTTTCTTCTTCGGCTCTACCTTTTAGTCCAGTGATTTACTTTGAATCAGTCCCCCTTGTCCCCTCCCTTGATGTTTCCCTTTTTAGTCCCTCCCTTTTTGTTCCCTCCCCCTCCCCCCTCTCTTTCCCTCCCTTTTTGTTCTCCCTCTCCCCCTCCCCCCCTTGGTTTTCCCTTCTCCTTACCCTTGTTGGGTAAGATAGAATTCAAGATCCCAATGGATCTGGATGTTTTTCCCTCTCAGAGTTGATTTCCCTGAGATTGAGGTTTAAGTAAACCCCCCCCCTCTCTTCCTCTCCTTCTTATAGGAGTTTTCTTCCCCTCCCCTTCCCCTGTGAATCTTTGTGTGAGAACCATTATTCTATTTGGTCTTTCTTTACCCCCTATTTATACATTACATTTTCCCCACATATTAGTATACATAGGTTGATATAAATGTAGTCCTTATAGAAGAGAGTTTGAGTAAAAGAAGATAACATTTTTCCCCTTTCCTTAATATTTACCTTTTCAGGTATTCCTTGCTCTTTGATTTTCGGTATCAAACTTTCCACAGAGCTCTGGTCTTTTCTTTGCAAAAAGTTGGAAGTCTTCTATTTTGTTGAATGCCCATACTTTCCCTTGGAAGTATATAGTCAGTTTTGCTGGGTAGCTGATTCTTGGTTGGAGACCCAGCTCTCTTGCCTTTCTGAAGATCATGTTCCATGCCTTACGATCATTCAGAGTAGAACTTGCAAGGTCTTGTGTGACCCTGATTGGCATTCCTTTATATCTAAATTGTCTTTTTCTGGCTTCCTGTAGGATTTTTTCTTTTGTTTGATAGCTTTGGAATTTGGCAATTACATTCCTGGGAGTTGTCTTTTGGGGGTTTAGTGTAGAAGGTGTTCTGTGAGCTCTGTCAGTGGATGTATTGCCCCCTTGTTCTAGAATCTCTGGGCAATTTTCTTTGATTATATCTTGTATCACCATGTCCAGTTTGGTGTTTATTTCTGGCTTATCTGGGAGTCCAATTATTCTTAAATTATCCCTTCTCCCCCTATTTTCCAGATCTATCACCTTGTCGGTGAGATATTTTATGTTCTCTTCTAATTTCTTGGTATTTTGGCTTTGCTTTATTGATTCTTGCTCTTTTACACGATCATTGTCTTCCAGCTGCCTGATTCTGGCCTTTAAAGCCTGGTTTTCTTTTACAGTTTGGTCAAACTGGTTTTGTAGATGCGTGAATTTCTTTTGCATTATTTCCAACTTTTCCTCCCAGAAGGCTTCCATCTTTTTGGTCATTTCTGATTCAAATTCTTCATAGGTTTGTGGAGAGTTTCCATTTCCTTTGGAAGGTTTTGGAGCATTTTCTTTTATATTATCTTCTGTCTGCTCTGTATTTTGTATTTTGGCTCCATAGAATGTGTCCAAAGTCGCCCCTTTCTTCTTATTTTTCTTGGTATTTTGGGGCTTCTGTGGTTCTGTGGAGTTTGCCATTTCTGAATGTGGAGGATTAGTTTTTCTTGTCTCTTTCTGGTGTTCAGGGGCTTTAGTCCTGGGCAGATAGTTCTATGAGTTTTCCCTGGGTTAAACTGAATATGCCTCACTGGAACTGGAATGGAAGGGTCGGACCACGAGGCCACACTCTCCCCCTGGCTCGATTTCCGGAAGTTGCCTTCAGAATCCCTGGCCGTGAGGCTGTTTCGTCGGCCTGCGGGGGGATGGGCTGCCGCTTCCCCAAGCTCCGAGAGCACAGACTTTCACTGAGACTTGGATAGCAGGATCCAGCCCGTGAGGCTGTCTTGCCCGCCCTGAGGGTTGCTGTTGTTTTGACCAGCTCTCTGCAGCGGAAGCCCCAGGCAGTAACTTTCACCCGGACTGGGACTTGGGTAGAAGACCCTGAGGGTTGTTGTTCCTCAGACCCTGCTCTCTGAGCCCGGCGCGGCTGCCGCTTCCGGGAGCCTTGGACTCTGCGCTCCTACCCCTGAGGTCCGAGGGATCTCGGGTTCTGGCTTTTAAGGGGAGCCGTACCTTTTGAACCGGGTCCAGGTCCAGGAGGAGGGTTCCCAGGGTCTGTGCTGTTGATCGTTTTGAATTTCGGCGCCTTAGGAGCTTCTAGTTTGAGATCGGTCGGGAAGGGTTTTCCGGAGATCTGAACTTCAGCTTTCTCTAAGCCGCCATCTTAACCGGAAGTCCTAAAGAAGAAATTTTAAAGAATAAGCAGAACATAAAAGACCTTGGTCATGGGCTCATGGGAAGGAATAAACTACCAGTGATACTAAGCAGGGGAATGTAAGTTTTATAGACTCCTCACGGGTCCATTTAATCTTTCTATTTAAATAAAGTTCAGCTACCTGATTAATATAGGCAATAGTTTCTTAACTCCTTTTAATGTTAAGTTTATTCTCTTTCTCTGTTTCTCTTTTCTTCTTCTTCTTCTTCTTCTTCTTCTTCTTCTTCTTCTTCTTCTTCTTCTTCTTCTTCTTCTTCTTCTTCTTCTTCTTCTTCTTCTTCTTCTTCTTCTTCTTCTTCTTCTTCTTCTTCTTCTTCTTCTTCTTTCTCTTATTTCCTCCCCCCCCCAACTCTACTCTTCCTATTGGAAATGATAAATAAGCAAAACATCTTCCCACATTGACCATGTCCCATAATAGGTGTCTTATACATGCTGAGTCTATCACTTCTCTGTCAAAGAATGGGCAGTGCCCTTATCATTGGCCCCTTGGAGGAATGGTTATTCATTTGCTTTCATCAGAATTCTTTCAAAGTTGTTTGCTATGCAATCTCTCTATTGCTTCTCATATGTAATTGGTTACTAAGTCTTGGCAATTATTTCTGACATCTCTCATTGTCTCTTTGTCTCTATTGACATTACCAGCATCCTAGTACAAAACTGTACCACTACCCATTTTGTTTATTGAAATAATTTGCTGATCCTTTATTCTACCTCACCTCTCTTCCTCCTTTAATCAATTCTTTATTACCTTGGCATAATTAACCTTCTTTTGTATACATCTAACATATCACATCCCTGCTAGAAATCTAAAGGAGAGCCCTATTATTAAAAGGGTTAAATTCAAGGTTACTATTTTCCTACATGGCCTGTATCATGCTTTCTTCATATATGAGTCATCCCCTATTCTGAGCCACTTTATTTCATAGAACAATGTTCTTTATAACTTTTACGGGTTTGTATATCATCTCTCTACTACTCTGTGAGTTCTAGGAGTTCAAGGAACATGAGGTAAATAAACCTTTATCTTTCCTATGCCACAGCACAATTTTTTACCCATAGTAGGTACTCAATAAATATTTTTTAAATTCTTGGGGTGGGATTCTCATTTAGATTTCTTGGTATTGTATGATTGTATGATTCTATTTTCATCTTCTGGTTCAATATTGCCTCATGGAGTAGGGTAGATGCTTTCCCCAAATCTCTATTTAAATGATGTGTGAGTGTATCTCTGCTGTTACTATGTATGGAGTGTACATGTTTTTGGGGAAGGCTACCTTCTCTAGTGTGAGTGCTTGCCAAGACCTTTTCAGGGCTGATTTGGTATCTACCTGTCATCCTATAGCATGCACATTGGCCACACTACAATAAAACCATCTCAGGAGGAAGCCTAAATCATTTTGGGAATATAGACAGACCTTAAAGCCATCAGCTAATTAAGGAGATGTCTATTCCAAGCATGTGAAAAGTGTCCCAGTGGAATGAGAACCATTTGTTCCAATAACCATGGAGATGGCAGAAGTAGGCATTGTGGAGCACCTAGAGCTTAGTCAGACATTAAGGATGCCAAGATCGTCCACTATATCCCAAGCCATCAGCTGTCATTCTGATTTTGTCTTGCCACTGGACTTCTGGACAAGGGAGTGAGACTAATGACTTTGTGCAATTCTGCCTCACTTAAATCCATTTCATGTACAAGTCAAGACATCATTCATGATGGTATTGGTCATCTTTGAAGAGGGAGGATAAACAATAACAACCTTCCCCAAAGGATTCAGCAACTATTCTCTCTAGAAAGTCTACTGGAGTAAAGGGCCTTGGGCAACATAGGCAAACTTCATCTCATCAGGAGCAAAGTGCCCGAGATCAGACATGATCATTTCTTCTACACCAACATTCTTGACATTCTCTAAAAGAGGAGCTTTGCTTCAGGTAAGAAGTAAATGAACTCTTTAAAAAAAAAAAAAACATTATTTAAGGCATAGCTAGATGGCTCAGTGGATAGAGAGCCAGGTCTAGTGACAGGAAGTTTTGGATGGAAATCTGGCCTCAGACACTTTCTACCTGTGTGACTCTGGGCAAATCACTTAACCCCAAATTGCCTAGCCCTTACTGCTCTTCTCTGTGTTAGAACCAGTACTTAGTAACAATTCTAAGGTGGAAAGTAAGTGTTTAAAAAAAGATTATTTATATCTTCCACTAGACTAAAGACTTTCAGCTAGCTAGATATACTCCTTTTCTTTTAAACATTATCATTCTTTAAAAATAACTCTTGATCATGTACCACCCCCAATTCTTGTAGGGAAGAAGAAAATGGTAAATAACTCAGTATTTCAACATTGGAGCTCCTAGAATTCTATCCCACAGATTAGAGGCAAATGCATTTCAGAGAGACAGAAAGAGTGTCCTGTAAGTGGACCCAAGGTCTGTAAGCAACAGAGATTTTGTTTTTAAAGCTCAAAAAATACCTTTTGTCTTATTCTACTTTCATGGAGAAAAACTAATTCCTGAAAAGGTTCAAGCCCTTAATGTGGTAGTATATCATTTCCCAGTGTGCTTGAAAGGTAGGGGCCAGTTCACATTTGTTTCTTCATCTCCCTTTTGCTTTGTGCTTCTCCCAGGAGACTGTCAGTAGGGTGGGAGTGGAGGCCCACTGCCAGAGAACATAGTGTTATAAGACAATATGGTATTTTATGTTTTGCCTGCAGGAAGTCTCCCTTTCTGCCCCCACATCCTTACCCTGGAAACAATCTTGTGGCTTAGAAGGCAAAACAGAGGCCCAGAGACGGGGCTTGTCTTAAAAGAAGCACACAAAGTTCATTGAGAAGAATACCAGGAAGGCCATCCTGCTCTCAAATATCTCCCCCATAGGTCTGAAATTTACGTATTAAATTCATTTCTTTAAATCACCTCGTTCCGTCTCCCAAGGTCATTAATTAAATAAGCCTGTATTAAATGTCTTTCATTTTCCAGTGATTGAATGCTTCCTCTTTATGAAATGTAAGGACCTTTTTTCTGTCCTCATCTTCCTTAATCTTTATGCAGCCACTGACACTGTTGATCAACCCTTCCTTCTGAAATTCTCTCTTCTCTAGACTTCTGTGACATTGAACAGTGATACTTCTCCTATTCCTCTGACAAATCCTTCTGGATTTGCTGGCTTCTCATAGTCCATTGATCCTCCATGTCCCACCCTCATCCTAAGATTCTGTCCTTGAACCACTTCTCTTTCTATTGTTCTTCATTCCAAATTTCAGTTAGTGATCTCATTTATTCCTGTGCTTTTATCATCTCTATGCAGATGATTTCAAAGACTACATTTCCTTCCTGAATTTCTTCCCATCCCCAACTCATACTACAATTTCATCAATACAGAGAACTCCCTTTGAGGAAATTCTCTTCATCAATGCAGGTCAGCAACCCTTCAACAACTTAGAAGCATCCTTAATCTGCAAGCCATGAATTTGAAAATTAATACTTTGATATTTATAGTTCAATATAATTGGCTTCCCTTGTAATCCTATGTATTATTTTAGGGAGAGGAGGCCCATAGCTTTCACCAGATTGCTAATATGTCCATGACAGAAGGATAAGTAATACATATCCAGTATATACCAGAGTTAGTTTTTTTTGAGACAGGGTCTCTTTATCTCATCCAAGCTGGAAATGCATCAGCCATTCAAGGATTCAGGTCCAATGATGATTGGCATAGAAGCTTTAACCTTTTTTGTTTTTTCAACTTGGGTCAGTTCACCCCCCTTTCACCAGCCTAATAGTCCTCTCCTCCTAGGACTCATCATATTAATGCCAGATGTATTGCAGAAATCCCATTTGCTTTAGCCCTCCAGCAGCTCAGAAGTCCTGAGCTAAAAAGTCTCAGTTTCTCCAGCACAGTGATTACAAGAGCATATTACTCATCCAACACTGGCAGAGGTGGTTCTTGAATACAGGTCAACCTGACCTTGATCCTGAAGATCTGTATCTCCTTCCTTGTCTCTCCAAAAAGGGAAACAAAGATAATATGACATGAAATTCTGCTGCAAACAAATGAACTGACCTTTCTGCCAGTTTTTATACAAAACAAGGAAATTAAATACAAATGTTAGGAATCTTATAATGTCAAGCAACTAACTGGAAATTAAAACATTCTCTTGAAAAGGGATCAGGATGCCTAGGACAATTAAAGACAGCCTTCAAGGAGGATTGTAAATAGGGACATTTCAATAATTTTATACTTCACAAGATCTATTCTACGGAGGTACTTTGCCACATTTTAGTCGTTGGTTCCATGAATATCTGTGGTCAAAAACTGAATGTGTGGAGGCCCACACTTGGAGGACAGACCAATACTGAAACTGTCCTTGGTGACATTCCAGCATGGTAGGACCTGCTACTGTGGCTTCTATTTCTTGGTGTGGAGAGAGAATGCCTAAGGAAAGGATGAATCAACCCATTGATTCCTCACTTCCCATTAACTACATTTGCCCCCTTCCTCATCACATTTCATCTTGGTTCTAAAATAGCAGAGCCCTGGAGAGAACTCTTCTGTTTCCTGAGTGATGGATAGAAACAGAGGATGAAGATGAGTAAAAATAGGAATAATGATTCATATGTGGGCATCTTCATTCCATGATGGGACCCTGGAGATAGACTTCAGTGAAAGAATAATTCAGTAGCACCTGCATCTCCCTTCCCAGAGCTATACACAATGGTGCTTCCTGAAACTTGCTGTCTCCAGAAAGGCAAGGAAAGATTTATGAATTTCAATGGAACATATTAATCCCAAAGCATTCTACTTTCCTATGATGCAGGAATGCGCAGACATGAAGCAGACTCCTGAAGACGGTCTTTTTTCTATTCAGCTAAGTGGTGGAGGGGATTCAGTACTGGATCTGGAGTCAGGAGCTCTTGAGTTCATATTTAGTCCTGAACACTTCCTAGCTTTGTGATCCTGGAAAAATCACTTACCTGCCACATGCCCAAGTTTTCCCAATCATAAAAACAGGGGGATAATAACACCTACTTTTCAGAATTGGTATGAGGGTCAAACAAAATGACATTTTAAAGGGATTAGGGTTGTACCTGGCACATAACAGATGCCTAATAAATGCTTATACCTTCCCTCCCTATTTTCCACAGACAATTCATAGAGAGAAGCAATCAGTAAACATTTATGTATTAAGTGCATACTATGAGTCAGGGCCAAGTGATACAGTTTTTTAATAATTTTAAATCCTTACTTTCTATCTTAGAATTGATATTAAGTATTTGTTACAAGGCAGAAGAGCAGTAAGGACTAGGTATTTGGGGTTAAGTGACTTGCCCAGGGTCACACAGCTAGGAAGTGTCTGAGGTCAAATTTGAACTCAGGACTTCTTTCCTCAGATTTGACTCTCTATTCATTCAGCAACCTAATTGCTCTCAGATATGAATTTTTAGAAAATCAAATGGTCTCTAGCCTCAAGAAGCTTACAGAAACATAGTATTGAATTCTTTCTTCATACGTGTACAGTGAGATGACTCACAGATGATTATACTGATAACTTGTGGTTAAACAGACTCCTTCTGCTCCTTCTGGGTATCCAACAATTGTCCCACCAAGAAGTTATGGTTGGAATAGTTTAAAAAGTGTTTTTTTTTTTTGCCACAAGTTAAAAAAAAATAAACCGCTGTCAAACATCATTTCAATTTGCCACAATATTTCACACACACAAGGATTTGTAAGGCTAGGGAAAAAAAACCCATGATGAGTTGATTAGGTATTATAATAAGTAGAGTCTGAGTGGTGTTCTCTTATCCTCAAGATATTAAATGAATTGGAGGAAGATCTCCAGGTTTGATTGAATGATTGATTGTATACTCCAGAGTGATTATGAGAAAAGCATGAATAAAAATCAACACAGGATAAGAAGAGAAGGAACAGCTGCAATCTTCATCAGAGGTATGAGTTCCCACATAGATAAATGGTGCCATGCCTAGGGAGGGGAAATTGGGGTTTTGCCCATGGCAATTAACATTCTCTCTCTAGGGGAGCCATCTCCTCTGTGTATCAGTTCAGAGACCAGTATTCTTACTTCTATTGAAATGCCTGAATCTATGGTTGTATTATTCCCTGTTCCTACTTCCCTTTCCCCTACAATTTTGGGCTGTCTTCTGCTTCTAGCTCCTAGACTCCCCTCTCCTAATCTGAATTTTGCCCTATGACTCTACCCACACACCAACACCCTTCCCAATTGTTGTTTTTCCTTCTTTCAGTTGTTTCTAAAGCAACTGAAATGGTTCCTCATTTTCATGGATCCCTCAAAATATAGTAAGTGGCTCATACAGATAAACGATACTCTGAAACCAGCTAAATCACAACATTAAACCTCAATTCTAGGTTTCAAAATCATCATGAAAAACATTAGGGCAACTGGAATACTATTTACACTCACTTCATACACGTAGATCTTGGGTTGGAAGGAAACATTGGCCATTGAGTGTAACTCCTTCATTTTATAGATGAGGAATTGAGGAATTGAAGTGAATTACTCAAGGTCACATATGTAGTGAGTGAAAGGGCTGGAATCTGAATCTGTAATTTTGGGGGGACCTACACTCTTTAGATGGAGAAAGGAGGGTTAAGGCAGTGAGGAAAGGGTTGATGAAAATGGCTTCCCTCACTACTTTCACCAGGAATCCCTGAATTACTTGAGGGAGGCAAAATGGAGATCTCCCCTCAGTGAAGGTTTGCCCCTTGGTGGCCATGCCAGCCCTCAAGGGTGGCGGGGAAGTCTTCTCTACAAGGAGAGGTATGAGGGACCTCAATCTGAATATGTGCTGGTTTGGGGTGCTCACAAACCTTCCCCTCATGTCTTCTTGCAAACTGGCAACAAGATGGAGTCTGCCAATGGGCTTACTCTCTGAATGTAAATAAACAAGATTGAATTTTTTATCTGATTGCTTATTTGATTTAATTATTGATTGGGGCAAAGGGTAAAGGTTAGAGGGGTTCTGGGTTGCCCTAAATCTCTTTCTAAATAAAACTAATTACTGAAGTACAAGGTTTTCTCATTGGCAGGGGAGAGGTAGGAAAAGGAGAGAGCACTGTTCATCATTTTGAGTCCAGTATCTCAATAGTTCATGGAATGAAAGTATTTGAAGAAATTAGGTTTCTTGACAGGAACCAGAGATGTTTTAAACAGGAATCCTTGATGTTAGGATTTCTATCAGTAACTGAAATCTCCACAGGTGTCTTGAAAAGGTCCAGAGAAATAGCTCCTCCTTCCATTCCCTTCTTCATCTCAGCACCCAAGACCCTGTTCCTCAGGAGAATTTCCCAGAAGTCCTTGTTCAGTTTCCAACTGTTATTCCTATATTCCAGTTTCCCCCAATGGTTCTTTTGTCCTATTTCCCATCATTACAGAACCCAAGTCCCCAGAGACTCCTTCTTCTCCCCATCATCTCTTCCCACCAACTTTTTTTTCTTTTCTCTTCTCTTTTATTAACTCTTTTCTTCTGTCTTGGAAATTGTGCTAAGTATTGGTTCCAAGGCAGAAGAGCAGTAAGGGCTTTTTGTCTAATTACCTCATTGGGCTTAAGTGACTTGGCTATGACCATATAGCTAGGAAGTTTCTGAAATTTGAAACTTGGACCTGTCATCTTCAAGCCTCTTTCCTACGAGTTTATTTTATCATTCTCTTTATTATAAAACTAAGGGATAAATAAGCATGTTTTCAAAGCAAAGATAAGTAGTGAAGTGGTTAGAATGCCAGGCTTTCCTTGAGCCAAATAAACCCAAGTTTAAATTCAGCCTCAAACAGTTACTGGCTATATGACCTTAGGCACTTCATCTCTATATACTTCAGTTTTCTAATCTGTAAATGGGAATAATAATAGCACCTATCTATTGTTTTAAGAATCCAATGTAAAAAAAAAAACCTCTTATAGCACATAATAAGCCCTATATAAATATCAGTTCTTCTTTTTATTAGATTTAAAACAGTTACCTTCCAAAAAGAATTTTAGGAGAAAAAAAAGTCAGTGTGTGTGTGTGTGTGTGTGTGTGTGTGTGTGTGTGTGTGTGTGTGTGTGTGTGTGTGTATGTGGTAATTCTTTGAGGGACAGTCTCAAGGTACTCCTGACATGACAGACAAACATATCTATAACTTATAATCTTTGGGTAACTCCTAGACCACTGAAGATTAAATGGTTTACACATTGTCGTATAGTTCATACGGAATAGGGGCAGGGCTTCCCTCCAAGACTAGCCTTCTTTATGCTGTGCTATGCCCTATAACAAGGAAACAGTAAGAAGAAGCAGAATATAGACTGCATGCTTGCTGTAATACTATTTCCTACAGAAAAGCATTAGGCATTGGCTTGCTCTTCCAACCCAGTGAAGGGAATTTCATTACCATGGCAACCAAAGGACCTGATAAGAAGGTAGTTCCAACTACATACTCACAAGTTCCATAGCACAAAACCCTATGTGCAGGGTCCTAGGGAAGATATTAAATGTTATTTAGAATATTAAATATTCCATATATTTAAGTTCTAGTAGGATTATTATGTTAATTAATGTTATCTTGGGATTATTATATTAATTATATTAAATATCCAGTTCTCTTAGATTTTTATGTTAATCATATTACATATTTAAGTTCTTTTTGGATTATTATTTTAATTATATTACAGTTCTCTTATGATTATTATATTAATTGTATTAAATCTCAAAGTTCTCTTAGGCCCCATTAACTGATTTTCTTTAGGACAGTTGCCATTTTCCAGGAATATATGTTTGCTTTCCTGGCCTGACTGGAATGGCTGGACCTACTCCAGCACTGGGGTACTCCTTTGAGACGTATCTTGGGGAACCAGAGCTGTCCTAAGCTACTGCTCTTGGTAATTCCTGAGGCCACTGTAGGACTGCCACATACTTCCTGAAGAGCTCTAACCCTGAACCCCACAGGTGTCTGGGACATGTGCTTCCCAAACGAGGACTGGCCACCCCCACTTTGGCAAAGTATCTGGCATCAACTAGTTTGTGCGTCATTGACACCCTCCCACCCTGCCCAGGCTCTGCACATGTAAACTCTTGGAAGCCCTTAATAAGTCAGTATGCATTTGTTATAGATCTATTTCGTGGGTGAATTCATCATATCAAGACAAGGTTGTTTTTCTCCCCCAAAGGATATTTTTCAATTTGTGCTTTTAATGGATGGTTGAAAGTCCTGTTTACTAGAGACCTTTGTATTCCCAGTCATTACTGGGACAATGGGCCAAAGAAAAGGGAAAGTTCTGTGTATTCGTGTTCCTGGATTCTGCACACAAAACTCTTCCAAAGGAAACAGTCCTTCATAAAATGGGCCTGGAGGAGGACTGCCAGCCTCTGTTCTTTCCTCTGACAATGTCCATGCTTAGTACAATCACTTACTGTCTATCACCCATTTGGCACTTAGCAATGGCTTCCTTATACTGCTATTTGTCTTCCTGTGGGTATGTTTTGTCTCTGCTGTGAGCTTTTACATTCTGGAAAGTCTTTGTTTCCTGTGAATCTTTGTCTTGTGGTCGACATACTGTTTAGTGTCTGGGACTAGAGCACTTAGCGTGATGCCTTGTGTACAATAGATGCTCCATTAATAAATACTTCAGGGAGCCATGGTTTTTACCAGTATAGACCTTCCCTCCACTCTCACAAAATATAACTTTTCCATACCTTGTGAGATGGCCCCTCGGAGTTTCTATGGCTTGTGAGTTAAAATCCTGAAACCAAGTTCTTGATAAGTTGCCCCAAACTTAGACTTTTCTTCAGAGAGCAGACATACAGTATCATCAGGTCTGAGTGTTCAGAGCACTTTCCAGTTTAGGAGGACTGGCCAGAGATTCTACTCTACTGTTCCGCCTCTCAAGAACCCTATGCCACTTCTATTCCTTTGGTGTCCAATCAATCTTTAGAATCATAGATCTAGATCCAGGCTAGGGAATTGGAGGCCATTAGAGGCATTTATACTTGCCTACAGGTGCATTGAAGAAGACCAGTCAGCATCCACCCATCCTATGCTAAAGCAGTGATTTGTAATGGGATGGGTGTGTGTTGGCTGGTCTTCAACTTACCAATGGCACTTATAAACACACCTTTCTACAGTGACTTTTGGCCTACTATATAGTTAATAGCCTGAGGTGTAACCCATAAAAATACAGAGGTGTGGGGAAAAAAACTCTCAGGGGACTGTCAGTCACAGTCACCATGCATGTTAAAAAAAAATCCTTACCTTCTGTCTTAGAATCAATACTTTGTATCAGTTTCAAGGCAGAAGAGCAAAGGTCTAGGCAATGGGGATTAAGTGACTTGCCCAGGGTCACACAGCTAGGAAGTGTTTGAGGTCTGATTTTAACCCATAACCTCCCACCTCTAGGTCTATCTCTCAAGCCACTGAGCCACCTCATTGCCCCCTGGTCACTATGCATTGGTGAAGCATCTACTATATGCCAGGCATCATGCTAAATGCTAGGGATACAAAGAAAAGTAAAAAAATATTGTTCCAGTTCTCAAACATCTTACCATCTGATGGAGAAGACAATACTCAAATAACAATGTACAAACAAGATAGCTATATCTATATGTATCCACACCCACCCACTTATATACACATATAGGACAAGTTGAGGATAATCACAGAGGGAAGCACTCATATTACAGCAAATTGGAAAGAACTTCTTGTAGAAGGAAAGCCTTTAGAGGAGTCTTGAAGCTAGAGAGAGTAAATAGGAGGCTGAGATGATGAGGGGGATAATGGAGGACAGCCAGTGAAAATGATTAGAGTCTAGAAATGGAATGTCCTGTGCCAGGAGAGCAAGGAAGTTATTATCTCTGGGTCCCAGAATTAATATGATGCAAGAGAGTGAGAGCAAACTAGAAGACTGGAAAGAATGTAAGAAGGGGTCAGGCTATTTTCAGAGTTTTGAAACCCAAAGAAAGGATAGTAAGAGGGAGCCATGAGAATTTATTGTCTAGTAGAGTGAAATGGCCAGACTTGCACTTAAATGGAAGATCATTTTTTAAAATTAATTTATTGATTCAATTTAGAACATTATTCCTTAGTTACAATAATCACATTATTTACCTCTCTCCCCACCACCCACCCTTGCTGCAGCAAACAGACAATTTCATTGGGTATTACTTGTGTCCTTGATAAGAACCTATTTCCATATTGTTGGTGTTTGCATTAGGATGTTCATTTAGAGCCTATGTCCCCAGTCATATCCCCTTCACCCATGTATTCAAGCAGTTGTTTTTCTTCTGTGTTTCTACTCCCACAGTTTTTCCTCTGAATGTGATCATTGCCACTAATGGAGAAGTCCATTACATTCGATTGTACCACAGTGTATTGGTCTCTGTGTACAATGTTCTCCTGGTTCTGCTCCTCTCACTTTGCATCAATCCTTGGAAGTTGTTCCAGTCCCAATGGAATTCCTCCACTTTATTATTCCTTTGAGCACAATAGTATTCCATCACCAACATATACCACAATTTGTTCAGTCATTCCCCAATCAAAGGGCATCCCCTCATTTTCCAATTTTTGCTACCACAAAAAGCACAGCTATGAATATTCTTGTACAAGTCTTTTCCCCTATTATCTCTTTGGGATACAAACCCAGCAGTGCTATGGCTGGATCAAAGGGCAGACAGTCTTTTAGCGCCCTTTGGGCATAGTTCAAAATTACCCTCCAGATGATGTTTGCTGATGGTTTTAGATATATACTGTTTATTATTTTTAGGAAAGGACTTTCTATTCCTATACTTTCTAGTGTTTTCAATAGGAATGCGTGTTATATTTTGTCAAAGGCTTTTTCTGCATCTATTGAGATAATCATGTGATTTTTGTTGGTTTGCTTATTAATATGGTCAATTATGTGGATGGTTTTCCTAATATTTAACCATCCTTGCTTTCCTGGTATGAATCCTACCTGGTCATAGTGAATAACCCTCGTGATGACTTGCTGGAGTCTTTTTGCTAGTATCCTACTTAAGATTTTTGCATCTATATGCATTAAGGAGATTGGTCTATAGTTTTCTTTCTCTGTTTTTGATCTGCCTGGCTTTGGAATCAGAACCATATTTGTGTTGTAAAAGGAATTTGGTAGAACTCCTTCTTTGTTTATTCTGTCAAATAGATTGTATAATATTGGAATTAGTTGTTCTTTGAATGTTTGATAGAATTCATTTGTGAATCCATCTGGACCTGTGGATTTTTTCTTAGGGAGTTCTTTGATGGCTTGTTCAATTTCTTTTTCTGATATGGGGTTGTTTAGGTAATCTATTTCTTCCTCTGTTAGTCTAAGCAATTCATATTTTTGAAAATATTCATCCATATCAACTAGATTGCCATATTTGTTGCCATATAATTGGGCATAATAGTTTTTAATGATTGCCTTAATTTCCTCTTCATTAGAGGTGAGATCTCCCTTTTCATCTTGGATACTGTCAATTTGGTTTTCTTCTTTCCTTTTTAAAATTAGATTGACCAGTTCTTTGTCTATTTTATTTGTTTTTTTCAAAGTACCAGCTACTAGTCTTATTTATTATAACAATAGTTCTTTGACTTTCAATTTTAATAATTTCTCCTTTGATTTTTAGAATCTCTAATTTAGTCCTTATCTGAGGATTTTAAATTTGTTTACTTTATAGTTTTTAAATTTGCATGCCCAATTCATTGACCTCTGCCCTCTGTAGTTTGTTAATATATGAACTCAAGGATATAAATTTCCCCCTGAGTAATGCTTTGGCTGCATCCTATAGATTTTGAAAGGATGTCTCATAATTGTCATTTTCTTCAATGAAATTATCGTTTCTATGATGTTCTTTAATCGATTTTGGAGAATCGTATTGTTTAATTTCCAGTTAATTTTTGATTTGTCTTTCCATGTACCCTTGCTAGTTATTATTTTCATTGAATTGTGATCTGAGAAGGTTTCATTTATTATTTCTGCTCTATTGCACTTGTTTGCAATGTTTTTATGTCCTAATACATGTCCTAATCCATAGTCAATTTTTCTGAATGTACCATGTGATGCTGAAAAGGTATATTCTTTTTTGTCCCTATTTATTTTTCTCCAAATATCTACTAACTCTAATTTTTCTAAGATTCCATTCACTTCTCTTACCTCTTTCTTATTTATTTTTTGGTTTGATTTATCTAGTTCTGATAGAGGAAGGTTCAGGTCTTCCACTAGTAAAGTTTTGCTATCTATGTCATCCTTGAGCTCCACTAGTTTCTCCCTTAGAAATTTGGATGCTATGCCATTTGGTGCATACATGTTAAGTACTGATAGTTCCTCATTGTCTATACTGCCTTTTATCAGGATGTAATTACCATCCCTATCCCTTTTAATCAGATGTAGTTTTACTTTGGCTTTGTCAGATATCATAATTGAGACTGCTGCCTTCTTTCTATCAGTTGATGCCCAATAGATATGGCTCCATCCTCTTACTTTGACCCTATGAGTATCTACCTTTCTCATGTGTATTTCTTGTAGATAGCATATGGTAGGGTTTTGGATTCTAATCCACTCTGGTATTTGCTTGTGTTTTATGGGTGAGTTCATTCCATTCACATTCAGAGTTATGATTACCAGCTGTGTATTTCCCAGTATTTTTATTTCTACTCCAAGTCCTCCCTTTTCTTCTTTCACTATTTCCTTCCACACCAATGTTTTGTTTTTAATCAGTTCCCCTAATTCCCACCCATATTTTACTTCCCTTTCTACCCCCCACCCTTCTTATTCCCCCCTTATTTTCTTTACAGTCCTTTTAAACTACCCCCGTACCCTCTCCCTCCCTTGTACTGCTTCCCTCCACACCAGTCCGTTTGTTACCTTTCTACTTCTCTATAGGGCTAAAATCAGTTCTTCCCTAATGGATTGGATTGTTCTTCCCTCTTTGGGTCAATTTCAGTGCACGTACGAGTTGAGTATTTCCTATCTCCAACCTCTTTACCCTTCTAGTGTATTGATTTCTTCCCCCTCCTGCCATGTGCTTCTTTGTGACATATAAATTTACCCCCTTCATTTTCTTTTCCCATTTCTTTTAGTATTAACCTCTTTTTTAGCTCTAGTATATATATATGTACATATACATATAAATACACATATATATATGTATTTATGCATACATATATCTATATACATATTTATATCTTGTCATTTCATCCTATACAGTTTGTCACTGTTCCCTCTAAGTGTCCTTCTTCTAGCTGCCCGGGTGGTAATAACAATTATTAAGAGTTACCAATGACCTCTTTTCTTATAGGGATACATATCATTTTAACTTATTGGGTCTCTTATAAAAAAGTTTTTTTTTTTTTCTGTTTTGTTTTTCTTTCCCCCCTCTTTTTTAATTACCTTTTGATGATCCTCTTGAATTCTGTGCTTGGACAACAAATTTTCTGTTCATGTCTGGTCTTTTCTTTAAAAATGCTTGGAATTCTTTTATTTTGTTAAATGACCATACTTTCCCATTAAGAATATAGTCAGTTTTTCTGGGTAGTTGATTCTTGTTTGTAGACATAGTTCCCTTGCTTTCTGGAATGTCATATTCCATGCCTTTCAGTTCTTCAGTGTAGATGCAGCCAGATCCTGTGTTATCCTCACCATGGTTCCATGGTATCTGAATGGCTTCTTTTTAGCAGTTTGTAATATTTTTTTCCTTGGTCTGATTGTTCTTGAATTTGGCTATAACATTTCTGTGTGTTGTCAGTTGGGGATTAAGTACAGGAGATGATCTGTGGATTCTTTCAATCTCTACTTTTCCCTCTTGTTCTAGACTATCAGGGCAGTTTTTTTTTGGATAATTTCCTGTAGTATGATGTCCAGGCCTTTCCTTTTGTCATGGTCTTCTGGTAGGCCAATGATTCTTAAGTTGTCTCTCCTGAAATAATTTTCTAAATCTTCTGTTTTGTGAATGAGATGCTTTATATTTTCCTCCATTTTTTCATTCATTAAATTTATTTTTATAGTGTCCTGCTGCCTCGTGAAGTCACTTGATTCTAATTGTTGTATTCTGGTTCTTCAAGACTGGATTTAATCTGTAGGATAATTTTTAGTGTTTTGACTTAAAATCTAAATAAGTGGTCAGCATGGGAAATTCCCAAATATGAAAATACCCAAGTCAGCTGGGATTTATGGAGATTTTAATTAATAAAGAGAGAAGGAATTAAAGGAAGGAGAGAGAGAGAGAAAAAATTAATTTAAACTGCTCTGGCTCAGGCTGAGCCAAGCAGTAGTTAAAGGCCTAGGCCAAAGTGGCCTCCCTGACCCTAAGGGAGAGGGAGTCAGTCTTATCACTCACCACAAGACCATCTCCAAGCAAGCTCCAGTCCTCCACTGAATCTTCTGAACTGAGTTCAGAATCCAACTCAATTCAACTCCAAACTCAATTGGCTCCTGACTTTTTACCCCTTTCTTTTAAGGAAATTTTCTCTTATGTCACCTCCTCCAAATTTTCACGTTTACCAATCACAGTAGATGCCTTTTTCCAGGACGGCCCATTCTTAGTTCTCACCTTCTTTGGTTCTCATCTTCTCTATTTAGATTATATCTTCTGAGTACTTCACACCTCTTTGTTAAGCTTGCCTTTTGTAAGTTACTTGAGCTTTTTAGGTACTAATTTAACCTTTACAGGTACTTAACACCTTTTTGTATTAGATCTAAAAATAGACCTATCTTAAGGTTCTAGCTTTACTATAAGGTATGAGTTAGGGCCTTTCATTGATCAATCAGGAGTTTACAACTTTATCTTCCCCTAAGGCACTGTCTGAGTAGGGGTGGAATAATTTTAACAGTCCCCAATACATTCCTGATTCTTGTTAGACCAAGTATCTCCATTCTTACAATAAGGGAATAGCTAAATCAAATCTTTCTAAGGTACAGTCTGAGTAGATTTTAAGATTCAAAATGCCCCCAGATGATCATTGGGAGACTAGTCTCTCCATTGATCATTTAACATAATCATCTTGTAGTCCTAAACACTTCTAACTACAGATGTATAAAATATTCAATTTTCTAAGAAGAAATTACAATAGTTAGGGAGGAATAGAAAAGAAAGAAAGCAAAATCAATGTTTTGCTAGGTGCATTGACAGAAAGCCAGATTAGGGGCAGTCCCCTTGGCATAACAGTGTACATTTATTAATAAATGTTCAATCAAACATCAGTTCAATCAACCACACCCAAAGTTCATTCTGGATCTTCTTGATGTAGTGTGGGTTTTCTGGCATCTTTCTGCAACAGTTCATTCTCTGGATTTAGGAGTTAGCAAGCTTCTTCCGTGAAGATCTTTCTCAAACAAAATATTTCAAAATCTTTGATTTTTATTAAACTACAATCCCCTCCCCCCCTCAAGTGGGTGTTAAAAACATCCAGTTCAGCTCCAGATGCAATGTTGAGTTATGGGAGTGTATGAGTCAATTATCAAAAGAAGAGAAAAACAAACAAAAAACATAAGGAAAGGGAAAAAATGGAAAGAAAAAATAATTCAAAATAGGCCCTTTTTTGGGTTTAATAAATTTCTAACAGGCCCTTGTAATGGTCTAATTTAAAGTAGTTTCTATCCCACAAGTCTGTAGGACAGAATGCAGTAATATTTCACTTACCCATTTGCAGCCAAGACTATAGGAAGTTGCCATACTATAAGAAGAAAAGGAAGTAGAATTTTTTTTTTTGATAGGGAAGTATCATTCCCTGGTCTGATTTTTTTGTCATTCTCAGGGATATGGGGAGCCAGGATGATAGTCAAATTTTGGTACTTGTCTGAGTACTTCACAAAGAGTGTAGATACAAGGAAGTCCTATGACTTAACATATGTCAAGCATCACAAGCTCAAGTCTCACAATAGTTTTTTCTGTGTGCTCTTTTTGCACTATTCAGGTTAAGTGTGTGCTCCTTGCTTTTATCCCATTTTTCTAGAATCAGACACAAACATTAATCACAGTCCCATAACATTTCATCAATAAATTGCAGGTTCCCACATTTTAAGCTTTTGGGTATGCATTGATATTATAGAAAGTATATATACATATATATATAAAACTTATATTACTGTAGAAAAATATTAATTGTATGTACTTCTATTACAAGAAATAAGAAAAAAGGGAAAAATCAAATATTCTAATCAAAATTAAAAGCAAAGCAATAATAAAAAGGGGGTGGGGGTGATCAGGAATTCAATGTGTTCCTGAAAAAATAACATCCATTTGTCTATGGATTATTATCTCCAATGCATGTGATAGGATATTGTCAATCAGTCTCAACAGAAGATGCTCTCTTTACATGTGAGCAATGAATCCAAGAGTCCTTCTCTCCAACCTTTATAGATGTTGTAGTAGTTAACAATATTTGGAATGGTCCTTCCCAGGAAGGCTGAGTCGCTTCAGTACGATTGAAATTCTTAATACAAACTTTGTGTCCTGGGTTCAGGCCATGAAGAGAAAAGTCTAGTGGTCCAGCTTGTACTGAAGCTCCGGATTCATGAAGCTCACGTAGTTTGTGCTGTAATTCTTGTATATAGGAAGCAATAGTAGTATTTCCCCCTAATAGTGATGTATATGCAGAGGAAAAAGTTTTAGCCTGTATAGGTGGATGTCCAAAAAGCATCTCAAATGGTAAGATATATAAGTCTCCTCTAGGCCTGCTTCTAAGATAAAATAGGGCCAGAGGGAGAATTTCAGATCATTTTAAATGTGTCTTAGTGCATAATTTTCCAATCATAGTTTTAAGTTCTTTGCTCATCCTCTCAACTTGGCCTGAGCTCTGGGGATGAAATGGAACATGGAATTTGGGAGTTATCCCCAAGCAAGAATATATCAGATTTAGGACAGAATCAGTAAAAAAACAAAAAAACAAAAAACAAAAAAACAAACTTCCTCTATCTGAATCAATATGTGCTAGCAGACCAAAGCAAGGAACAATTTCTTTTAAAAGCACCTTAGCAACAAAATCCACTGTGACTCAGGTTGCAGGAAATGCTTCCGGCCATCTGGTTAGTTGATCTACTATGACTAGACAAAATTTATAATGTCCAGCCTTTGGCATTGTTATAAAAATTTAGGGGAGGCGACATAAGAGAAAATTTCCTTAAAAGGAAGGGGTAAAAAGTCAGGAGCCAATTGAGTTTGGAGTTGAATTGAGTTGGATTCTGAACTCAGTTCAGAAGATTCAGTGGAGGACTGGAGCTTGCTTGGAGACGGTCTTGTGGTGAGTGATAAGACTGACTCCCTCTCCCTTAGGGTCAGGGAGGCCACTTTGGCCTAGGCCTTTAACTACTGCTTGGCTCAGCCTGAGCCAGAGCAGTTTAAATTAATTCTCTCTCTCTCTCTCTCTCTCTCTCTCTCTCTCTCTCTCTCTCTCTCTCTCTCTCTCTCTCTCTCTCTCTGTCTCTCTCTGTCTCTCTGTCTCTCTCTGTCTCTCTCTGTCTCTGTCTCTGTCTCTGTCTCTGTCTCTGTCTCTGTCTCTGTCTCTGTCTCTCTCTCTCTGTCTCTCCTTCCCTTAATTCCATCTCTCTTTATTAATTAAAATCTCCATAAATCCCTAGCTGACTTGGGTATTTTCATATTTGGGAATTTCCCATGGTGACCACTTATTTAGATTTTAAGTCAAAACACTAAAATTATCCTTACACATCCCTGGCTTTTTGGTCATCCTTCTCCTTCTGGTCTGATTTTCTTTGGAGATCATCTTTCATCCTCTTTACCTCATCTTTCATCTCCTTTGCCTCATTTGCTAGCTGGTTGATTTTGGCTTTCAGTACACTATTTTCTCATTTTAGTTCACGTGCTTCTGTTTCCAGATGACTTATCTTAGTTTTTAAGTTCTTTTACCAATTGTCTTCAGCCTCTCTTAATTGTGCTTTGAATTGTATTTTGAATTCTTCCAAAGCCTGTGTCCAATTTACTGGGATTTCTGTTTTATTGTTTGGTGTTTCCTCCTGTTCTGTTCCGTTTGCTCTTTGTTCATTGCCTATATAGAAGCTGTAGATTGTAATTTCTTTTTTCTTTATCTGTTGTTTGCTAATATTTGCAAATATGAGCCTCCATTCCCCCCCCCCCCCCCCCGTAGTTGCCTGCACTCTTGCTCCTCTCATTATGTATTGGATCTGTGGGTTTGGGATTTTCTGTCAGTCTTCCCTTTTGGAGTTTTGTCAGCAAGTCTCTCAGTGCAGTCTGTGGGGGAGGGGTATTGGAGCTTTTGCTTCCCTGTGCTCTGGAGGCTATGACTGGATTAAAGTCCAGCAGTCTGTGAGGGAGGGGTGTTGGAGCTTGAGCTTCCCTGACCTCTGAAGACTCTTGATGGGATTAAGTCCTTCTGGGTTGGGCTGGATGAGCCCTGAGGCCAAAACCTCCTGGAAGGGGGGAGCAATATGGAGGGTTTCTGCTGCTGCAACCAGGTTGCCCACTCTGCACTTTCTCTTCAGCTCCTTCCCCACCACCTATGTTTGACACTCTGAGGCTGGCACAGCCCTGCCCATAAGGTACTCCCTCCAGACGAGCTCCTTTGCCTGCCCAGAGGTTCCAGCTGCTGCTGGAGTTTTAGCGCTCTAGGCAGGGGTGGGTGGGGGAGTCCTGGGACCTTTCTTCTCCCTTCCCCTTAAACCTGAGTGTTCTTAAATTCCTGCTTTTGGGGGGTGTATCTTTTAAATTGAATCCAACAGGAGGGTTCCTTGGCTCTGTCTTGTTGTTAAGTTTGATTTTCAGTCCCCTGGGAGCATTTAGTTTGTAATTGGTAAGGAAGGGTTTTTGGAGGTCTGAACTTTCATTGCCTCTATGCTGCCATCTTGACTCTGCCCCCTGGAAGATCATTTTAACAGCTGAGTTGAGGATAGAATGTAGTGGGGAGAAACTTGAAGCAGAGAGATCAACCAGTGAGCTATTGTGACAAGTCCATAAGGAAATTTTGAGCCCATTGAGGCAAAAGCAGCCAGAAAAAACACATTTGCAGATCTGGCTCAAGTCTCTGGAAAGAACCAGTCTGATCTTGCATGTCTACAAATCACTATCTAAAGAACATCTGATTTTCTTAATTGACTCAGAACATCCTGATCAGCTAACTTACTATCACAAACCTTGAGTTCTGTCTCTGGGACAAGTAGCCTTCATGCCTATCAGCTATTCCTTAGTGCTTTTGTACTACTAAAGAAATCCTGATGTCAGCAATGACAGACCAAAAGAAGCTATGAACCATTGGGTGAAGAGTACTCCTAACTACAGCTGGACACTAATTGGCACCAAGGATGTATGCTCTTGATATATTATTTTTCTTTGATCATAGAGTGTAGAAACTGTATAAATATTGGACCTATATGCTCAACTTCTTATCCATGTGGGATTTCTCTTTCTTTTTTCCCTTATTCCCTTAGCTGGTCTCTAGAGAGAATCAGTTCTTATCGCTATTGTAATATGACAGGTATGAAGTGATGAGGGCCTGCATCCAGATGGTGGCAATGTCAGTGGATAGAGTGCAGAGTATTTGAAAGCAGAGGTAAGGACTGGCCTTGGCAATAGATTGGGGGGGGCACTGAGAAATAAGGGTGACACTTGGGTTACAAATCTGGGTGACTGGGAGGATAGTGGTACCCTTGGAAGTGAGGTGGATTCTAGAAGATAATAAATTCAGTTTTGAATATGTTGAATTTCAGAGGTCTATAGGATATCCAATTGGAAATGTCTAATATGTAGTTATAGACATAAGACTAGAGCTCAGAGGAGAGATTAGGGTTACAAAAAGAGATCTGGGAATCATTTGTTTGGAGATGATAGGTAGTGAGGTCACCAAGTAGAGGGAGAAGTAAAGAGGACTCAGGACATGACCTTGGGGAATACGCACTATTGGTAGACATGTCCTAGATAAAGATCCAGCAAAGATAATGAGATATATAGTCAGTCAGGCAGAAGGAGAACCAGGAGAGGAGTGTCACCAAAACCTAGATAGAAGAGATTATTAAGGAGAGGAGTGTAATAAAAATGCCAAGGCTTCAGACAAGTCAAGAAGGATGAAGTTTCAGAAAAGGCCATTAGATTTAGCAATTGAGAGATCATCTGTAACTTTTGAGAGGATGTTGCCATTCAAATGATGAGGTCAGAAGCCAGACTGAAAAAAATCAAGAAATGAGAAGAAAGGAAGAGAGGATGCACTTATTACAGATGATCTTTCTTAAGGAAATTAGCCATGAAAGGGAGGAAAGGCAGAGGATGAAAGCTAACAGAGATGGATAGATCAACTGAAGTTTTTTTTTTGAGGATAAAGAAGAAATTCCCATCTCTTGTAGGCAGTAGGAAAGCAGCCAACAGATAGGGAGAGATTGAAGATTAGTGGGAAAGTAGAAATGATAAAACAACCTACAGGAGAAGATGGAATAGATTAGGATAACCTGTGCATACAGAGAGATTGTCCTTGGTAAGGAGAAGGGCCTCCTCTTTGGTGGAAAAATATAGTAGTAAAGATATATAAGTGATATGTAGTGAGGAGGATGGGAGCTCTTGGCTAATGATCTAAATACTTAACTAAAAAAAAAAAAAACAATTAGCAATAGAATGAGGGACACTGAGTAGCCAGTGCAAAGGTGATAGACAGAGAACAAACTAAAGGGCTAAAGGATAGAAATTACTGATAAGGTCGAAGAATAGCATTTAGAGTTGAAGGGCTTTCAGTTTCTATATCACTAAAATAAGGATATTTGGGGGAAATGCCCTTTTTAGCTCTAAATTTATGAGTTCATGGTTCTAGAAACAACATCTAGATAAATTCTAGTTTGTGCTTCCTACTATGGGTCACATGTCAGTGAAGTAGAACACTAGTTAGTTCCCATTGATAATTATTTAGGAGAAAAAATGGCATGCATAAAGGGCATGGCTTGGAACCTGAAAGACTTGGGTTTGAATTCTGCTTTTAAGACATACTATGTTACTACATACAAGTCACTTAACTTCTCAGTGGCACAAGTAACTCTTTGAAGTTACAAACTGTCAATCTACATTGGTAATTGGAGTTCCTATCCTGGGAATTGTCTACATCAATGATATTCTAGGTCAACAAAATTATTTGGGAGACAGTGGATGAGATTATCCTGCATAATCTTTAAATAAAATATCCCCAAATACTCTTACTTAAATGTTTTATTCAATTCAATTAACAATCTTTTATTAATTGGAGGCAGCTAGGCAACTCAGTTGAATGGTCACTGGGTTTGGCGTCTGGAAGATCTGAGTTCAAATCTTGCCTCAAGCATGTATTAGTTGTATGACCCTGGGCAAGTCACTTAACTTCTGTTTACCTTAGTCCAGTGAGGGAAGAAATGGCAAACCACTTTAATGTATTTGCCAAGGAAACCTTATTAACAGTGTTGGCATTCTAGGATCCATAGGGTCAGACATAACTGAACAACTCAATAACAATGTGCTGGTCAGTGTGAGAGGCAAGACTGTGTAGTAGATAGAAAGCTGATATCAAAGATGTGGATATAGGAATTTTATTTCTACCTTTGAAACAAACTGGCTATCTGACCATGTGAGAGTAATGACATCTGAGGGACCCAGGCATCTTTCTGAGACTAAGTTGTGGAAAAGGTGCAAATCTTTATGAATAGCAAATCTTCTGAGGGATTGGGCTCCCTACAGCCATAGCATCATAGCTCTGGTCTCTCCCCCAAACCAAACTAAACCATAGAGGTCACCGTGAGAACCTTTCCCAATGGATATCATCATTTCATTACTGGATTTCCACAGATGAGCATATGTGTGTGTGTGTGTGTGTGTCCATAGATGCATATGTATGAAATAATCAAAATAATTTCAAGATTAGTGGGGAATTGAGAAAGACCTCTTTATAGGAGGTAGCAACTCCTGTGATCTGTGTTTTAAAGGAAATTGGGGATTCCAAGAGGTGAAGATAAGGAGAGAAAGAGCATCATCCATCAGAAATAGTCTATGCAAAGGGCACTTAAGGTATGAGATGGGAAGATATATATAGAGAACAGCAAATACATTAGTTTGATTGGAAGAGAGAAAGAATGAAAAGTGAAATAATACTAGAATGGTAGGTGGGAGATATATTATAGAGGGCAAGAGCCTGATAACCCTATCCTATTTATGGATCATGGTACTAGGAGACAGTGTCTCTTAAGGAAGTTCAGGTTTATAAGTCTTATTAAGTCATATATTTTACCATGAATAAAAAACAGCAAATCTGTACCCTCAATTATTTTATATGTACACTGAAATAACTACATTTTAATTTTAGGACTCACTGAAATAAATAGCTTATCATTTGCCTGTAGACTATGAGTCTGACCCTGGTCTAATAGGGAAGCATCAGAAAGACATGTTAACCCCAGTACCATGAGACATATGGTAGCAAAAGTTTGTCAAAAGTTTGCTCTTTTCCTACACCTTAAAAATGTTTTGAGCCCATTAGCCACTCAATAAAATGTTTATTGAATGACTGAACAAATTAGTAGAAGAGATGGTAGACTTTTTTGGGGGTTTCTTGTTTTCCAGGATGTAGCTTATCTGTTTTCCTTGCATCATGTACCCTAAAAATAATCCAGTACAGTCCCGAGGAACTTATGAGAAAGAATGCTATCCACATTAAGAGAAAGAACTGTGGGAGTAGAAATGCAGTAAAAAAAAACAAACTCATATGGTTTATCACTTGTTTATATTGGTATAGGATTTGGGGGTTTGGTTTTAAAAGATTACTCTACCACAAAAATGAATAATATGAAAATAGGCATTGAGTAATAATACAAACATAACCCAGTAGAATTGCTTGTTAGCTCTGGGAGAGAGGAAGGAAAAAGGGAGGGAAAGAATATGAATCATGGAAACATGGAAAACTACTTAAAATAAATAAATATAAAAAAATAAAATAAACATATAATATAATAAAAATAATATAATATAATAAAAATAATATAATAAAATAAAAATAAAAAATAATGAAAACTTTAGGGGACAAAAAGTGATATTATAATCAAAGGATTTGGGCTGTTATTAATATTTTACTCATCATCATCATCCTTTCTTTCTATTTGTCACTTGGAAAATAGGAAAGGCTTTTTTCCTCAAGGGTTCTGACACTTTGAAACCAATGGGAAAATGTCATAGGAAAGGGAAAAATGGAATTGAGGAGAGGCCAGGGATGAATATGTTGATTTATCTTTCCTTCGGCTTTTCCCCTTTACACTAAGGATGAAAAAAACAATTTATAGTTGGAATAGAAACAACAAAAAGTTCTGAATCTGATTGATTAAAACAGCTTTCTTTGTCCTTTCATCTCTTCTATGAACTATGAAATTGCGTGTTCTTTTAGTTAGGAACATGGCAAATAATAGTCACCCTAAATTTCCCTGTAGCCTCAGCATTTCCATAGAAATGCTACTTGTTTTGCTGAAATGATCTGCCCCTTTTCCATCTTATCCCCACTATGCAATCTGTTAGGAAGTTCTATTGGTTTTGTCTTCATTACATTTCTCAAATATACTCTTCTTATATAAACATTTTCACATACATCTTTCCTCTGTAACTGCCACTCCATTGGTGTAAGCCCTCATCAGTTCTCATCTGGACTATTACAGTAGCCTGTGGGTGAGTCTTTACCTTCCCCAGTCTGTCCTCTACTCAGCTAATGAATCAAAATCTTCCTATAGCTCAGGTCTGACAATATCATAAAGTCTAGTGGTTCCCTATCATGCTACAGTTTCTTGAAGTCACAGGTGAGAGCTGAGTGTCAGGTGGACACTAAAGGAGGATAAGCAGCTCTGAAAAGGGCTTGGCAAGCCCTCACACCAGAGGCACTAGCCTTCCTTGAACATCCATACACTCAATGGAATGGATATAGTAAGTGCTACATAAATGTCAGCTAACATTGTTATATAATCACACTTTCTAGTCTTATTCTATCATCTTCCCCTCCATCTGCTCTGTAATCCAGTGACACTAATTTCCTTGCTTTTACTGACAAAAGACTGACTACAAGTATTTTTTTTCTTCTTCTTCTTTTTTTAATCCTTACCTTCTGACTTGGAATTGATATGAAGTATTGGTTCCAAGGCAGAAGAATGGCAAAAACTAGGCAGTGGGGGGTCAAGTGACTTGTCTAAGGTTACATAGCTAGGAAGTGTCTGAGGTCAGATTTGAACCCAAGATCATTCCTTTCTAGGCATGGCTCTCAATTCACTGAGTCATTTAGTGGCCCCGACTCCAGGTATTTTATCTTTATTTTATTCCAATAGTAAATTTACACATAAGTTTTCTGAAGTTACATGATTCATGTTGTCTCCCCCCCTCTTCTGTTCCCCTCCCCACCAGGAGTTGACAAGCAATCCCACTGACTCAGGTATTTTCAAAGGTTGTTCCCCATGTTTGGAATTCTCTCCTTCCTCATCTCTACCTTTCAGCTACCTTTAGGTGTTAGCTGAAGTCTCATATTCTATAAGAAACCTTTCCCAATTCTCCTTTAATGCTAGAACCTTCCTTCTGAGACTATCCCCAATTTATCTTGTATAGTTTGTAAACAGCTCTTTGCATGTTGTCTCCTTCATTAGATTCTGGGCTCCTCAAGAGCAAGAACTGCCTTTTACCTTCCTTTGTATACCTAACACTTGGCACTGTGCCTGTCGTAGATACTTTAGAAATGCTTGTTCACTGACTCAATTTTCTCCATGAATAGCCCAATCTTATTCTTGCTTCCTTATTTTGCCTGGAGGTTTACCTCTCTGTGGCTTCCTTAATAAGAATTGGTTTAGGATGTGGGAGGGCAAGGGCAACCGGATTGGGTTACTGGACAAATTATATTCTAACAAAAATAAAATTCAAGGTGGCTGGGTGGCTCAGAGAAATGAAAGCCAGACTTAGAGACAGAAGTTCCTGAGTTCAAATCTGACCTCAGACACTTCCTAACTGTGTGATCCTAAGCAAGTCCTAGCACTTGCTTTGGAACCAGTACAAAGTATTGATTCTAGGATAGAATGTAAGGGTTATTAAAAAAGATAAAGTTCAAGCAAAGCTTAGAGAGATACAAGATCCTTGCCTCAGTAAAAAGGCCAAGGAAATTCATCTTTATACTGATGGTAACAACTCAATATTGTTTCTATAATGCCCTGAAGGCTATTTATGGACCAAAAACCTTTGGTGCACCTTAACTACTCAGCACTGAAGGGACCACACTGATCATTAATAAATACATAATCCTACAGAGGTTGGTTGAACACTTCCATAAAGTTCCCAACAGATGCTCATCAATCAGTGTTGAAGCCATTGTGGAAAGGAAACTAGAACAAGTTCTGGACTTTCTGCCACTGTGTTGGAACAGGCAACAATGGGAATATTAGAGAGAGAGGAAATTGTCAAGACTGACAGTTGGTGGGGGAAGGAGCAACTGGGAGTGGCAGTGGGTCTTGTGACTTGAGCACTTTCTTCCTGGCATTGGAAGTAGGAGGACCTTGTCCTTCCCAGTCTGGATGGAAGTTCCTCTATTGTCTTCAGTCTGAAGAGACAGGCCCAACCAGCTCTAATGATCAGAACTATTCTTGTTGCTTGCTGTCTACTGCTATGATTTTGAAATTAAGAAAACTAGCACAGATATAGTGTAGACAGGAATAAGAGAAACCCTCCACCAGCCTCAGCTCCAAAGCTGAGAAAGACTCCAACCTTATTTAGGGATATCCCTCTTCCCTTTTCCCCGATACCTCTCTAATCCAAACTGGTTATTAAAATTTATCTTATTTGAATATCACAGTCAGATAAGTGGACTATCTTTTCTGGGGGCATAGAGGGAGCTGAACCTCAGTTCAGTCATCCAATTACAAACATTCCTTATTGGACCCCTGCTGGGTGACCAAATTCTAGGGAAAAGATTGTCCCTCAGGAGGGTCCGTGTTTACCTGCTCTGGGGCAACTTAGGCATCAATCCAGCAAGAAGACATCCCCGCAGGCTATCATAAGTGGCTCATTTCTTGGACACCCCATTTTGTTCAAAATATAGCCTCTCAACAGGGGGCATCTCTCTCCTTTGCCTCACCAGCAGCCATATTCCCTCTCACCCTTCAACTCCTCCAATCCCTGCTACAAACCTTTCATTATCCCCTGTTTTTTCAATCCCCCATCATTCCCAATAGATATTACACCACTGACTGTATACTTCAGGTAGAAGTCAATCTTTCTCTAGATGAACTTCCAGTTAAAGATGTTTTGAATGCCATTAGGTCTCTGTTTTATGGCAGAGCATCTGGTGCTGATTTGATTCCAGCAGAAACTCATAAGGAAAGGGGGCTATTGCTCATATAAAAGCTGACTTAAATCTTCTGGCAAGAGGATGTTGTCCACCAGAAAATCAAGGATGCCTCTATTGTTCATCTCTATAAAGGAAATGGAAATAGATTGTCCTGTGATAATGACAGGAAAGTCTCTTTCTTAATCACTGCTAGTAAGATTCTTGCCAGAGTCTATCTTAAAAGCTTGATCATTCACCTAGAAGATGACCATCTCCCCAAAAGCCATATCTTGGCTTCAGAAAAGGCCAAGGAATTTTCAATATGGTGTTTGCTGCCTGACAACTCTAGGACAAATGCCAGATGCAGAACACTCATTGAAATGATCAAGGTCTTTGATACTGTCAGTCATGAGGTCTTGAGAACATGGCAAAATTTGATGACTGAGAGAAGTTTATTGGTATTTTGTGCCAATTTCATGACAGCATGCTTAAACAAGTTCTGGATAATTGACAATGTTTTCATGTTTTCCCAGTTCCCAATGGTGTGAAGCAAGGTTGTTTACTTGTTCCCATGTTTTAAGTATAACCTTTTCCATGATGTTGTCAGATACCTTCAAATAGGAAAAAAAAAAGCAGCATCGAAGTTAGCTACTGCACTGACAATAAGTTATTTAATTTGAAAAGGTTATAAGCCAAGAATTCAAGTGGAGGGACAATTGGTGCAAGACTTTCTAGCCTCAGATGATTGTGAAATCAATGCAGTGTTAGAGACTGAAATGCAACAGGGCATGAATCAGTTCTCTGCAACTGTGCTAATTTTGGTTTATCAGTTAACACTAAGAAAACAGAAGCTCTCCACCAGGCAGCCCATGAAACCATTGGTTCTAGCAAATGGAGAAGTTTTGAATGCTATGGATAATTTCACTGACCTTGGCAGTATACTTACCAGAGGATTCTGCAGAGATGATGAGGTTGAAGCCCAGATTTAGCTCAGTGTCTGGATGGCTCTGAAGGAAAGTTTGGGAGAGAAGAGGGATTAGGCTGCCTGCCAAATTGAAGGTCAACAGAGCCATTGTGCTGACCTTATTGTTATATACCTGTGAAACCTGGACAGTATACCAGCTTCATGCCAGGAAACTAAATCACTTCCATTTGAATTGTCTTTGGAAGGTTCTCAAGATCGCCTGGCAAGATGAGGTACTGGACAGAGAAATTGTTTCTTGAGCTGAATTGCAAAGCATTCACACTCTATTGCAAAGAGTGAAATTCCAGTGGGCTGACCATGTTTAAGTTCCAAACACATTTGCCTAAATGACTATTTTATGGAGATCTCACATAAGGCAAGCACTCACACAGAGGCCAGAAAAAATGACATCAGGACTCTCTCAAGGCCTTTGTGAAAAACTTTAGTGTCAATTGTGAGGCATGGAGATACCGGCACAAGACTGTCCTGCAGAACATGCCCACATCAAAGAAGGTATTGTGCTCTATGAACCGAAAAGAAATGTGAGATCTGCAAATTTAGAGACTTCTCCATCTCAAATGTTCATAAGGGCTATTTGTGCTCAACCTATGCCTAACACACATATGTGTCCTATATCTTCTCATGTACATACATATTTCTATATGTTTAACCATGTCTATCTATATCTAGCCATCCATTCGTCTGTCTGTTTACCTATATCTTGTTTAGATAAAACAGATGGATAAAGGACTGGACCTAGAATTAAAAAGAAGGAAGAGAGTGGAATGGTACTTTCATGAAATTACAAAGTACTTTTAATGACTCCTAGATTCTCATAAAAGGTTCCCATCTTTTCAATATGAATATTTTACTGGTGTTGCTGTGTAAGTGTGAGAGTTGAAAAACTACAGCCTTTAAAGAACCAAAAATGAGCATTCCAAAGAAAAACATGAGGTTGTGAATTAGAATTTTGTATCCCTGGATTTCATTTTCCAGGATCCTACTTTCTTCCTCACATTATGTCCTTATGTTTTGTAGATAAAGTTTCTGTAATTCCACCCTCTCCCCCTCTTCTCCTGCTTTTAGGGTCTGGAAAACTGCTTTTTACTAAGGCTATTTTATTCTTTTACTTCAAGTGATCATTAATAAGTATTATAAGATATAATACTTGGAGTGATTGGATATTAATTTTTAATCTTACAATGTCAATGTGAAAGGGTTGCTATATTCTCAACTGGGGAACTTTGAAGAAGAACAGGATTAAAGGATGTCATCAGGGAAAGATCTGATGAAAAGAAAAGGTGGAGTAGTCTAAGGTTTGATCCAAGGGATAACAGGTAAGATAGCTGGAGTGCTCCATTGGTAAACTTAAAATGTCAAGAGAAAACATGGAAGGCCTCCAACACATTGGATGAACCTCTCCATGTTGAACCTTTATAAGGACATGAATGAGAATTGCCCCGGTAGGTATGGATGGATTATAATTGGAATCAATGAAGGGCATAGCTGCATTAGAGAAGTTGCCCGAGATATGGAGAAATCAATATGATGCTTATGTTGGTTAAGCAATAGCTTTTAGGTTAAGTGTAGAGTGAGCAGAAGCTGAAGGAATATAACTCCATTGAGAGGAAACTTAGATAATCTAACAGTAGTAATGGAAAAGAAGTGATATATCTAAAAGCACAGTCTACAAGATTGAGAATTTACAGGTGGGAAATAAAAGAGGAAAGAACAAATGGTGACTCAGATCTTGAGGAATACATAAATATGAGGAGTATAAGGAATATAGAAGTAGAAGTTAGTTTGAATGTATGATACAAAGATGATACATTATATTGAATCCTCCCCCACCCCAATGTTCATTTTGTTGTCTGATTATATATGTATTTGATATATGTATTACTTTCTTTTTTTAAAATATATTTTATTTGATCATTTCCAAGCATTATTCATTAAAGACATAGATCATTTTATTTTCCTCCCCCCCACCTCCCATAGCCAACACGTAAATCCACTGGGCATTACATGTTTTCTTGATTTGAACCCATTGCTATGTTGATAATATTTGCATTAGAGTGTTCATTTAGAGTCTCTCCTCTGTCATGTCCCCTCAACCGCTGTATTCAGGCAGTTACTTTTCCTCGGTGTTTCCACTCCCATAGTTTATCCTTTGCTTATGAATAGTGTTTTTTTCTCCTAGATCCCTGCAAATTGTTCAGGGACATTACACCGCCATTAATGGAGAAGTCCATTACGTTCAATTATACCACAGTGTATTAGTCTCTGTGTACAATGTTCTCCTGGTTCTGCTCCTCTCGCTCTGCATCACTTCCTGGAGGTTGTTCCAGTCTCCATGGCACTCCTCCACTTTATTATTCCTTTTAGCACAATAGTATTCCATCACCAACATATACCACAATTTGCTCAGCCATTCCCCAATTGATGGGCATCCCCTTGTTTTCCAGTTTTTGGCCACCACAAAGAGCACAGCTATGAATATTTTTGTACAAGTCTTTTTGTCCATTATCTCTTTGGGGTACAGACCCAGCAGTGCTATGGCTGGATCAAAGGGTAGATATTCTTTTGTTGCCCTTTGGGCATAGTTCCAAATTGCCCTCCAGAATGGTTGGATCAGTTCACAACTCCACCAGCAATGAATTAATGTCCCTACTTTGCCACATCCCCTCCAGCATTCATTACTTTCCTTTGCTGTTATGTTAGCCAATCTGCTAGGTGTGAGGTGATACCTCAGAGTTGTTTTGATTTGCATCTCTCTGATTATAAGAGATGTAGAACACTTCTTCATGTGCTTGTTAATAGTTTTGATTTCTTCATCTGAGAACTGCCTATCCATCCCTACTGCCTTCTGGGAGAACTTCAACAGGGAAGGCAAACAATGATGCTTTCTCAAGAACTACATTCTGTTGAGCCTGATCTGAATATTCCTTCATACCTTGCAACAAAGAGTATAAATTCCTCTTTATACATAGTATAAAATACTTAAACCTTATCTTCTTATCTTTATTATTTGCCCTTTACTTTCCATGATGTTTAGGAATATTTTGACTGATTTCCCTAGCACAACATTTTTCACTCACCCCTTTATCCTTATCCTTAGAGAATGCCTGGTGTAATCCAGTGGACCTGTAAATAAGAAGACTGAGTATTCAATTCTGCCTGTAACCCTGACTAGCTCTGTGTCTATGGACAAGTCATTTAGCCTGTCTGACTTCTAGTTCTTCTTATATAAATTGTGAACGATAGCACATGTCTCCTCCTAGATTTAAGAGTTCAGATTCAATCTCCTCCCAGAAGCCTACTCTAATTACTGTAGTCCACAACAATTCTAGAATTGAAAGAATCTTTTCTACTTTTCTAGTTCTGTTAAAGAAAAAGAATTGATGCTACTACATACTCAACAAACACTAAAACTGCTTTTTTCTTGATAAACACCAATGAAGGGGAATCTGTTACTTCCAGAGACAGATGCCATGCCTTGCTAAGAAATTTTTCTTGATGTCAAGTCTCAATTGTGTTCTTTTCACTGACACCCATTATTCCTACTTCTATCTATTTTGAAAATAGAACAAGTCTAATTCCACTTCCAAATGAAAGTCTATTGTGTATGTGAAGACAGTTTTTGTCTCCTCTGAGCTTCCTTTTTACTAAGCTAAACCTTCCCAAGTTTGATAAGCCAACTTTATATGGCATGAACTCAACATTTGTTTACTATTTTGGTGGCCATTCTCTGGTTGCACTTTGGTTTATCAATGTCTTTCCCAAAATTCAGTGCCAAGAATGATGACAATATTCTATGTGTGGACAGGACATAATACAGAGAAAGATTGTATTACCTCCTTATTCCTTGTAGCTATACTTGTCCTAATGCACTCCAAGATTTGATAGCTTCATTATCTGGCTGCCATATAATATTGATGACTAGAATTGAGCTTGTCTTCCACTAAGTCCCTAAACCCCAGATATTTTGACATGAAATGCTTTATAGTCACCCATCTCTCTTCCATTTGTGAAGGTGATTTCTTGAACTCAAATATAAGACTTTACATTGATTCCTATAATTTTCAACTTGGCACATTTAGCTCAATTTTCTAGCCTGTCACGAATATTTGTTATTGAAAACCTTTTATCTAGTAGTAACTGTCCTTCCTAGCTTTGTGTCAACTGCACATTTAATAAGCATGCTCTCTGTGTCTTAATACAAATCATGGATGAATTGCTGAATGCTAAACACAGATCCCAAGGGCATTCTAATCTAAATAATTTGATACATAATCACTGACATGTGTTCTCTGAGCCTGGCTAGCCAACAAATTCTGAATTTTTATAAGTGTATTATCTAACCCATATTTCTCTGTCCACACTGCTTTTTTATGACCTTATGAAAAAGAAAACGATCTGGCCTGATTTGTTCTTGATTAAGTCATGCTGCCACTTTTATGACTGCTTCCTTTTCTAAATGTTGACTAATTATTTTCAATGAAATATTCCAGATTTTCTCAGGAATCATAGTAAATCTCATTGGCCTGGAGTTCGCAGGTTACATGCTTTTTTCTTTGAAAATTTGCCTTTTTCCTTCTGTGCTCTTTAGTTTCCAAATATGTTTCTATTTCCAACATTTTTTAGATCTTTCAAAACTACCAAATTCTTTTAGAATATGAACATTGGATGGTTTTATCTCTTCCGAATCCTGAATATCAACTCCATATCAATCATTTTTATTCTTAATTTTTTTTCCTGTACAAAAAGGTCATTGTCTTTCTTTAGCCACATAGAATTTAATTGTCTTTATCTCACATCCAAAATACCATTTATTATATTATATTGGTTATATTGTATTAATTTTATTATATTGTTATGTTTATTATATGTTATGTTTATTATCTATCACATCACATCACACCATATATCATATCACATTATATTATATTATGTTATGTTATGTTATATTGTATTGTATATTATATTATATTATGTTATGTTATTTTATAGTTATATCATATTTTATTTTATTTTATACATGTCAGTTATCTCCTCATTTAGATTGTATAAGCCTAGAAAATAAAATGATTAGGCTTTTGTTTGTTTCATTGTTTTTTGGTGTTTTACATGTGCACATGCTCAGTAAGTATCTGTTGGAAAAACAATTACATTTTAGTCAATTGCTGAGCTCTCTTCCCAGAAATTCCTGGAATATCCAGCCCATGTTGAAGTGGATTTATTTACTTCTCTTTTCTTTGCTTTTTTCCTATCAACAAACAATAAAAAAAGGCTAAGAGACCTGACACAAAAGGGAAAAGAAAGAAGAAAACCAAAGAACTTGTATTACAGACAAAATGAATGAAAAAGCCTTGAGATGGTGTTAAAAAGGATTTTAGTTTGGTAAATCCAACTTTCCTCTATCTTTTGATAGAATTAACAAAATTCCTCATAATCTGAGGCATTGTTGTTAGTACAAAGGTGTCAGGTTTGACATCAAAGGCTGCATGATGCCTGAAAAACACCCCAGTTCCTGAGGAACCAGATTAAAAAGTTATCAAGAAATGTTTAACAAAATAAATATAAATACAATGCAAAATAGGTAACATTCATTTGAAGGGATCCATTTCTACTTAAGTTTACCACACCAGGTAGTGAATAGAGTTCTGGACTTGGAGCTGGAAAAATAAGGGGTCAGTTACCTAACCCAACTAACTCATTGCCTTTGAGTCTTAGTTTCCATATCTGTAAAATTGGGATAATATTATATTCAATCCCTACTTCATGTGATGAGTATGTGAGGATATGAGTATGGGATTGAGTGTGAAGCACTTTGTCTGTCTGTAGCAATCATTCAACAATCCACATGTATCAACCTCTGGGCTTAAGCTATTTGCTACATGCTAACTGTAGAGGGATACAAAGATGGGCAAAACCACAAATCATGGCCCTTAGGAGTTAACATAGTAATGAAAGAGAGGATGAGTTAATAAACAGGTATATATTAGATACATCCAGAAGAGAAGAAAAATAATTTTAGAGGGGAAGGCACAAGGGCTGGTGGAGTCAGGAAGGCATCCTATATAAGGTGGAATTTAAGCTGAGGTTTCAGAGAAGCCAAGGATGCCCAGACATGGAGGTATAGAAGAAGTCTGGCTGTTTACATACTTTTAAAAATAAAAATGTATTTTAAATGGTTAAATGGATCAGGGTTGCTAATCACAGTGGGAGTAAGGAACCAGAATCATGGTTTGAGCCAATAATATTAGAGAAGACTCTCCCCAACTTTTCAGAGGAACCCTCGAACCCTGAAGGCAGAGATAGTCAATCTAGCAAGAATGCATACATGTGTATATATTTTTATGTATATAGTTGTATGTAGGCCTATGTGTGTAGTTGTATTTATATATGAGTGTGTTTTGTGTATGGGTGTATGCAAGTGCATGCATATATATGTGTGTTTGTGTAGGGTTTTGAAAGAGGCCAGTCTCAGTAAATGGACTTAACGCCTCCAGTTTGTTCAGCTGATCTTCATTTTTCATGGTCTCTTGGACCTCTAGGGGGATGTGAGTTAGGGACATCAGGCTGTGGTAAAGAGAGGCTAGTATCTGTCCCCCAAGTGTCTTCTCTTTGGTCTGATGTGTGGATATTGAGTGGCTGTGGCTTCTTCATCACCACTTAGGAGTGGATCCAAAGAAATGTTTATAAGAGAGAAGGTTGGGCTTTGCCAGTTGGCCCTGAGTTATCAGTAGTGCAGTGTCTGGTCTAGGTTTGAAGCCGGCAAAAAAATGACAGAAGGCAGATGGGAGAAATGATAAATGTTTGTATCGCTCAGAGGGTTTAATCCAAAATAGATCCATACAGCTAAAAATATACAGGGTTAGATTTTTAAACAAACATTACGTGCAAGGGAAATGCTTGGGTATTTCTATAAGTGAGAACAAAAACAACTCACATGTGTGTGCACACCCACATATGTACATGGCTAATCCATCCCACTTCAGACAAAGACAATTTTAATGTACTTGACTTATTTAACATCATAAAATAAAAACCCCCAGCCCTAATGGTTTTCTTCAACGCCTAGACTGTGTTTCCTTGCCTTGGCTTCATAAATTCTCTTCTCTGTCTTCTCCCCTCTGATTCTCATTTTCTTCTGAATAAAGAAATCTGAATAGCTCAGTTAAGTAGCTTAAGTATATATATATATATATATATATATACACACATGTAGACATGCATTCTCACATATATATCAATACATATTACGTATACCTACACACATATATAAATAAAATTTAAAATGCATATCTTCCCACTCACGATATGGATAAAAACCCCATCCCTTTATGTTTCCCTTAGCCTGCTATTCTAGGCAGCATAGTTGGCCTTAGAGATAGGAAAGCCTGAGTTCAAGTCAAGCGTCTACTACCCATAGGTTCAGGCTCACTGCAGTTAGTCCACAGGAGCAGAAATCACCTTGGAGACCCAGAAAGGGGAGAAGGATAAGGGTATCATTGAACCTCTCAATCCAGACATTAGTCTAAGACTGTGAGATGTAGACTCTTGTAGTGGAGAGGGATACTGAGAGAGGGGGACTAGTAAGATGATGACATGGGAAACAGTTGAGTTAAAGGACTGAGTTCAAGGTCACAACTTCCTTCTTCTTTCTCTCTGCTGGACAGCCCTAATGCAGTCTGACCTAACAGATGGTGAGTCACCCCTCCCCAAACCTTCTCCTTTGAATATTTTAAATTCTCCCTCCTACTACAAAGTTTGAAGACAGTTTCTTATAGTTGAAGGTCTAATTTATTTTCTTTTGGGAAAAGGGAATACGTAAATAAAAGGAGAGGAGAGGAATTTCCCTAGCTATAACCCCTATCTCTGGTTGAAGGCTTCAATTCAAAGTCTCTTCAAAGAAAATAAAATTGACTTTCGTTGAGGGAAAACCAGTTATATATCAGCTGGGATCTTCACTGGGCAAGCCTCTTTTCAGTTCAGCCAGGCAAAGGAGGGTAAAAGCCAAGCACTTCTTCAGCCTTCCTCCTTCAGAGGGGGTGGTCAGAAAGAAGTGAAGTCAAGTGGTGAAGTGACCAGACCAGACTACAGAACTGTCTAACTGCTCCTCCTCTTGAACCTTCTATGGAATTCTCCCTTCCCCCACTGGGTCTGGAGAATTCCATCCGTTCTTCCTGAGTTCATCTTCTTTGCATCTCATCTCTTTTCTTCTGTCTTTACCCATTTCTCTCGATCATGTTATCTATCAATCTTCTTTGATTAAATAAGTTAACTCACTGGGAGTTCCTTACACTTCTGAAATTGTAGTCCTAGTCCAAAAGGGAAAAAAAGACAAAGTTTTCTATTAGTTAGAGATTAAACACAGTCATTTGCAGAGACATTTTATGGATTTGGGTCTGAATGGTCAATCTTTCAAAGACTTGGTTTTCTTCTCGGCAGTATGTCTATAATCTGACTCATCTTCCATCAGATGGATCATGGTACCTGGCTTATTCTAACTCACCCTCAGATGGGAAGACTTTGTGTGTGGGCTCTCTCCCTTGGACTATGATATCTTAGCTCAGCCAAAAAGAGGCTGTCATCATACCTGAGGGGAAATTATCTGAAGTGTCTAGAGAGAAAAGCTAGAAGAGGAAGAATGCTGAAACTTTTGTTCCTCTAAAGCTAGATCCCCATTAGTAAGAGGAATGAATTCCCTAAAATATTTGTCTGATTCCAATTTGTCCTGCATATTTCTGTAGGGCTGGAAATTAGTTACCATGTTTCACATAATTAAAACTTCAGTGCAAATTTGAATGCATGTGACTATGTCAAGTGTAAAAGTGAAAATTATGAGACTGGCCATAAATTAATAATTTTATTAATTAAAAGTAACAAAGAGATCCAGCCATAGCACTGCTGGGTCTGTACCCCAAAGAGATAATGGAGAAAAAGACTCATCCAGGCAGAGAACTTTAAATCATCATTCTCTCCACCAATAAGAAGAGTCTTATGAAAAAAACTCTAGCCTTAAACCCAGGTTTTATATTTTTAAAATAGGTTTTTTATTTAGTTAAGTACATGACATTTACTAATATTTTTCTTTATTATTTCAAAAGATTCATGGGTTCTGTACAAGAATATTCATAGCTGCGCTCTTTGTGGTGGCCAAAAATTGGAAAACGAGGGGATGCCCATCAATTGGGGAATGGCTGAACAAATTGTGGTATATTTTGGTGATGGAATACTATTGTGCAAAAAGGAATAATAAAGTGGAGGAATTCCATGGAGATTGGAATGACCTCCAGGAAGTGATGCAGAGCGAGAGGAGCAGAACTAGGAGAACATTGTACACAGAGACTAATACACTGTGGTATAATCGAACATAATGGACTTCTCCATTAGTGGCGGTATAATGTCCCTGAACAATCTGCAGGGATCTAGGAGAAAAAACACTATTCATAAGCAGAGGACAAACTGTGGGAGTAGAAACACCGAGGAAAAGCAACTGCCTGACTACAGCGGTTGAGGAGACAGGTCAGAGGAGAGACTCTAAACGAACACTCTAATGCAAATATTAACAACATGGCAATGGGTTTGAATCAAGAACACATGTGATACCCAGTGGAATCATGTGTCGGCTACGGGGGGTGGGGGGGAAGGAAAATAAAATGATCTTTGTCTTCAATGAATAATGCATGGAAATGATCAAATAAAATATTATAAAATTAAAAGAAAAAAAGAAAAAAGTAACAAAGCGGAAAGATGGAAAAATAGGAGAGAGATATAAAAGGTACTTTCCTTATTGCTCCATTTAGCTTGCTATTCTGTGGCCATCATTAGGGCTCCCAAGTCATACTGACAAAGCAGTCCAGTCAGCAACAAGGCACAGAAGAGAAGAGAGTGAAATCCACTCTTGCCTTAGTTTATCAAACCTTTTCTCTGTCCACTAATTCTCACATATCAGGAGTCAACTATGGCTTTCTATTTTGCCTGCACCACTCAGGGGGGGCAGCCCAGGGGGCAGTGCAGGGGATATCACCCTTTCCCCTGTCTCTTGATCCCTTGACTCTATTGCTGCCTTTTTCCAGCTGCCATTCTATTTCAATTCACCCAATGATTTCCTTCACACAATAGAGTTCAGGCTCACTGCAGTTAATTGACAGGAGTAGAAATCACCTTGGAGATCCAGAAAGGGGAGAAGGATAAACTCCCTCTGCATAGAAGGAATTTGTTGTTTGCACTAACCAGGACCTGGTTGTCAACTGTTTGCTGTTTCCCAGGTCTTTATCCTCTTTTTATGGGTGTCTTCCTTAAAAGAGCCTAGAATCATACATGTCTCTTGAAGAAGCAAGAATAATGAGTTTCTTCTCTGATGCTCTGATGGGGTTCCCCTACTCATCCAGGCAGAGAACTTTAAATCATCATTCTCTCCACCAATAAGAAGAGTCTTATGAAAAAACTCTACCCTTAAACTCAGGTTTTATATTTTTAAAATAGGTTTTTTATTTAGTTAAGTACATGACATTTACTAGTATTTTTCTTTATTATTTCAAAAGATTCATGGGTTCTGTACTACCTTGACTAAGCAGATTACAACTCCTTTATATCTCAGTAGACAGTTTTAAGGATCTGCAACATCCTGCCTCCTGCCAAAAAATTACTTGGTATCCAGTATTTGGTGATGAGCTTAACTAGTCTTGTCCTCAGACCACAGAAACACAATATGTCACCAGATCACTATTCAATGTCTTTCTAGCTTGGTAGAACCTTTCAGAGTATGAATTTCAGGAGCATTATCATAAAGAACCCTTCGTTCACCTGCTCGCCACCATGAAGCACCACAATAGAACTTTGGTAGAAGTTACTAGAATAACTATATGTCTATAGTATATTCAATTTAGGGAATTTTTGAAGAAATACAATAATTTAAGTAGGATTGTTGAATGTTGAATGTTGAAACTTCTCTCACTAAAACTCAAATTGTCAAGATTAGCATTTCATGTAATTTTGCTTTTCCTCCTTGAAGTAAGTGGATTTAATATACTTTGAACCTTCACAGCCATTTTACTGAACTCATGTGTGGCTAAGCTTCACCAGGAATCAAAACCCTAGAATACTTTGTTCTTCTGCAGCCTTGAATTTACCTTAGTTAAATTTACTCTGGAGAGGCAATATGGTGTAGTGAATAGAGAGCTCTAGATTCAAGAAGATCAGGATGCAATCCTACCTATGACATATATTGGCCATTGGACCTTGGTTAAGTCATTGAAACTCTCAATGCTACAACAAAATCTCTAAGGCTGTAAGTGCAGATCTTCTTTGGTAGATGGAGTTTCCTAATTGGGAGTTCTCTATGTCAGTGAAATCTCAGATCTAATCCAAAATAAATTTAATCAAGAAATAAAAGAAGTAAAGAGAAGATGGAGAAAAAAAGAAAAGGGAATGGAGAGAGAGGTGAAGAAAAGGAAAACCAGAGGACAGAGAAAAGAAAGAAGTAAAGAGAAGAGAGATGAAGAGAATTGAGAGGAAAAGAGAAGAAAAAGAAAAGAAATGGAGAGAGGTAGAGACAGGCAGAAAGACAGCCAGCCAGAGAGAAAGAGACAGAAACAGAGAGACACAGAGGGAGAACCTGAGAAAGGGAGAAGGGGGGAAAATTTCAGGTAGTCTTTTTCCAATCAGAAAAACAAAAAATTACACATACTTTAGTGACTGACTCAATCTCCCCTCTTTCCTGCTAATATATTTGCCCCATATTGGCAGTAGTCAGCTTCTATCTCACCTAGCATACATATGCATGCATGTCCCTTAGATCTAGATTTCAAGTCTCAGCTGAAGTTCCACCCCTACAAGAAGACTCTCTTGATCCCCTTCATCATGGTAACTTTTCCTTGTTAGTATCCCCACTTTTTCTTCTCCATAGTTTGCTCATATATATCTGTTTAGTGGTGCATTAGATAAAATGCTGAATCTGAAGTCAGGAAGACTCATCTTCCTGAGTTCAAATCTGGCCTCAAACACTAAGTGTGTGACCCCGGGTAAGTCACTTAAACCTGTTTACCTTAATTTCCTCATCTGTAAAAGGATCCAAAGAAGGAAAAGACACAGGCTCTAATATCTTTGCCAAGAAAACCCCAAATGGGATCACAAAGAGTCAGATACGATTGAAAAACTACTAAACAACAACCTGTATTTGTTTTCATGTTGTCTCCCCCATTACACTATAAGCTCCCTGAGAGTAGGGATTGTCTTTTGCCTTTCTTTGCATCCCCAGCACTTATGGCATATAGGTGCTTAACACGTCTTTGTTGACAATGTTTATAGATGGTCCTATTTAAAGGGATCACAATCCCTTCAAGAATATAAAGTAGTCAGAAAATGGATGAGGCCAGCTAGTTGTTTCAGGTAGACATTTGACAGTAGAGTCACCATTGTAGAACTCTTCATAGTTTAAATTCTGGTCCTCAGCAATTCAAAATCTAGACTTGGTTTCAGCTAGGAATGATCAGTCTTTGGGTGATTCACTACACTAACTAAGTGCACAAAAGTCTGTTTTTTTTTTAGCCAGAATGCCAATTTATCCATTAAAAATAGGGGAAAGACAATCTTGATCTAATTATCAGAACTAGTTTGTCTGCACAAGGCCCTCCCTTCCTGTCTAGTTGATCCCTCTGTAGACAAAATTAGAGGTTTTGAGGCATAGTTGGCAAAAAATGAAACTGAACAAGGGGATATCCTTAATTGTTATTTCTATCAAGCCACAGTCATCTCACTCTCTCCTCTTAAATATTTTACTAGGATTGGACAGTTTAGAGAAGAACATGCTGTCCTCAGCTGGGGCAGTGCTAAAGGAAGTCCAATGACAAAATTTACCCCTAACTTTCCATTCGCAGTAATTTTTATTATCAGAATCTCCTCTCCTTATATGACCAGCTTGTGACTTTTTATATTTTTCAAGGCCCTAGTTTTCTTTCTTTAATTACCTAAGAATGTATTTACTTCCTGAGGCCACAGAGAGGCATTATCATTTGTTCTTCCCTTAATATCCTCATTCAGGATCATAAACAAAGAATCTCAGAATTGGAAGGGACCCAAGAGTTCATTTAGGGTAATCCGTCCTTAATTCAGAATCACTTTTACAACATGCATGACAAGCAGTAGTAGTAGTAGTAGTGGTAGTAGTAGTAGTAGTAGTGGTAATGATGATGATGTTGATGATGGTAATGATGATGATACTATTAGGAGCTAGCACTTATATAGGGCTTAAGGTTAGCAAAACACTATAAACAGGCTAATTCACTTGATTTCCCAACCCTACAAGGTAAGTGCTATTATTATTGCCATATTATAGATATGGAATCAAACTTCTTAATTATTAGCATTATCTATAAATGGAATTCTGTCTCAGATTAGCCATTTGACTTTGGGCAAGTCAATTAAAATGTAGATGAAAGCATAAGATTTATCTTTCACATCAATCTGAAATCTGCCTGTGGGACCTAGGAGAACAAATATATCATTCCTCCATGTGGAGTGCTCTTCAAATATTTTAACATGGCTATCATACATATGGGCAGCTAGGTGGTGCAAATCTGATGTCAAGAAGATGAATTTTCCTGAGTTCAAATCCAGCCTCAGACATTTCCTAGCTGTGAAACTCTGGACAAGTCACTTACCCCCTTTGCCTCAGTTTTCTCATCTGTAAAATGAGCAGGAGAAGGAAATGGCAATCCACTCCAGTATCTTTGCTAAGAAAACCCCAAAGGGAGTCATAAAAAGACATAATTAAAACAACTAAACAATGTCACAGGTATGTTAAGTCAATTACTCTTTATATTTGAAGTCCTTCTAGTTTGGTAAGTCTTTGTCCCCTTGATGCCAAGATGAATTATCAAAGGAGGAATTTAGTAGAGGCTCTTCTATCCCTTCTCTTTGGTGGCATAATATGTATATTGAAAAGGGTCAAGGAATTTGGAGTCAAGAGGAATGGGTGCAAAAACTGGTTTTGCTCATTACTGAAATAACCTTGGGCACATCACAACCTTTCTGGGCCCTGGTTTTCTCACATGAAATATTAGGAGGCTTGAGGAATTGCCCTCCTCCATTACAAGATGACAGAAGGCAGATGAGAGAAATGACATTTGTAACTCTTAGAAAATTTTATCATTATCATAGAAGTTAGAAGAAGTATACATAGACAGACAGTGTGGTAATAAACTGTTTAGGATGATGTTTTAAAAAATCTAGGGATGGAAAAGAGGACTGCACTAAGAAAAATGGGAGGAGAGAAGTAAAATGGGGGTAGATTATGTCACATAAAAAGGTGTGGAGGAAAAAAAAAACTATTGCAATGGAGCAGAGGATGAGGGTGGTGATGGATAATACTTAAGCCAGTGGAACTGGCTCAGAGAGGGAAGAACAGCCAGATTCATTAGGATATACAATCTTATCTTACCCTATAGAGAAGTTAAAGGGGAATAAGAAAGGTGGTGGTAGGGAGGAGAGGTAATATCAGGGAGGGAAAAGTTGAGGGGTGATTAAAAGACCTATAGAGAAGTAATAGGGGAATAAGAAGGGTCATGGTGGGAAGGGGAATAATATAAGGGAGAGGGAACAGGGGGATGATTTAAGTCAAAACACTAGTGTAGAGGGAAAGAGGGAAAGGAAAAAGAGCAGGATTAAAAGAGGAAAACATGATGGAGAGGAATACATAGATTGTAATTATAACTATGAATATAAATAAGATGAACTCACCCATAAGACAGAAGCAGATAGCAGAGTGGATTAAAAACCAGAATCCTATCATATGTTATTTACAAGAACCACATTTGAAACAGGTAGGCACACACACAGAGTATGGGGTTGAACTATAATCTATTGGACTTTAACTGTGATTTAAAAAAAAGAAGGAATAGCAATCATGATCTCAGACAAAGCTATAGCAAAAATAAATCTGATTAAAAGAGATGAAGAAAGTCATTACATCTTGATAAAGGTAGTCTAGTCAATGAAGCAACAACAGTATTTAACATCATACATGCACCAAATGTCATAGCATACAGATTTTAAAGGAAAACCAAAGAAGCTTAAGGAAGAAATAGATAGTGGAGGACCTCAATCTTCTCCTACCAGAACAAGATGAATCTAACCAAAAAATAAATAAGAAAGAAGGAAAGGAAGTGAATGAAATTTTAAAAAAGTTAGATTTAATAGATATCTGAAGAAAGCTGAATAGGGATAAAAAGAACCAGACCTTCTTTTTAGCAGAACATAGTACATATGCAAAAATTGACATATACTAGGGCATAAAAACTTCACAACCAAAAGCAAAAAGGCAGAAATAGTTTTAGATCATAATGAAATAAAATTATAATCAAGAAGAGTTCATAGGAAGGCAAATTAAAAATGAATTAGAAAGTAAATAATCTAATTTTTTAAAAAGGGTGGGCCAATGAACAGATCATAGAAACAATCACTGATTTCATTGAAGAGAATGACAATGAAAAAATAATATGTCAAAATTTATGGGATACAGTCAAAGCAGTGCTCAGGGAAAAATTTATACCCCTGAATGATCATATCAATAAAATAGAAAAAAAGCAAATCAATGAAATGGGTATAAAACTAAAAAAATAGGAAAAAATAATTTAAATCTCCAAGTAAAGACTAATTTAGAAATCCTAAAAATCAAAGGAAAAATTAATAAAATTGAAAGTAAAAGAACAATTGATCTAATAAATAAGAGTAGGAATTGATTCTATGAAAGAAAAATCAAATAAAAAAGATAAATTGTTGGTTAATTTGATTGAAAAAGAAAAGAATCAAATAACCAGTATCAAAAATTAAGAGTGATTTTACCTCCAATGAAGAGGAAATTAAATTAATCAGTAGGAGCTCTTTTGCCCAATTATATGACAAGAAATCATATAATCTGGGTGAAATGGATGAATATTTACCAAAACATAAATTGCCTAGATTAAAGAAAGAGGAAACAGATACTTAAATAATCCCATCTCACAAAAATAAATTGAACAAGCCATAAATGAACTCCCTATGAAAAAATCCCTGGAACCAGATGGATTAACAAGTGAATTCTATCAAACATTTAAAGAACAATGAATCCCAATATTATACAAACTATTTGGCAAAATAAGGAAAGAAAACATGCTATCTACTTCTTTTTATGACACAAATATGTTGCTGATACCTAAGTCAGGAAGACCATAAAGAGAGAAAAAAATTACAGAACAATTTCCTTAATGAACCTTGATGCAAAAATCTTAAATAAAATACTATCAAAGAGATTATGGCAATATATCACAAGGATCATTCACTATGACTAGGTGGGATTTATCCCAGGAATGTAAGGCTGGTTTAATATTAGGAAAACCATCAGCATAATTGACCATATCAATAATCAGACTAACAGAAATCACATGATTATCTCAAAAAAGGCAGAAAAAACATTTGACAAAACATAACACTCATTCTTATTGAAAACACTAGAAAGTATAGGAATAAAAGGGCATTTTCTTAAAATAATAATTAGTATTTATTTAAATCCTTCATCTAGAATCATCTGTAATGCGGATAAGTTAGAAGCCTCTCAGTAATAACAGAAGTGAAGCAAGGATGCCCATTATCACCAATATTATTTAATATTGTACTAGAAATGCTAGCTTTAGCAATTAGAGAAGAAAAAGAAATTGAAGGAATTAAAGTAGACAATAAAGAAACAAAACTATCACTCTTTGAAGATGATATGATGGTATATTTAGAGAATCCTAGAACATCAATAAAAAATTAGTTGAAATAATTAATAACTTTAGCAAAGTTGCCGAATAAAAAATAAACTCACATAAATAATCAGTATTTATATATATTTTTGACAAAGATCAGCAGCAAGAAATAGAAAGAAAAACTCCAATTAAGATCACTCTTGAAAATACAAAATGCTTGGGAATCTATTTGCCAAGACAAATGCAGGAATTATATGAACAAAATTACAAAAAACTTTTCACATAAAATTAGATCAGAAGCAATTGGAAAAACAATAATTGCTCATGGGTGGGTTGATCTAATATAATAAAAATGACATTCCTACCTAAATTAATTTATTTATTCAGGGCCCTACAAATCAAACTATCAAAACACTGTTTTATAGCTAGAAAAAAATAATAACAAAATAATCTGGAAGAACAAAAGGTCAAGATTTATCAAGTTAAGTAGTGAAAAAAAATGTAGAAGGTATCCCAGCACTATCCGATCTTTAACTGTCCTACAAAACAGTAATCATCAAAATAATCTGGTATTGGCTAAGAAATAGAAGGGTGAGTCAATGGAATAGATTAGAGGCAAATGACCTCAGCAATCTAGTGACTGATAAATCCAAAGATCATAGAGTTTGGGATAAGAACTCATTTTTTGACAAAAACTACTTGGAAATTGGAAAACAGTATGGAAAAAATTAGACTTTGATCAATATCTCATACCGTATACCATGATAAGGTAAAAATGGGTATATGATTTAAACCTAAAGAGTAACATTATATGTAAATTCGATGTTTGCCTCTCAGATCTATGGAGAAGGGAAGAATTTATGAACAAACAAGAGATAGAGAACACTACAAGATGTAAAATGAAGAATTTTGAGTATATTAAATTAAAAAGGTTTTGTACAATAAAACCAATGCAATCAAAATTATAAGGGAAACAACAAATGGGGGGATTTATAACCAATATCTCTGATAAAAGTCTCATTTCTCAAATACATAAAGAACTAAGTCAAATTTACTAGAATCCAAATCATTCCCTAATTGATATATGGTCAAAGGATATGAATAGGCAGTTATCAGATGAAGAAATCAATAATCATATAAAAAGGTTCTCTTGATTAGAGAAATTCAAAATTAAAACAATTCTGAGGTACCACCTCATCCCTATCTGACAGGCCAATATGACAGTAAAGGAAAATGATAAATGTTGGAGGGAATGTGGCAAAATTGGGACACTAATACATTGTTGATGGAGCTTTAAACTGATCAAAACATTCTGGAGGGAAATTTGGCATTATGCTCAAAGAACTATAAAAGAATGTATACCCCTTAATCCATTCATACCACTACTAGGTTTGAATCCCAAAGAGATAAAAAATAGGAAAGGAACTACTCATACAAAAAATTTTATAGCAGCACTTTTTGTGGAGGTAAAGAATTGGAAATTAAAGGGATGTCCCTCACTTGGGGAATGGTTGAACAAATTGTGGTAGATGAGGGTGATGGAATATTATTGTGCTATAAGGGAATGATGAACAGAATGATTTAATAAAGAGCTGGAAAGACCTACATGAACTGATGCAGAGTGAAATAAGTAGAACCAGGAAAACATTGTACACAGAAACAGCAATATAGTGGAATGATCAAATGTGACAGACTCTGCTACTAATAGCAATATGATGATCTATGTCAATTCTGAGGTACTTATGAATAAGAATGCTACCCACCTCCAGAGAAAGAACTGTTGGAGTAGGAATTCAGATGAAAGCATAAGATTTATCTCTTTTTTGTTTGGGTGTTGTAAAGGATAATTTTAGGATATTCACTTAAAATCTAAATTAATTGGTCACCAGAGAAAATCCCAAATAATAAAATACCCAAGTCAGCTGGAAATTATGGTGATTTTAATTAATATAGAGAGAATGAATTAAGGAGAAGAGAGAGAGAGAGGAAAGAATTAATTTAAACTGCTCCAACTCAGGCTGAGCCAGGCAGGAGTTAAAGGCCTTGGCCAAAAGGGCCTCCCTGAGCCCAAGGGAAAAGGAAGTCAGTCTTATCACTCACTATGAGACCGTCTCAAGGAAGCTGTCTAAGCGAGTTCCTCCAGGCTGATGTGAAAAAATGTCATCAAGCATGGTGAAGAGGAGGAAGGGAGCAGTTTTGCCAGAGTCCCTCTGACTTACTAGTAATGAACTCTTTGGAGGGGGTGGCAGCTGTCATGGCCATAGAGAGTGCTCTGTGTGCCATCTTTGGCACCCATGCCACAGGTTCGCCACCATGACATAGAGAAGCCCATTTATAGGGATTATAGTGGGATTCTATTTTGTAGAGTGTGGTACATTGGAAAGAGAACTGAGTCTGGAATGAGGGGATGTGAGTTCAAGTCCTGTTTGAGTGACTTGGACCAGTGACTTAGCCTCCCTAGACTTTAGTTTCCACATCTATAAAATGAGGGCACTAGACTTGACAGTCTCTAAGATCTCTTTCAGCTCTTAATTTATAACACCAAATAAATAATCACACAATCTTTGCATTTATCATTTTATTTAAATGCAAATTTTCAATGCTTTGCTTTGCTTAAATAAATAAAAACCCTCATACCTTTATTCATTTTATCTATCAGAAAACTTCCTGGTCTCATTAGAAGCTGTAAAAAAATGGCCTGATTCTTAACCTAGAGAGAATCGAAGGAGACAATGCATTAAATACTTGTAAACCTTCAAGCCTTTATAAATGTCAGCCATTATGTTAATAATGGACTACTCATTGAGTTAATGACTTCCCACAAACTATAGCCTCTGGGAAAAACTGACAGCATCAAACTTTCACAGAGCTGTCTGCCCATTCCTTACTCCTAAACCATAAAATCTAGTTTATACAAAGTAGAAGCAGGAGAACACTTCATCTTGCCTTCAGTGAAATAAAAAAATAAAAATTAAAGGCAGATGTTTGAGAAGACAGAATGATCCCTTTGAGCTTTAGTGAAATCACTTCTCCACTAAATAAATGAAAAAACTAAATCTAAGTCACTTTATTTTTAAGATCCAAAGACCAAGTGATTTCTCTAGGTTACAAGTTTCTCAGTCCCTCTTCAGATTTTCAACTAGGTGCAAGTATGAGAGAATGGAAAGGAAAAAGTGGATAAGGATCTAGAGTTGAAATTATAGGTAGGCTATGTCAACAGGTGTATAGGGCATAGTAGAGGGGAAAAGAAATGATAGATAGATAGACAGACAGACAGATAGTTACAGACAGACAGATAGACAGATAAAGAGATGAAAAGATACATAGATATAGGAGCGGTTTACCATTTCCTTTTCCAGCTCATTTTATAGATGAGAAAAGTGAGGCAAATAGGATTAAGTGACTTTTCCAGGGTCATAAAGCTATTAAATGTCTGAGGTCACATTTGAATTCAGGACCTCCTGACTCTAGGTCCACTGTTCTATCTGCTGGACCACCTAGCAGGCTGTCTCCCTTTCAAGATTCTAGGAATGTCTCTTTTCTAATGTCATCCTCCACAAGCTCTTTTCTCTCTATTGTTAGGTACCAATAACTAGGGTCAAATTACATTTAACATCAATTAGTTTTTGTGCATGTCCACCTCAAGAGAAAGAACTGATATACAGAAACATGAAATTCATAATTTATATATACATATTTTTATGTCAAGTGATGCCTCCTCTGATATGGGAAAAAAAAGAGAGAGAGAACTGGAAATGTTAATTTATTCAAATAAATTCATTTCCTTTGTAAATATTTTTAATTTTAAAAATAAAATAAAAGACCCCATCAATTAACTTTAAGAAAGGAATATTTACTTCTATGATATAGCAATTACTAAAAAAATATTTCCCCTCCAATAGATATTTTCCCCTGTGCTACCTGGGTGAGGAGAGCAAACTCCAACTTGACTCAGTTCCTATATAACATTAGTTCAACCAAATTAATATCCAGATACAGAATGAAATCTATGCTTTCTCATCTTCCACTGGGTAGGTCCCAAAGATTACTTCTTTCTCTTCAGAGCATGAATGCTGAACTAAACGCAAAACCCGGACCCTAGGGAAGCCAGATTGCTTACTTTCTTGACCTTTCAGAATTCCCAAGATGGGAGGTTCTTATCACTTAACATAGAAGGGAAAATAATAAATGCAGAATCCAAGCACCAATGCCTATTTCTTAGGACATATTTCTATGTCCCTCATTGAGAGGAGGTCCCAAGGCCTATACACTTATAGCATTGTCTTTCATCCTCAATAAACGTGTTAAACTACTAGTGGAAAATAGAAGAGAATGAGGCAAAGAAACTAGGCAGAGGCTCACAGACCTTTTGAAGATCTCCATTTTAGCTATGCAGACAATTTAAAAAGGCTTTTCCTTAGAACTATATGGTGAATAGCCCAGATCCAGTTACAGGATGTCTACACATATTCCACAGTCTCTACAGGGTGCTTCTATTCCATGTCATTATAGCTTTCCATGAAATAGCCTTTTGAACCTTTTGAGTCATTCAATATGCAATTCATTAAGCATCTGCTATGTGCCAGCCATTGAACTGAGTGCTAAGGATACTAAGAAAGATAAAGGATATTCCTCATCCTCAAGGAGATTATAATCTAAAGAAAAAGACAATAAGCAAACAAATAAATATAAACAAACAATAAACAGGATGGATAGGAAATTATTTACTTAACCTACTTGGGCCTCAATTTCTCAATTCATAAAAATAAGAATATACCATTCTGATTTTCTAAGGCATTTTTCAGTTCCAGCATCTCTAACTTTGTAGTAAGTAGTTTAATAAGCCTAACATATTTATAAATACGAACATGTGAAAGGCAAGGAAGTTACCATCTCATGTTCATGAAATAAATTGAGCATGCTAAAGAAAGACCAAAAAGTATGGAGAAATCAGCATATTTAAAATAGAAATCAAATGACTTTTACGGAAAAATTTTTATATCAAGATATGTTTATATTTATGTTTAGTAAAGACATGAGGTTAAGTTTATGTTCTATAAGTTAGGCAGAAAAAAATGAAAAGATTCATGGGCATGAGATACTCCTTTAAAAATAGCCACAGATAGAATAAAATACTTTGTAATATACCAGTCAAAACAAACCCAGGAACTAGATGAACATAACTATAGAACACTTTTTACACAAATAAAGTCAGATCTAAACAACTGGAGAAATATTAACTTATTCATGGATGGGCAGAGCCAATATAATTAAAATGATGATCCTACCTAAACTAATCTACGTATTCAATGCCATCCTCAATCAAATTACCAAAAAGAAATTTTATTAACCTAGAAAAAATAATAACAAAATTCATTTGTAAGAACAAAAGATCAAGAATAGCAAAATAATTAATGTAAAGAAAGAAGTTCTAGCAATACTAAGTTTTAAACAGTAATTATCAAAAGTATCCGGTACTGGCTAAGAAATAGAAAGATAATTCAGTGGTGAACAGACATACAACAAACAGTAGAAAAAGATTATAGTAATCTTGTATTTGACAAAAATATGGATGCAGGCTATTGGGATAAGAAATCATTATTTGGTAAAAACTGCTGAGAAAACTAGAAAGTACTTTGGCAGTGACTAAGTAAGTATAGACCATATCTTATACCACTTAGTAAGATAAGATCAGAATGGATACAAGATCAAGATATAAAAGGAGATATAATAAGCAAATTAGATGAACAGGGAACATATTACCTATTAGATTTATGGGTAGAAGAGTAATTAATGAATCAACATGAGACAGGAGTGTAAGAGATAAAATGGAAAATTTTGAGTACATTAAATTGAAAAGGCTTTGTACAAATAAAATGAATGTTGTCCAAATTAGAAGGAAAGCATAAACTTGGAAAACTTGTCATAGTCTCTAAGAGAGAGGTTTCATATCGAAAATATATGGGGAATTTTGTTAAATTAATGAGAATAAGAGCCATCCTCCAATTGATAGATGGGCAAAATGAATGAATAGATAGGTTTTGGATGAAGAAATCAAAGCCATATACAATTACACGAAAAATTGCTCTAAATTAGGGAAATGTAAACCCAAACAATTCTGAGATATCGTCTCACACCCATCTGATTAGGTAAAATGACAAAAGGTCAAAATGACAAATTTGGAGAGATATGGCTAGGCCACCTTCCTTCAAATTTTTTTTCATTAATTCCCTCAATATTCTTGACCTTTTATTCTTTCAGATTAATTTTACTATTATTTTTTCTAGTTTTATGAAATATTCTTTGGTAGTTTTATTTGTATACTACTGAATCAGTAAACTAGTTTAGATTGAATTGTCAACTTGTTATATTGGCTCAGTCTACTCATGAGCAATTAATGAATTTTTAGCTGTCCATATCTGACTTTGTGTGAGAAGCATTTTGTAATTGTGTTCATATAGTTCTGAGATTCATCTTGAGAGGTAGGCTCGCAGATTATTTTATGTGTCTAGTTATTTTAAATGGAATTTCTCTTTTTATTCCTTGTTGCTGATCTTTGTTGGTAATATATAGAAATGCTGATGATTTGTGTGGTTTTATTTTATATCCTGCAACTCTGCTAAAGTTGTTAACCATTCCAATTAGTTTTTAGTTGATTCTCTAGGATTCACTAAATATATCATCTGAAAAGAGTGGAAGTTTAGTTTCCTTATTGCCTATTCTTATTCCTTCAATTTCTTTTTTTCCCTCTTATTGCTATAATTAGCATTTCTAGTACAATTTTGAATAATAATAATGAGAAATGGATATCTTGGCTTCACCTCTGATCCTATCGGTAAGCAGATTATATATATTTCTAGCTGATAGGCTTAGCTAGATATTACTTATCATTTTAAAAAAGTTTCATTTATTCCTGTGCTCTCTAGTGTTTTTAATAGTAATGGGTACTGTATTTTGTCAAAAGCTTTTTCTTGCATCTGTTGAGAAAAAATATGATTTCTGTTGGGTTTGTTATTGATATGGTCAATTGTGCTGATAGTTTTCCCAATATTGGTCCAGTCCTTCCTTCCAGGTATAAAAATTCCACTGGGTTGTAGCATATGATTCCTGTGATACATTGCTTAATTTCCTTGCTAGTATTTCATTTAAAATGTTTGCATCAACATTCATTAGAGAAATTGGTCTAGAGTTTCCTTTGGTTTTGCTCAACCCAATTTAAGTCTCAGCACCGTATTTGTGTCATAAAAGGAATTTACTAGGACTCCTTTGTCCATTTCCCCAAACATTTTCCATGTTTTGACATTATCCTCTTCTGGGATTATGTTATGAACCTCCCTATCCCCATAGAAAAGATCTAAGGCAAGGTTTTTTTCTTGATTTTACTCATTTATTGTTCATTTCTCTAGCTTGCTCCTTGGGTTGTGAAAGCGCTGTTCCAAATTTTTGTGCTGGGGCTTGTTCTGATGTGCGAGGGTGGCCTGGTTGTCCAAGTCTTGGAGGGGAGGAATCATGTGGGCCTGTTTGTCTGAAGTTCTGTGCTGGATGTGTGGGGGCTGAGCAGGGCTGGTTTCCTGCCTGGGCAAGGAGTGCTGGATGCTGCCTATACTGGATTTCAATTCCCCTTTGCCCCACTGATTGGATCTTTCCTGCCAATGTTCTAGATATTGTCTTTGGCTGGAGACTTGTCTTTTTGTTGGTTTTGTCACTCCAGAACTTGTTTGGAGGCTTTTAAAAATAGTTGTTTGGAGGTGAATTTGGAAATTTGAGAGGGCTCCATGAATTCCTTCCATAGTCTACCATCTTGATCCTGGAAATTCCAATGTAATTCCTTCTGATATGGACATGTTGCATTCAAGATATCAATGGAACATCCAGTTACAACATTTAAAAGTCAGTTTGTGACTTGAAATTGAGCTCAGAAGAGACTAGGGCTTGGGTGCATAGATCTGGAATCATTTGTGTGAAGATAATAATTGAACCTATGGTAGTTCTTAGAGAAAAAAGAGGGTAGGGAGAAAAGAAAAGAGAATCCAGGACAGAACTTTGGATTATACTTTCAGTGGTACAGCAAAGGATATCTAGGAATAGTCAGATAGGTAGGAGGACAACCAAGAGAGAGAAATGAGATGACACCCAAAGAAGAGACAACATCCAAGGAGAGAGGGTAAACCAAAGTGACAAATTCAGCAGAGAAGTTAAAGCAGGTGGATTGAGAAAAGAACTTATGAGAGAAGAGCAGGTATGGAGGGCTTGTCGTGACCTTCTAGGGCAGCTCTCCAGCCACTGACTCTCACCTGACACCCAGCTCTCACTTGTGGCTCCTAGTAGCTGCTAGCATGCAGCAGTGGCCACACCTCAAGCAACGTCTTTGACAGGCCGGCTAAACCTTGTGAGGGTAGCCATCGGGTCGTCGACCCCTGGTGAACCAGGGCTTTGCTCACCCAGCATGTGAAGACTGCTTCGGCTGAACAGGTGGAAGAAACCAATAAGAAGGTTCAACGGCTGAGAGGGCGACGCAGCAAGGCACTGTGGAGTGCTTAGGGCGTGATGGAGCACAAAAGACAACACGGCCATCCAATGCAGCTGAGGAAGTCTCCAGGTGTAATGACTTTTCGTGCCACTGGACCCAGGCTTCCAATGCCGAGAGAGTGGGACTGTCTCTGTGCATCAACTTTTCCACTTAAATCTTCATGCACAGGTGTCTTTGTGCACAAAAATGCACAAAGACAATCGTCATCCTCGGTTTGAGAGACAACCAACAACTACAAAATTTTAAATTATATCTTAATAACAAAAATGTTATATTTTTGGAGGTTCATTAAATGATCATTAGAAATCAAGGAATAAAAAGGATACAAAATAAAAACCATGTGCCCATGGCTGGTTAGCCATTTTCAAAATCCCCACCTTAGCACCATCACCACTGATTACTGCCTCATGCCAGAGAGCATGTGGGAACAGTTACCAGCAGTTAAATACCAATAATGTGATCTTGTCAATGTGGAGACACAGGAGAGATTATAGGGAATTTTGGGAAATACTAAGGACTTCTGGGGAATGAAGTCAAAGGTTCAAAATCTCCATTTATACACTACTAAGTGCTAGGCACTGTGCTAATCTCTGTTTACAAATTGCATTTTATTCAATCCTTACAACAACCCTGTGAGCTGCTATTATTATCCTCATTTTACAATTGAGGAAACTGAGGCTAGTGGAGGTTAAATGACTTGGCCAGGGTCATCTAGCTAATAAATGTCTCTAAAAGGGCAGGTAAGTGGTTCAGTGGATAAAGAGTCAGGCCTAGATATGAGAGGTCGTGGGTTCCTGTCTTGTCTTGGATACTTCTTAAGTGTGTGACCCTGGGCAAGTCACTTAACCCCAAATACCAAGCTCATACCACTCTTCTGCCTTAGAACCAATATTGATTCTAAGACAGAAGGTAAGGATTTTCTTTTAACTGCCTGTGTGATAAAAGCTCATTAATTATGGAGAGGGAAATTTCAGTTGAATGATGAAAATCAGTAGGAATAAGTATTTGCATTTTGAAAATCAATTAAATAAGTCCAGAATGGGAGAAGATAATATGTGGGGGGAAAAAGACCTATGGATATTTGTGACATCCTAGTTCAAAATGAGGCGATGAGGTAATGGAGAGTCTGCAAATCTAATGAATGAGTGAACAGGACCATAGCCAGAATCCTGGGTTCAGTTCTGAATGTGCCATTTTAGGATGTTCATTGACAAGCTGGAGAACGTTTGGAGGACAATGGCCACTAGGGTGACTTTTCTGATGAAATACAACAAATCTAAAGAATGACTGTGTGAAAGGCAATGCCCTCGGTGTCAGCGTCTACTGGGGCCAGTCTTTTGTGCGGTAGTTTCAACATTTCTTTTGTGTGTAGTAAATAAATAAGGGTCCCACACCTCACTTATGTTTGCTATCAAGTACTTCTTTCACTTTCTGCTTTGCATAGACCCTGATAGCAGGCAGTCACTTAAGCATTAAGCCATCTCCTGCCCTGCAACTAAGTAACCCAAAGGAATGAGAAAAGGGAGCTGAGCATCCTTCTCATTAGAGCTCAGCCAGTGCCTGCAGGACTCAACCTGAGGTAGACCACGGGCCAACTGGATCCATAGCCAAGGGGCTACTTAGGGAGAAAGATGGGGTAGAGTACCTCCAGCCCTCTGAGGTCCAGCAGTTCTTCATGCTAGACTTCGATAAGTCCAATAAAAGGCAAAACTTACAAACATAGTGGAGAGATCTCCAAATTGAGGGAATGAACTGCTTCAAAAAGGAGTGACTTCCCAAACGTCAGAGCCTTTCAGTCTTAATATGAGGATATGGATATACGTGTGTGCCTATGTGTATACACATGCATGTACAAATATGCACACATGCATGTAATATGGTCACATGCATATTACTGTGCAAATGTGATTGGCACATAAATGTGCACGATGTACATGCATGCATAGAAGAAACACACAATAAAACATACATGCAACACCAACATGTGCATACATATAGACACGTGTGTACAATTAGCCGTGTGTGTACATATGTGTATATGGTGTGCATGTACAGCCATACACACCCATGTATTTACATGTATCTGTGTACATACCAACATACACATGCACATAGATGCATGTACACACAGACATGTATTTGTACATAAATGTGTGTGCATATAGACATGTGTGAACATAGAGACATGTATGTGCTTTGGGTCATTTTGTTGATGGGATTCATGCTTTAAGAAAAGGATGATCTGTGAATACCTTCCAACTGTAAAGTTCTATGATTCTAGGACTTCGGTGGGACATTCTGAAAAGTGAATATACCCAGAGTACAAAGAGGTTTCAAGCAGTATGGAACCTCCCCAAAGGATCCAGGGTCCCAGAGGATCTTGACCAGAAGTAACACTGGACCACATACATGTAAAGTCTCCTATAGCTGGGTGAAAAGGCAAACACGTTTTGTCATGGTGTTGTATGTGAAAAGAGGATGAGATTCGAAGCCATAGGTGCCAGGGCTAAATCCTGACGACTTGTGTGTGCCCTGAACCTGATTCTACTTAATCTCTTCTTCTGCCACATAAGTAGACTGAGACTGAACCTCCTCCAGCTCAAAATCCATGGTTCTGTGGTTTAAAAGCAGACCAAGAAACCAACCCGAGGCCATAGAAGAAGCTTATCACACACATAGACACATCTATACACATTCACACTTGCACACATACACGTACACATTCACACACGCTCACAATACACACTTTCAAATGCATACACCTCACACAAATATCCACAGTACTCTTGGGCACATCCACATCCACACTCACACACACACACACACACACACACACACACACACACACAATTATAGAATCTTAGAGCTGTAACGGTACTTAGCAATATCTAGTTAACTCCCATTTTGCAAAGGAGGCATTCGAGTCCCAGAGACATTAAATAACTTGTCCAAGGCAATACCCGGCAACTACACAGGTCCTACTTGGCTGTCCATCAGTCTTTATTCTGGGGCTACTCTGGATCACGTCCTGTGCCAGGACCTGAGGGTGCAAAGACAAACCCATTCATCAGTCCACAAGAGAGTGGACACCACAGAAAAAACTAAAATTCAAGTTTCTCCCAAAGCAGCAGCAGCAGCAGGAGGTGGGAGCTGGGGGAATGGGCGGCCCGAGGCTTCTGTTCTAACTCCCATCTCAAGCCATTTGAAAGCTGAAACTTCAGCGATTGCTGTTATCCTGTTACAAGCAAATGCTCCACTGAAATGTGGTTCTAATTAGACATTTCTTGCCTGGGTAGAACAAATCACTGAGGTTTATATGCTGATGAGAAATGAAACAGTCTGCATACTTGGAAAGCTTAGGAGCAATTAAATTATGTGCAGTCACTTTAAAGCCCTCCTCCACCCTCCTCCACCACCACCTATCAGTTGCCTGTAGCCAGCACATGAAGGCATTGCGTGCAAACCTTACTGTAACCCCAGGCTTAACATTAACTAGGGGCTCTCAGGTCATTGGGAAATAACAGGTATATCCGGTTGTTCCTTTGGGTTTGTCTGCATGCAAATGAAAAGTTCAGGTAAAACGGAGATAAATCAGAGCCATCAGAAAGAGAGAGGGTGAGGAGAGGGATGGAGGACAAAGGAATCATCCCAGGTCTTACTGATCTCTCTATGAATTCCCAGGGAGAATCCTGACTGCTCTTAAGTAACAGGATATCTGACTAGAGACAAACAGAAAGGCAACAGAGTTTACATATACTCAGATAATCTGTTAGGGTGGAAGTCCCAAAGAAAGCTTCAACCCCTAACCATCTCTGGGTCACAGATGCAGAGATCTTTTTTTTTTAATGGAAAAATTCTATTTAATTAATTAATTTAGAATATTTTCCCATGGTTACATGATTCATGTTATTTCCCTCCCCTTCCCCCCCCTATAGCCAATGAGCAATTCCCCTAGGTTTTACTTGTGTCATTGATCAAGACCTATTTCCATATTACTAATATTTGCACTAGGGTGATTGTTTACTGTCTACATTCTCAATCACATCCCCATCAACCACAATCAAGCAGTTGTTTTTCTTCTGTGTTTCTACTCCCACAGTTCTTCCTCTGGATATGGATAGCATTCTTTCTCATAAGTCCCCCCAAGTTATTCAGGATCACTGCATTGCTGCTAGTAGAGAAGTCCATTACATTTGATTGTGCCACAGTGTATCCATCTCTGTGTATGAGGTTCTCCTGGTTCTGCTCCTCTCCCTCAGATGCAGAGATTTTGGTGCCCCCTTCCAGGAAGAAACCAGCACTTAGACACACAGTAGAGTACTATGATAGAGCATAGCCCTTTAAAAATGTATTTTTAAAACCCTTCTTTTCTGTCATAGTATAAGTTCTAGACAGAAGAGTGATAAGAGCTAGGCAATTAGAGTTAAGTGACTTGGCTAGGGTCACCCAGCAAGGAAGTATCTGAGGTCAGATTTGGACCTAGGTCCTCCTGACTCCATAGCCTTTTAAGGTTTAAGAAGTCTCACAACAACTTCAGGATATAGATAATATATTATTATTATGGGCACCCTGATGATGGAATCCTGGATTAATCCCACTCCCTTCATTTTACATAGGTCCAGGGCTCTTTCCATTGTATTTTACTGTTCTAGAATGTGCCCCCTTCCCATTCCTGATCCTCTTTACTCTTAGGTCTAGGTAACAAAGGTCCATTGATTGATCTGGTGTCTGACTCTCCTCATCAGAGATCATAACTCAATGATTCCTTTAGTGAACACTAGCCAAACTCTGCCATGCCTACTTTGCTTCTCAGTTGGGGCACCTTCTGCCTTCTGCCACTGGTCGCCTTTGAAACAGACTGCCTGTGTGGCTTAAGTGGCATATATACAGTGGCCATCCAAAGAGGCTGAGCAGAGCTTTGGGGCCAAATTGGAAGTGATCTCTCCCCTGGTGTACATGAAGAGGGCATTTCTGGCTGTGGTGGGATCATTTCACCCACAGTAGTGGGTGGGAGCAGCACAGAGGACAGTGTATTAGAGGAAGAGTATAAGAAGTATGCCTTCCCTCATACCAGGACCCTAGGGGAAAGCTCTGTTTGCTCCAGGCTCTGGTGGCGAGTTCTTCATTGGTTTTTCCAAAGGGGAAATCATGATATTGGAATGAAAGCTCTCATTCAATTTCTTTGTGTAATTCTCAATTTGTTGTTTTCTTTGTACCTCCTCCTTCTACTACACTTGATCTAATATACCCTTGGGATGTCTTAACACAGAATTTCTCCACCCTGTAGCAGGATCCCACCTGCCCCATCCAGTAAGTTAAACTTCCCCAGCTGCCTCATATTAACAAGCTGACTGGATTGTGGGTAGGAAGAGGAATGTGTGTGTTGTCCAATTCCCCCTTTTCTTGTTGGTCATGTAGTTAATCTAGACTAATTAGCCAGAGCAGGTATCTTCTGTGGAAAGCTCAGATCTTTCTGTTCCAAGAAGCATTTTTGGCTTGTGCATCTGGCAGTGATGTTATATCTACAATGAAAAAACCTGGGTACATTAAATACAATCAGGGTTTAATGAATGCTTAAACATGCAGTCTCTTCCATCCTGGAATGTTCTTCATAATACCAGTAGCTGGGAGGTCACTACTCTTTGAAATCCTGCTATTGGGGTAGGTAGGTGGCTTAGTGATTGAGAGCCGCAACTTGAGAAAGGAGGTCCTGGGTTTAAATTTGGCCTCAGATACTGCCTAGCTGTGTGACCCTGGGCAAGTCACTTAACCCCCATTGCCTAGCCCTTAAAACTCTTTTGCCTTGGAACCAATATATAGTATTGATTCTAAGATGGAAAGTAAGGGTTTAAAAAAATAAAAATCAATCCCACAAGTGCCACCTTTCTCGTCTAAGTAGAAAGAAAGCATCCTTTAGCAAACTTTCTAGGATTGAGACAATTCTAATTATTAAGTCTACAAGCCCAGGATTATTATTCAATCCCTTAGGTTCAGGTTAAGAAAAGTAAGGCAGAAGAAGGTGCCATGGCCTTAAGAGCCCAACTCTATATTATTCAGATGAGTTTGTATGCTTGCTGCCATGTGAAAATAGTTGTCATGGGAAGTCCAAAAGGAGACCTTTCTCTCCAGAACCTAATAAAGGGCATGGCACACAGGTGGTGCTTAATAAATGCTTGTTGACTGATGGGACAGCTAGGTGGCACCCCAGAACTCAGAGAAGATTCTCCCTGAGTTCAAATCTGATCTCAGATAATTTCTAGGTTGTGTGACCCTGGATGTGTCACATAACTTTGTTTACCAAAGTTCCTGACCTGTAAAATGAACTAGAGAGGGAATGGCAAACCATTCCAGTATCTTTTCCAAGAAAATCCAAAAGGGGTCATGAAGAATTAAACATGACTGAACAACAACAACTGATTGAGAGAGCAAGGTACGCTACTATCTGTATTTAAACATGTTAATAATAAAAAAGCACAAGCATCTGTTCAGACATTATGGGATACCCTCTTATTCTCTAATCTAAACCTTTTGGTCTCCTTTAAGATTGTAGTAGAAGTTGTGGGGTGGGGAGTGTACCTAGTAAACGTGCTAAATCTGGAGTCAAAAATGGGTAGGCTCAACAACTGCCCATGTGTCCCAAAGTTAAGAAGACAGTAGTGTACACTGCACACTTTCTATGTGTGTGATCCTTGGCAAGACACATAATTTCTGAACTTATCTGCCAAAATGGGGATAAAGAATTCTGTGATGCTTACTTTATATTATGAGAAGCAATTGAGCAGATTTATACAAAGCAATTTGCATAACTGAAAACTATTATTAAAATGTTTATTATTATGAATTATGTCTGAGACTTCATCTCTTATTTACTAGTTATTCAGCAAATGCTAATTGATTGATTAGATGTTCTTATGAGGTCATCTATCAATTGCTTCTCCTCCAATATATATATTTTTAAATTTTAGTTTCTGAGCAATTATCAGAGAAAGCATGGGCACTGATATGGAAAGACTGACCTATGAAAAGTGCTCCTAACCACACTTCTTGGGAGAGAAGATGACCACTGGCTGAAGGATGAACCCAAGTCATGCCCTGATTTGTTTGAAGAGCTGGACTTTGAATGAGTTGTTAAGTTAGCTTTGGCTAAGGTGAAGGGGAAATGTTTGTTCAGAAATGCTATAAAGCATTTTATATTTTGATATTTTATGTATCAATCTCCTAAGAAAGTATGGCAAAGTTGCTCAATGGCTCTTGGAATCAGGTTTGTTATTCTGGTGCCCTTTTTAAGTGAGATAATCTTAGGAATGTAACTGAAAGATTCTTATCATTTTTGTGTCATGGACCCCTTTGATAGTTTGGTCAAGCTCACGAACCCCTTCTCAGAATAATATTTTAAATGCATAAGATGAAATACTTAGGATGAAAAAGGAAATCAGTTTATACTGAAATATAGTCATCAAGAGACTAAAACCGAACCAAACCAGACAAAACAAAAAACAAGTTCACAGATCCCAGATTAGGAGCCCTGATTATTTTGGTTGTTCAGGAGCTCCATGTTTCCTCAGTTGGTGCCATCTGCCTGTGGAAAATGATACCTGAAGCTCCTACAACACTTCTCAGGGGGAAAAAATGTCTATCAGCAGAAAGATGAGCCCACATCAGATCCTGACTTGTTCAAATATTTGAATCTTGAATGACTTGTTTGGATGAGACAGAAGTAAGGTGAAAGAGAAATGTTGGTTTAGTCATACCACAAAGTGTTTTGGGGTTTTGGGGGGATTAAATTTGGGGTTTTAAATTGATTAGATGTTCCTAAGTTTTAAATATTAACTTGGGATGGAATAATGAGATGAGTTGTTTTATCGCATTTCAATACTTTGTCAATACATGCTTATTCTTATGTTTTAAGCTTTTTTTGTAGTGGAAGAAATAAATTGTAACTATTATATATAAATATCATATAATATTATAGAAGTATTGTAACTAATTTCCTTTTTGCATAGAGTAATTGTTAGGAAGGTACTTTATTAAGTACAGTACCTGGCATATAGTAGACAATAAATAAATGGTTATTGATTGATATAACTAACCTACACTTTAAGAGGTTGCCCTGAAAGTTTTACACTAAGGTGAGGGTTTTTAAATTAAATTTTATTTTATTTTCTTCCAAATTACATTTTAAATTAGTTCCCAATATTTTTCAAGGAATTTTGTCTCAAATTCTCTGCCTCTCTCCCACCTCTCTCACCTCTTCTCCCACCCTTACATCAATGTGATAAGCAATCTCATATAGATTTTACATATGCAATCATGTAAAACATTTTCACATGTTCATCCTTTAGTGGAAGGAAACTCAAAGAGGAAAAAAAATTGAGAAGGAAAGTGAAAAAAGTTTGTTTTGGTCTGAATTAAGACTCTACTAGTTCTTTTTCTCTGTAAGTGGATGGCATTTTTTTTTTATCATGAGTACTTTGGGATAGTTTGGGATGATTGTATTACACAGAATAGCTGTTATTCAAAGTTGCTTGCTACATAGTATTCCCATCACTGTGTACAATGTTCTACTGGTTCTGCTTATTTTACTCTGCTTTAGTTCATGGAAATCTTTCCAGGTTTTTCGGAATTCCTCTTGCTTGTCATTTCTTATAGTACAATAGCATTCCATTACCATCACATACTATGGCTTACTCAGCCATTCCCTAATTTCTGGGTGTCTCCTCACTTTCCAATTCTTTGCACTCCAAAAAAAGAGCTGCTTTAAACATTTTTGTAGATATAATGTTTTCCTCTTTTTACTTTTCTATCTCTTTGGGATAAAAACCTAGTGATGCTATTGTTGGATCAAAGAGTATATACTATTTTTTAGCCCTTTGAGCATAGGCCCAAATTCCTCTCAAGAATGAATGAATGATTTCACAACTCCTCCAGTAGAGCATGTGTGTCACAACTTTTCCTTATCACCTCCAAGTTTTGTCATTTTCCTTTTCTTTCCTAATAGCTTATCTCCCCATGTAAAGATATATACAATTTAACTTACTGAATGTCTTTTGAGTTCTCTTTCCTGTTTACCTTTTTATGATTCTCTTGAGTCTTGAATTTGAGAGTCAAATTTTCCATTCAGCTCTTGGCTTTTTATCAGTAATGTTTGAAAATCCTCTATTTCATTAAATACCCATTTTTTCTCTAAGGGGTTATTATTCTCAGTTTGCTGGGTAAGTGATCCTTGATTGAAGCCCTGGCTTCTTTGCCTTCTGGAATATCATATTCCGTTCCCTTTGAACCTTTTGTATAGATGCTACTAAATCTTTTGTTATTCTATGATTTCACAAATATTTGAATTGTTACTTTTTGGCTGCTTGTAATATTTTCTCATTGATCTGGAAGTTTTGGAATTTGGCTATATTATTCTGGGGAGTCATCCTTTTGGGATCTTTTTGGGATTAGGAGGCAATCAGTGAACTCTTTCAATTTCTATTCTGCCCTCTGGTTTTAGAATATCATGGCAGTTTTCCTTGATAATCTCCTGAAAGATAATGTCTAGGTTCTTTTTTTTATCATGGTTTTCAGGTAATCTAATAATTGTTAGATGATCTTTCCTGGATTTATTTTCCAGATCAGTTGTTTTTCTAATGAGATATTTCACATTTTTTTCCATTCTTTTGACTTTGATTGTTTTGTGTTTTATGTTTGTTGTTGTTGGTTTTTTTTAAATTTCTCATGAAATTATTAACTTCCATTTACTCAATTCTAATTTTTGAAGCATGATTTTCTTGAATGAACTTTTTAACATTTGGCCTTTTACAATTGGACTTTTGCATTTGGCCAATTTTACTTTGTAAAGAGCTCTTTTTCTCAGTGAATTTTTGTGCAACTTTTGCCATATGTCCAATTTTGCCTTTCAAGATATTCTTCTCTTCTGTGAATTTTTGTATATCTTTTTTTCCAATTTGGTCAATTCTGCTTCTCAAGAAGTTCTCTTTATTAGATTTTTGTCCTTCTTTTACCAATTAGCCTATCCTGTTTTTAAGAAATTAATTTTATCAGTATTTTTGTGCCTCTTTTACCAAGATATTAACTCTGTTTTCATGATTTTCCTGTATCACTTTAATTTATTTTCCCAATTTTTCTTCCACCTCATTTTATTTAAAAATATTTTTTATCTCCTCCATTAAATCTTTTTGGACTTAAGATTAATTAATATTTTCCCTGGATGCTTTGGGTGCAGTAGTATTAACTTTGTTGTCTTCTTATGAGTTCACATTTTGTTATTCCTTATTACCAAAATAACTTACTGTGCTGAGTTTCTTCTTTTGTTGTTTGCTCATTTTCCAGGCTTTTTCTTTTCTTCTAAAGTAAAAATAGTTCTGTAACTGTGGTGAAGGGCACACTGCTACAAACTTCCAGTTCCTTCTGTAGCTGCCTCTAGATCTGGTCTTAGAATCTATCTCCTTTCAGTTTTTCCAAGATGGTATGATATTAGGAGACATGAGTTTAATACTCTCCTAACCTATGTTCTGGTCTGTGCAAAACCCAAAGCAATCTTTTCTCCTTTGAAACTGTGACCAGTTCCTAAGACCTTGATCCCCTGTGTCTTCTAGTACTCCTCTTTACCCCTGAGATTGTGCCCCTGGACTGCAATCTAGTTCTGGCTATGGGCAATGTGACAAGAATCTTGTACCCAGGGCCAGTAAAGAGATCCATATACTCTCATTCTGAGCAGTTAGCTGACCCCTCATACTGTCTGTAGATAAGAGCTCCAGAAGTCTTCATTGTTATTTCATCAGTGCCCAAGACCTATTTTCTTGATGAGGTCTGCCCTGGTGAGCTATGATCTGCCTCTACCCTGATGTGCTCTATCCCTTGTGCCAGCCTTCTTAGTTGTTTTGGACTGAAATTTTACTTCACCTTGTCTTTTTGTGGGTCATGCTTCTCTAGAATCTTTTTTGAGGCATTATATAAAAAATTTTTGAAGAGTAATTTGGTTGAGATTAGATGAGTCCCTATACCTTTCCGACCATATTGGTTTCTCCATGACGTAAGGGTTTAAAGAGCCAGAGAGTTTGAAAAAAGCCAGACTCATGGCTTTTAGGTCAGAATCCCCTCAAGTTGAACCTAATCCTAAATGATCCCAGAGCTGAGAGTGCCAGACTCCCTAAATCAGAAAGTTCTGTTGAACTGATATATTCAAAGAAAGACACAAAATAACTTTCATGATGGGAACACTAGCAATTAGAGATTAAGAACTCCTTTGTATAGAAGTTATGTAGAATTTTAGCTTTGAAGAAAATTAATGATTCTAAGTGACAAAGAAAAGGAGGGTACCACTAGTGGAAAGACACAAATATGGAAGACAGATTGATGTGTATAAGAAACAAGAACAGGGCCAATTTGACTAGACTATAGTGTATATGAATGACTCCACATATTGTACATATCTGATCTAACATGAGTCAAATCAAATATTGGGTCTCAATTTCCCATTCTATCAAATAAATGAATTGATCTAAATGACATTTATTTTTTTAATTTTTAAATTTTATTTCATTAGTAAATTTAGAACATTTTCCCCCTGGTTACAAGAATCATGTTCCTTCCCCACCCCCTCCCATAGCCAATGCACAGTTCCACTGGGTTTTACACATGTCCTTGATCAAAACCTATATCCTTGTTGTTGATGTTTTCACTAGGATAATCATTTAGAGTCTACATCCCTAATCATATTCCCATCAACCCCATGTGATCAAGCAATTGTTTTTCTTTTGTGTTTCTACTCTCACAGTTCTTCCTCTGAATGTGGATAGTGTTCTTTCTCATAAATCCCTCAGAAGTATTCTGGATCACTGAATTACTATTAGTAGAGAAGTCCATTACATTCAATTGTACCACAGTGTATCAATCTTTGTAGACAATGTTCTACTGGTTGTGCTCCTTTCACTCTACATCAATTCCTGGAGGTCATTCCAGTTCACATGGAATTCCTCCAGCTCATTGTTCCTTTGGGCACAATAGTAATCCATCACCAACATATACTACAATTTGTTCAGCCTTTCTCCAATCAAAGGGCATTCCCCTAATTTTTCAACTTTTTGCCATGAATATTCTTGTACAAGTCTTTTTCCTTATTATCTCGTTGGGGAATAAACCCAGCAGTGCTATGGTGGGTCAGAGGGCAGACAGGCTTTTAGTGCCAATTGAGCATAGTTCCAAATTGCCCTCCATAATGGTTGGATCAACTCACAATTCCACCAGCAATGCATTAATGTCCCAATTTTCCCACTTCCCCTCCAACATTCATTACTTTCCTTTGCTGTCATGTTAGCCAATCTGCTAGGTGTGAGGTGGTACCTCAGAGTTGTTTTGATTTGCATTTCTCTGATTATTAGAGATTTAGAACATTTTTCCATGTGCTTATTAATAGTTTTGATTTATTTAAATGAAAATTGCCTATTCATGTTCCTTGCCCATTTATCAGTTGGGGAATGACTTGATTTTTTTTGTACAATTGATTTAGCTCTTTATAAATTTCAGTAATTGGACCTTTATCAGAGGTTTTTGTTATGAAAATGTTTTTCCCCAATTTGTTGTTTCCCTTCTAATTTTGGTTGCATTGGTTTTGTTTGTACAAAACCTTTTTAATTTAATGTAATAAAATATTTATTTTATATTTTGTAATTTTTTTCTAACTCTTGCTTGGTCTTAAAATCTTTCCTTTCCCAAAGATCTGACACATATACTATTCTGTGTTCACCTAATTTACTTATAGTTTCCTCAAGTCATCCACCCATTCAGAGTTTATCTTAGTGTAGGGTGTGAGGTATTGATCCAAACCCAATCTCTCCCATACTGTCTCACAATTTTCCAAGCAGTTTTTATTAAATAGTGGATTTTTGTCCCCAAAGCTGGGATCTTTGGGTTTATCATAGACTGCCTTGCTGGGGTCACTTACCCCAAGTCTATTCCACTGATCCTCCTTTCTATCTCTTAGCCAATACCATATTGTTTTGATGGCCACTGCTTTATAGTATAGTTTGAGATCTGGTACTGCTAAGCCACCTTCCTTCACATTGTTTTCATTATTTCCCTGGATATCCTTGATCTTTTGTTCTTCCAAATGAACTTTGTTATGGTTTTTTTCTAATTCAGTAAAATTTTTTTTTTGGTATTTTGATGGGCATGGAACTAAATAAGTAAATTAGTTTGGGTAGGATTGTCATTTTATTATGTTATGCCATCCTACCCATGAGCAATTAAGGTTTTTCCAATTATTTAGATCTATTTTAATTGTGTTGAAAGTGTTTTGTACTTGTATTCATATATTCCTATGTTTGTCTTGGCAGATAGATTCCTAAATATTTTATATTGTCTAGGGTGATTTTTAAATTGGATTTCTCTTTCTAGTTTTTGCTGCTGAGCTGTGTTGGAGATATATAGAAATGCTGATGACTTATGCGGGTTTATTTTGTAGCCTGCAACTTTGCTAAAGTTGTTGATTATTTGGACTAGCTTTTTAGTTGATTCTCTAGGATTCTTTAAGTAGACCATCATATCATCTGCAAAGAGTGATAGCTTGGTCTCCTCATTGCCTATTTTAATATCTTCAATTTCTTTTTCTTCTCTAATTGCTACTGCTAGTGTCTCTAATGCAATGTTAAATGATAGAGGTGATAATGGGCATGCTTGTTTCACTCCTGATCTTATTGAGAAGGCTTCTAGTTTATTCCCATTTCAGATCATGTTTGCTGATGGTTTTAGATAAACACTATTTATTATTTCTAGGAAAGGTCTTCTATTCCTATACTTTCTAGTGTTTTCAATAGGAATGAGTGTTGTATTTTGTCAAGGGCTTTTTCTGCATCTATTGAGATAATCATGTGATTTTTTTTGGTTTGCTTGTTGATATGGTTAATTATGTGGATGGTTTTCCTAATATTGAACCATCCTTGCATTCCTGGTATAAATCCCACCTGATCATAATGAATAACCTTCATGATCACTTGATAGAGTCTTTTTGCTTGTATTCTATTTAAGATTTTTGGGGTAGCTGGGTAGCTCAGTGGATTGAGAGCTGAGAGCCAGGTCTACATATGGGAGGTCCAAGGCTCAACCCTGTCCTCAGACGCTTCCCAGATGTGTGACCCTGGGCAAGTCACTTAACCCCCACTGCCTGGTCCTTAACACTCTTCTGCCTTGGAACCAATATACAGCATTGATTCCAAGATTAAAGGTGAGGGCTTAAAAAAAAAGATTTTTGCATCTATGTTCATTAAAGAGGTTAGTCTATAGTTTTCTTTCTCTGTTTTTGACCTGTGTGGCTTTGGAATCAGTACCATATTTGTGTCATAAAAGAAATTTGGTAGAACTCCTTCTTTGCTTATTTTGTCAAATAGTTTTTAATGTATTGGGATTAGTGTTTTTTGAATGTTTGATAGAATTCATTTGTGAATCCATATGGTCTTGTGGATTTTTTTAGGGAGTTCTTTGATGGCTTGTTAAACTCCTTTTTCTGATATGGGGTTATTTAGGTATTCCATTTCTTCTTCTCTTAATATGGGAAATTTATATTTTTGTAAATATTCATCCATATCACCTAGATTGCCATATTTATTGCCATATAATTGGGCATAATAGTTTTTAATGATTGCCTTAATTTCCATTTCATTAGAGGTGAGATCTCTCTTTTCATCTTGGATACTCTTAATTTGGTTTTCTTCCTTCCTTTTTATAAATTAGATTGACCAGAATTTTGTCTATATTTTTGTTTTTTCAAATTACCAGCTTCTAGTCTTATTTATTAAATCAATAGTCCTTTGACTTTTGATTTTATTAATTTCTCCTTTAATTTTTAGGATCTCTAATTTAATTTTCATCTGAGGATTTTTAATTTGTTCACTTTCTAGGTTTTTAATTTGCATGCCCAATTCATTGACCTCTGCCCTCGCTAATTTGTTAATATGTGAACTCAAGGATATATAAATTTCCCCCTAAATACTGCTTTGACTGCATCCCATAGATTTTTGAAAGGATGTCTCATAATTGTCATTTTCTTCAATGAAATTATTATTGTTTCTGTGATTTGTTCTTTAACTAACTGATTTTGGAGAATTGTATTATTTAATTTCCAATTAATTTTTTTATTTGCCTCTCCATGTGCCCTTACTAATTATTATTTTTATTGCATTGTGATCTGAAAATGTTGCATTTATTATTTCTGCTCTTTTGCACTTGTTTGCAACATTTTCATTACCTAATACCTGGTCAATCTTTGTGAATGTACCATGTTCTACTGAAAAGAAGGTGTATTTCTTTTTTTCCTATTTTTTTCCCACATATCTATTAACTCTAAGTTTTCTAAGATTTCATTCAATTCTCTTAACTCTTTCTTATTTTTTTTTTGGTTTGATTTGTCTAAATCTGATAGAGGAAAGTTCAGGTATCCCACTAGTATAGTTTTTTTCTATTTCATCCTTGTGCTCCACTAGTTTCTCCTTTAGAAATGTGGATGCTATAACATTTGGTGCATACATATATGGTACTGATATTTCCTCATTGTTTACACTGCCTTTTATTAGGATGTAATTGTCTTCCCTATCTCTTCTAACTAGATTTATTTTTTACTTTGGCTTTGTCAGATATCATGATTGTGATTCCTGACTTCTTTTTCTCAGTTGATGCCCAATATATTTTGCCCCATCTATTTATCTTTATGTAGTGCCTGTCTACTGTAAACCTTAAAATTTCTTATACTTGTGAATGTTAGAAATTTCACTATTGGAAGGTTTCATGCTTGTAGGGAATTTCCTACTGATAGTGGGAACTCTATTGGAATGTGAACCCCATTGGCAAGGGAGGTTCCTCCTCCTCCCTTCTTAAGATTACTTTAGGACAGAAACCTTTTGCTGAACAATGGAAAGGGCTGCAGCATAGATCAAAATTTAATTATTCCAATCTCCACCCTACTCAGGGTAACAGGATTTAGGAAGGGCTGTAGCAAAGGATCAAGATTTAATTATTTGAGAATATGACCTTCAACAGACATGTGCAAAGCCACAGACCTCTGGGCGGTCCTGGGTTAAGCTAGAGCCACCATTGGCACAGGGAAGACATGGACAGTGATTGGTAGATGTGAGAACTGAGGGGAGGGAACTTGGATGTTTTCCTTAAAGATAGCAGGGTCTGAGGACTAGGAGGTGGTTGGAGAGTTTTTGCTCTGAGAGGTTGTGCTCTGAGAAGCTTGCTCTGAAGGAAGCTGGAGGTGGAGGCCCCTGAGACTGTTTCTCCATTTTGGTCACGTGAGTGATAGGGACTGATCTCTTTCCTTTGCCTCAGCTATCTAAGGGCTTGGGCCTTTTGGCCCAGCCTAAACAGAGGGGGCATTTAAGCCCTATTCTCTCTCTCTCTCTCTCTCTCTCTCTCTCTCTCTCTCTCTCTCTCTCTCTCTCTAATACTTTTCTTCCTCCTGTTTGTAATTAAACTTCATAAAAGGTTGACTGCTGACTTGAGTTTTCATTAAGGAATTACATAGCTGAATTCCTTGGCGACCTTAAATTAATATATATCAGTCTTTTAAAGTGATTTCCTTGTCACACTACCTTTCTCATGTGTGTTTCTTGTAGACAACATATGGTAGGATTTTCATTTCTAATGCTCTGTTATTTGCCTCCATTTTATGGGTGACTTCATTCCATTGACATTGTTATTATTACCAGCTATGCATTTCCCAACATTTTGATTTCCACTCCTAGTCCTGCCCTTTCTTCTTTCACTATTTCCTTCTACACCCATGTTTTATTTTTAATCAGCCCCTCTATTTTCCACCCTTATTTTGCTCCCCTTCCCCCTTCTTATTCCCCTCTTAATTTTTTAGGGTCTTTTTAATCTATTCCCCACATTCTCCCTCCCTTGTATTATTTCCCTATCCACTAGTATATTTGTTACATTTCTACTTCTCTATAGGGTGCAAATCAATTCTCTGCTCCAATGGATCTGATTGTCCTTCCCTCTTTTAGTCAATTTCAATGCAAGTCAGAATTAAGTATTTCCTGTCTCCCATCACTTTACCCTTCCAGTCTATTGGTGTTCTCCCCCATCTCCACCATGCACTTCTTTATGACATATAAATTTACTACATTTTGTCTTTTTTCCCATTTCTCTTAGTATTAACCTCTTTTTTATCTCTAGTTTTTTATGTATATATATGTCTTGGCATTTCATCCTATACAGTTTGTCATTGTTCCCTCTAAGTATAATTCTTCTAGCTAAACAGGTGATAATAATAATTTTTAAGAGTTACCAATATCCTCTTCTCTTGTAGGGATACAAATCATTTTAACTTATTGGTTCCTTTAAAAAAAGCTTTTTCCCCTTTCTTAATTACCTTTTGGTGATTCTCTTGAATTCTGTGTTTGGGCATCAAATTTTCCATTCAAGTCCAGTCTTTTCTTTATGAACACTTGGATGTCTTCCATTTTATTAAATAATCATACTTTCCCCTGCAAGAATATAGTCAGTTTTGCTGGGTAGTTAATTCTTGGTTGTAAACCTACTAACCGTGCTTTCCATAATATTATATTCCATGCCTTTTGGTCCTTCAGTGTAGATGAAGCTAGATCCTGTGTTACCCTAACTGTGGTTCCATGGTTTCTGAATGACTTATTCTTAGCAGCTTGTAATATTTTTTCCTTGGTCTGGTAGTTCTTGAATTTGGCTATAACATTCCTGGGTATTGTCAATTGAGGATTAAGTGCAGGAGGTGATCTATGGATTCTTTCAATCTCTAATTTTCCCTCTTGCTCTAGAATGTTGGGGTAGTTTTCTTGGATAATTTCCTGTAGAATGATTTCCAGACTTTTTCTTTTATCATTATCTTCTGGTAGTCCAATAATTCTTATGTTGTCTCTCCTGGACCTGTTTTCTAGATCTTCCATTTTGTGAATGAGGTATTTCATATTTTCCTCAATTTTATTTCATTCTTTTGATTTTGTTTTATAGCTTCCTGCTGCCTTGTGACGTCATTTGCTTCTAATTGTTGGATTCTAGTTTTTAAGGCTGAATTTCATCCCTGGCTTTTTGGTCATCTTTCTCCTTCTGATCTTTTATCTCTGCCTCATTTTTAAGCTGGTTAATTTTGGCTTTCAGGACACTGTTTTCTGTTTCCAGATGACTCATTTTGCTTTTGAAGTTCTTTTCCCAGTTCTCTTCAGCCTCTATTAATTGTTTCTTGAATTGTATTTTCAGTTCTTCCAAAGCCTGTGTCCAATTCACCAGAGTTTCTGTGTTTTTGCTTGTTATTCCTTGATCCTCCTCTCTTCCATTTGCTCTTTGTTCATTGCCTGGATAGAAGCTTTCAATTATAATTTCTTTTTTCTTTTTCTATTGTTTACTCATATTACCACCTTCTTTCCCCCCTGTAGTCTTGCCTGTAGTCTTGCTCTTCTCTTATGTGATGGCTCTGTGGGTTTGGGCTGTTCTGTCCTGAAGGGGCTTCTTCGCTGTTCTGCTGACTGATCAGGTTAGTCAAATCTTCCCCAGCTTTCAGCAGAAGCTGAAAAGGAACTGGTCTTCCCACCTTGTTGTCAAAGTTATTACCTGTAGTTTGTTGCAGGATTTGCCCTAGGAGTTTAGTCAGCAAGGTTCTCAGATCAATCTGTGGTGAAGGGGTGTTGGAGCTTGAGCTTCCCTTCCCTCTGAAGGCTTCTTATCTGCCCTATTGATGATAGTGATCCAAGTTGGAGTTGATCTGCAAAGCTGACTGTGCCCTGAGGCCAAAACTTGTGAAGGGGTGGGGAAAGATGGAGTGTCTTGGCTACAACTAGGCTGCCTGCTTTGGGCTTCTCCTCTGAGCCTCTGTTGCCTCTGAGCCACCTGTGTTCAAAACCCTGAGCCTCACATAGCTCTGCCAGTACTCCCTCCAGAGTAGTGCCCTTGCCTGCCCCGAAATTCCAGCCACCCTTGGAGACTCAGCACTGTAGGTGGGGGAGGGGTCCTGATGTCTTCCTTTTTCCTTCCCCTTAAACCAGTGTGTTCTAGAATTCAGGCTTTTTGGGGGGTATACCTTTTAAGTTGGGTCCAGGAGGAGGGTTTCCTAGCTCTGTCCTCTTGTTAGATTTTGTTTTCAGTCCCCTTGGAGCATTGTGTTTTTGATTTGGTGAGGAAGGGTTTGTGGAGGTCTGAACTTTTGCTGTCTCTGAGTTGCCACCTTGACTTCACCTCCTAGTTATCAGGAATGACCTAGTCTTAAGGGAAATCCAGAAAAGGCTTCTTGCACAAGGAAGAACTTTACCTGGGACTTGAAGGAAATCTTAAGGCTGAAATAAGGAGGGAGAGGATCCAGTAAAAAGCTATCAAGGTGGAGATGGATTATCTTAGATAAGCAAGAGCCAAGAGACTGATGTCACCTCATAGCAGAGAATGTGGAGAGACTAGGATGCAAGGAATCAATCTAGATGACATCTAAAGTTCCTCCCAGGTTTAGATCAATGGATCTATGATTTTCTAGATTCCTATTAGGAGAAGGGAACAGAAATAGAAAACCCTGACATTTCTGGATCACAAAGAAATCCCTCAACATCATGGCAAAGTGTTCCATTCTATCCAACAAGCCTAGAGAATAATTTAGGGCATGAAATTAGGATCCTGGGTACCCTAGGGAAGCTTTGCTTGTAGGTCACATCAAGGTTTCTTTCAGCTACAGGAAATCCCTTTAATGGGGTTTGGAAAGTATTTGCCTGGAACATGAACAAAGCAGCTTTGAGAAAAAGGCAAGGAGTCTGTGTCCCAAGTCTCAACCTCTGGCAAATTCACTAATTTGTTGAACAAATATTTATTGAACATTTGGTGTGTGCAAGGCACTAAGCTGTAAAAATAAATGCAAAACCTAAATAGTGGCAGGGACAGACATATCACTCAAATAGAGTTAATTACCTACTTTGTATCCAGCTACTGTTTAGCTATGTGTCCTCCCCATCCCCAAATGAGAGCAGGGCTCCCCTCTACCACCAATTTTCTCTCTATTGCAATCAGATATGCAACTATGCTCTTTACTATACCCAGATAGATGAGCCCAACTATTGTTAGTTTGTCTATTAGAAATACTTTCTGACACAAAGAAGACTGTAATTTTAAAGATTTCAAACTCATGAGGTCTGTCTTTCCTCCAGAAATATTATGATGAAAAATGGACAGGGCTCATTTTGGGGACTCTGACTCTTCTATAACATTTCAAGGAACTTCGATGTGAATGGCATGAATGCTCCTCTGACAAGGAATATCCCAACTCCTTTGGACCTTGTACATAAAGCAGAAGATAAAAAAAATAAGTACTTTTAGGGAAAATTTCTGGTGATAAACTTCTCCAGATTTAGCTCATCTGACTCTAGGAGGATACATATTGTTTCACTACTGGTGGTCTTTGAAGTTTTTCCAGCTTGGTGGAACCTGCCAGAGCTTGCACTCTTGATAATATAGTCTCTGAGAACACCTTGGAGACCATTACACAAAAATGAGGCATTGGGAGAAGACTTTAATGAAGAAATATTGACAATAATAGAGTTAACTTATTTAAATGCAACTCTAGGCAGAAAGACATTCTCATGTTTTCTTTCCCATTTTCACCCCTGCAGAACTCTTCTTGGCAGGGAATGCCATGATGCAACATCATTGATGAGAGCCAGGAAGGGATTTTGCAAAAAGCAGAGTTGCTTGATGTTACCACCCTTATTGGTTCTTTTAGAATAGCATAACCTCCTTCCAAAAGTGCTATTATAGTTCAATTTAGTTCAATTCAATTCTCCCCTACTCTGTTCTAAGCACTCTTACACTGAACAAATTAATGGTAAGTGAAAAAAGGCTAATCAGCCCTAACTATACATTCAGCCCTGAGCTAGGTGCTGGGGATACAAATACAAAAAGAAAGAGGGTCCCTGCCTTCATGTAACATATTCTAATTGGAAAAAATAATACATTTAGGGGATTAGTGGCTAGGAAGGAGAGTCGGGTGGGGGTAAGAAATCAAAGAGACAGTAAATAGAGCCAGATAGCAATTCGCTGACATCTTTTTTTTTTTTTCAGAAAAGGTAGTATAGTATAGTAATAGTCTCTCGGTAACCGAGGATGACGATTGTCTTTGTGCGTTTTCATCTATGATAGATGAGTGTGCACAAAGACACTTGTGCATTAAAGAAATTTAAGTGGAAGAGTCGATGCACAGAGACAGTCCCACTCTCTCGGCGTTGGAAGCCTGGGTCCAGTGGCATGAAAAATCATTACACCTGGAGAATTCCTCAGCTGCATTGGATGGCCGTGTTGTCTTTTGTGCTCCATCACGCCCTAAGCACTCCACAGTGATTTGCTGCGTCGCCATCTCAGCCGTTGAACCTTCTTGTTGGTTTCTTCCGCCTGTTCGGCCGAAGCAGTCTTCACATGCTGAGTGAGCAAAGCCCTGGTTCACCAGGGGTCGACGACGACCCGATGGCTACCCTCACAAGGTTTAGCCGCCTGTTGAAGCCGTTGCCCGGGGTGTGGCCACTGCCGCATGCTAGCAGCTACTGGGAGCCACAAGTGAGAGCTGGGTGTCAGGTGAGGGTCAGAGGCTGGAGAGCTGCCCTAGGAGGGCACGACAAGCCCTCCATACCAGAGATACTACCCCTCCCTGAGCACCCCATACACCCCAGAAAAGGTAGTATTGATTTAATTAATAATCTCAGAGCTAGAAGTGGAAACCAAAGGAGAAAAGGAAAGATATAAGTGTAGCCACAAGGCATGAATGTTAGTTGAAGAGTAGCTGACTGGGTCTGGACTGGGCTAGCCATGAAGAACTCTCATCTGTCAGGATCCCAGAACCCTAGGGTAGCAGCTAGAGTGTCACATTAAAGAACAGAGAGTAACAGCATGGGCTGAAGATGACCAGAGAGCAATGTTTTGAATCTGTATATCTTAACATGAGTCATTAACTACAACAAAAGGTAATTTGAGGTGAAGAAAGCAAAATATTATAGAGATGCCAATTGGTGGGAAGAAAAACAGAAACTGGCTGTCAATGTTAATTTCATCGCCAAGAAAAAAATTAATACTCTAAGAATGTGTTTTTGAACAGTGGCTCTGGAGTCAGAAAACTAAGGTGGGGAGTGAGATTTTGTCTAGCTATAGCTCCATGATTCTATCCCCTCCTCCCAAAAGAAAGAAAAAATGACTAATTTGAAGATATTATAAAATGCAATCCTTGCAATATTGTGAGGTAAGTCTTACAAGTGTTATTAACCCCATTTTAAAGATGATGAAACTGACGTTCAGAGAGTTAAGTGACTTGCCCAGGATCATAAGTATCTGACCTGGATTTTGAACCTTGGTTTCAAGTCTTTCTATCACCCTACCTTGTTTCTATTTAGCCTATGCAATAGTAAGCATCCAAAGAATGTCAAACAGGGAATACCCTTACTCATAGATTTACTCACAAATCACCATTGTGTTCTTTCAGGAAAGTAGCAGACCTCTATCATACCCAGCATGGTAGAGAAAGCAGAAGGTATTTAGGTCAATAAATGGTTTAAAGAGAAATCTGCACTTCTTGGGAGATAAGGATAACAGCAGCTGCTGAGCTGAATTCCTCCTGGAACCCTGTTGACATCTTCAAGTGAGATCACTGATCTCTGGAACTTCCCCTACCCCAACTCCTATCTCCCACTTCTACCAGTAGCCTGACATCATGAGGGATTTTCCTAGTTTTCTAAACACTTGGGAGGGTACATTAAAGAAGGCCTAAGCAGGGAATTAGTTTATGTTTACTTTTAGTTTTATATTTGCAAAGCTGCATTAAAAATGGCACCATTTATTAGAGAAGATTAAAGCTTTTCATTAAAAGTCGATAGAAAGAAGCAACTAGTGATTCAGTGGATAGAGAGTCAAGTCTTGAGATGGGAGGTCTGGGGTTCAAATCTGCCTCAGACATTTCCTGGCTGTGTGATGCTGGGCAAGTCACTTAACCCTAGTTGCTAGCCCTTACTGTTCATTTACCTTAGGACCAATGCTTAGTATCAATTCTAAGAAAAAAAGTAAAAGTTTAAAGAAAAAAGTTGATAGAAAATTGAAGGAGGAAGAGACATTAGGACTATAGTACTAAGTCAAAAGATACTCACTCTCAAGGCAGGCCCTCTCTTCTGTCCCCCTGCATACCCCTTTCTACTACTTTCTCTTTTGAAGAACCATTAACAGCATAAATAACATCACCAGAATGTCACAGGTGAAACCAACTAGATAACATTTAACAAGGATAAATTAAAAGTTCTGTTTAGTTACAAAATTAATCATAGAGGTTTGAAGTGAATAAGTCCTGGTTTGATAGCCATTAAAAAAATCCTTACCTTCTATCTTAGAATCTATAATGTATATTAGTTCCAAAGCAGAAGAGCTCTAAAGGCTACGCAATGGGAATTAAGTGACTTTCCCAGAGTCTCACTTATCATTTATGACCAGTCTTAAACATTAGCTATATAACCATACATAAGTCACTCTAGCATTTGCCTGTAAAATTAGTATAATAAAAATTAAATTCTCGATCTCACAAGGTTGCAAACCTTAAAATGCAATCTATATTAATGTGATTGACATAACTATTAAGAGTTAGAGGGTACAGCTGATTAGCTCAGTGGATTGAGAGCCAGGCCTAGAGATGGGAGATCCTAGGCTCAAATCTGGCCTCAGACACTTCCTAGCTGTGTGACCTTGGGCAAGTCACTTGACCCCCATTGCCTAGCCCTTACCACTCTTCTGCCTTAGAACCAATACATGGCATTGATTCTAAGATGGAAGGTGAGGGCTTTTTTTTTTAAAGAGTTAGGTGGGATTTTAACAGGTAGAGATGAAAGAAGAGAGTATTCTAAACATAGGTAAAGGAAGTTATCAGAAGATAGTCATGAAATAATTCAGTAATCACGTAAAAGTAGAAATTAGAGAAGCAAAAGAAATTGAAGGGATCAAAGTAGACAATGAGGAAATTAAACTCACTCTTCACAGTTGACATGATGGTTTACCTAGAGAATCCAAGAAAATAAACTAAAAAGGTAGTAGAAATAATCCATAACTTTAGCAAAGTTGCAGGGCACAGAATAAACCCACACAAATCATCAGCATTCCTATATATTTCCAACAAAACCCAGCAGCAAGAGTTAGAAAGAGAAACTCTATTCAATAGTTAAATAAAGAGTAATTCAGTTTAGTGAAGCAGGGCATATGAAGAATGGAGTAGGGTAGATTAAGATGGAAAAGGAGATTGTGAAAATCCTTGATATGATTTAGTTGATAATAGGGAGCTATTAAAGGTTTGTGACTCTTCTTACTAGAGAAGTGTCATAACTAGATCGATACATAAAGAGGATTAAACTGAATGAACTAGAGAAATAGAGACAGGAAAACCTCTTATGAGGCCACTGTAATCATCAATGTCATCATCGTCATAACAGCTCTCCTTTATATAGTGTTTTAAGGTTTGCAAAATGCTTTACAATTATAATAACTTGAACCTATATTAAAGGGAAATAAAGTATAGAGAAACAATGATAATGATTGAATGAACTAGGTAAGGGAAAGAAAAAGTCAAAAGAAAACACCAACATATTCAATGTGAGTGCCTGGGTGAATAATTGTGCCACTCATAGAAGTAGGAATGTCCAAAATGGAGACTTCCACTGGACCTGAAATCAACACAATTCATATCCTAGCTTCACTATTGAGTGATCAAATAAAATAATTTTCATAAAGTGCTTAGCACAATCCACAGCAGGTGGTAGCTGCTATATAAATGCTTATTCTTTGTTCTCTTCCTCTTACCCTTCCACTTTGGAAAGTCACCTTCTAAGCCCCACTCTTTGGGTTCCAATTTCTTTATCTGAAAAATGACAGTGCGATGACTTCTAAGTTGCCTTTTTCTTAAGTCTAATCTTCAAATCTAGTGCTTCCCCCAACCCAGCTATCCCATCCTACCTCTGATTAAATGTGGAAGATAAAGATGAAAGAGAAAAAGGATTGGAAAAGGAACATTAGATTTGGTAATAGACCTTTAAGAGATCAAAATGAGTAAAGCAAAGGAGATGGAGGGAATAAAGTAAACAACCATTTATTAAGTATTTCCTATGCATCTAACACTGGGCTAAGTACTGAGGGTACAAATGCATGCAGAAAGACAATCCCTGGGTATGTTATTATAACAAACAAACTAATAAATGAATGAATAAATAAATTTTAATATAAAAATAAAAGGATACGTCTTCCCCTACCCCCTAAAAAGACAGTTCCTGCCCTAAGGAGGCTTAAGGGATATGGTTTTAAAGTCCAGAGGAAGCCTAGAACAGGGCTAGGTAGAGAATGAAGACAGACCAGCATTAGCCCTGCTGCAAAGTGTTGGCTAAAGGAGGACCTCACCAATGGAAGAAGAGGGACAGGGGCTTGTGAAGAGATGTCCTGTGGTGAGTAGGTCAGGATGGCAATGGGTTGTCCAGAGGAGGTCAGTTAGGATGATGAAGGGCCTGGAATTCTGAGAATTTTGGAGAGGGTGTTTAGCCTTGACACCTTAAGGAGATATAATTGTTACATTTTTGTTTTGTTTTTACCTTCTGTCTTAGAATCAATACTAGACATCAGTTCCAAGGCAGAAGAGTGGTAAGTGCTTGACAATTGGTGTTCAATGACTTGCTCAGGGTCACACACCTAGGAAGCATCTGAGACCAGAATTGAACCTGGGACCTCCTTTCTCCAGTCCTGTATCCTTATCCACTGAGCTACCTAGCTGCCATAATTATTGCTTTTCAATATTCAAAAGGTTGTGATGAAGAAAAGGTAGCGTTGTCCCAAAGCATCAAACTATTCACAATGCAACTAGAACAGAAAGGCAGATTTTAGTTCAACATGAGGAAGAACTTTATTATTCTTAATGCTGTTCAACTAGGGAATGAATTCTCATGGGAGAATAAACCCTGGGTCTTTATTAAGAGCAAGCAAGAAATTATTGGGAGTAAGGATTAAAAAATCCAAGAGGATGATGTATAAGTACCCAGCTGTAATGCTTTCTGTCTCTCTCTCCTCTCTCTGTCTCTGTCTCTCCCTCTCAGTGTGGAGAGAGTAACTTTGGTAACCTTTTATTTCCCATGGTCCAGAATAGTGAGAGTTTCTGATATAGTTCACAGCTATGGGCAATGTGGTAGTGCAATGGATAAAGTGTCAGGGCTGGAGTCAAAAAGACCTGAATTCAAATATGGCTTCAGACAATAGTTGTCTGACCCTAACTAAGCAAGTCGCTTCACCTCTATTTGCTTCAATTTCCTTATCTGTAAAATGGGGATAATAATAGCACTTACCTCCCAGGGCTGTTGTGAGAATCAAATAAGTTAATTGTAAAGTCCTCAGCATTGTGCCTGGCACATATTAAATGCTTCATAAATATTAATTGTTATTATGGAGTTCCCCCTAAAAAAGCAAGGGAGAAGGACCATGCATCCTTAGTACTAAAATGATCAACACTTATCTTTAGAGGGGATAGTAGAGGAAAAAGAATTAGATTCTAACAGACAAAGAATAGATTCAAAAGCTAAATGCCATGACACTGTCACAGATGTACAAGTTGCTATTTAGTGTAGTTTGATTATTTAGCATGTTTGTTATCTCAGGAATGTAAACATTCTCCCAGAGGAGCAGCACTAACCACATCCATGTTGTCTCACCTTGTGTAGTTTTTTTTTTTCATGTCCTCCAATGAATCCCCATCAAGGATCTGCTCAGTGCTAGAGGCTTTGTTTTATATCTAATGGGTATCATTATAGTACTCAAGTTTTCGTTCTGCTCTCTACCCTTCGATCTCTCAATATCACTAGTGCATATCCGTATCTTGATCCTACTTTTCTTAGATCTCATCTGTTATGACACTCCTAGTGCATTAATCATCTTTGTTAATATGCTCTCATCTACTTAGGTTTGTCACTCATTTCTCTATTATTCCATGCATCGCCTGTGATTGTGATGTAGACATTGTGGCATTCCATGTGGCAGAAATACAGCATTATGGACCTGGACAATTCATCTTTTAGAACCTAGATAAGTCATTCTGTGATTTGGCAGCCACAATGGCACAGAGGGATAGAGTACTGGATTTGGGAGTCAAAAAAACCTGGGTTCCCTACAATACTCAACTATGTGACCCTGGGCACAGCACTTAGCCACTCTTGGCCTCAGTTTCCTCATCTGTAAAATGAGGATGATAATAATACATCTACCTCGCAGGATCATTGTGAGTATCAAATGAGAAATAAGATTATGTAATAACATCAAGTGCTTCATCAGTCTTATAGAGCTAGACATATGTTATTATTTGTAAACTTTAAAAAACAATTGCTAATAGTTTAATTTTTTTCTTTGAAACTTCATTTGCTTGTGTAGACTAAGAGAGATTTTCACACAGTAGGTTAAAGAATAGGCCTTGGAAGGCTATGGGTTGGGGGATGACGGACTGTGAGAAGTCAGGATGTCTTTGCTATTTAAGTATGGTGTCGGTAGCAAATTGTCAGCTGCATAGCCTAAAAAGTAAGCTATGATGAAGAAGAAAACTACCAACTAACTTGCTTGGTAGATGGTAAGATGTTTCATGATTGACTGACTGACACCTCTATTCCTCCTCCCTCTTCATTTCACTCTTCCAGTTGCCCTTTTTCCAGTGACCCTAGTGATTCTGTTCTCCTTTATGAGGGAGAAAAAACTCAAAACAGATTAAAGAATTCATATATAACAATAGAGGGAGATGGACAAAAATAAAGGAAGGAGAAGAAATGGAGGATGAGGGAAAAATAAACACAGAGAAATCAAGAGAAGAAAGGGTGGGAGGGGTTCTGAGTAATGAATGTACAAGATGGAAAGGAGAAGAAGAATGAGGAGAGAAATGGGAGAGCTGCTGGAGTTGTGTGAAGAAGAAAGACAGTGGTGGAGGAAGAGAAAAAAAAAACCCAGAAAGGATGGTGAATTCAGGGGAGAAAAGTGGAAAAGAATGGAAGAAAATAGAGAGAAAGTGAAAGGAAAGAGGCAAGGATAGTATAGTAGTAGTCTCTCTGTAACCGAGGATGACTATTGTCTTTGTGTGTTTTTGTGCACAAAGACACTTGTGCATGAAGATTTAAGTGGAAAACTCAATGCACAGAGACAGTCCCACTCTCTCGGCATTGGAAGCCTGGGTTCAGTGGCACGAAAAGTCGTTATATCTTGAGACTTCCTCAGCTGCATTGGATGGCCGTGTTGTCTTTTGTGCTCCAACATGCCCTGAGCACTCCACAGTGCCTTGCTGCGTCACCATCTCAGCCGTTGAACCTTCTTATTGGTTTCTTCCACCTGTTCAGCCAAAGCAGTCTTCACATGCTGGGTGAGCAAAGCCCTGGTTCACCAGGGGTCTACGACCCGATGGCTACCCTCACGAGGTTTAGCCAGCCTGTTGAAGCCATTGCCCGGGGTGTGGCTGCTGCCGCATGCTAGCAGCTACTGGGAGCCACAAGTGAGAGCTGGGTGTCAGGTGGGGGTCAGAGGCTGGAGAGCTGCCCTGGGAGGGCACGACAAGCCCTCCATACCAGAGATATTACTCCTCCCTGAGCACCCCATACACCCCAAAGAGGCAAGGATAAAGAGGCGATTAAATTACAGTGCTTCACTATGAACATCTGACAAATCATAATATTGAATATAATGTAATGCATGAGTCTTTTACACAGCTTTTTCCCTAAAAATAAGGGTTGGAAGTGCGAATTGGGTAAAGCTGGAGTAGGGAGGCTGCCAAAGCCAGAGGCTAGGCCTGATTGCATAGTTATATAGCTAGTTCCAAATACTTGTTTGTAGCCCAGTTTAAAACCTGGAAAGGGAAAGGAAAATCTGTAATCAGTTATGTAGATACTCAATAAACTCTCTTTAATGCTGATTTAAATACTTTAACACTAGGGTTTGAAATTATTTCCAGAGAAATCTTGAAAAAGAAATCTCAGCAGTCTTTGCTCCCCAAACAAACATATGCCAATGGACAAATACATAAATAAGGTAAAATTCTGCTTGGAGAAAAGGTGATTATGTCTTATGTGTACTTTTAATCTGTCCCAGAGACTAATTAGTTTTTAAAGACTCCTGCTAACTTTCTTTAAAAGCATATCACAATTTCAAAATGAGATGATGTCTGTTCTATAACTCTTCATTTTGGAATGATTAGTCATAGACATTATGTAGGTATACTATTGTCTTTATGGTCCTCAGAATCCACAATTTAAAAACAAAAACAGAAGGCAAAGGAAAAAGCAAAGCAAAATTTCTACTCGAATAACAGGTGTGTCTTCAGGTAACATATGAGGAAGGAACATGGAATTATTGACCATTTCCTAATCTCCCTAATTGTTGTAGTCTAGTCACCAGAAGGTCAAATACTGAAGCTGAAGGTTAAATACTTTGGCCACATAATGAGAAGACAGTACTCAAAGAAAAAGACTTTGATGTTGGAAAAGATTGAAGGAGAAGGGGATGGTAGAGTTTGAGATAGATAGACAGCATCATGGAAATAACGAACATGAACTTGAATAGACTTTGGGAGATAGTGGAGGACAGAAAAACCTGGCATGCTGTGGTCCATTGGGTCATGACTGAACAAAAAAGCCTCTTTGTTTTCCTCAAGTGATTATGCCTATACTTATCTGTTGTTTGTTGAATACATTCTGTAGCAGAATATAAATTCCTTAAAGATAGTGACTATTTTTCATTTTAGCTTTCTGTCTCCATGGTGTCAACTATCATTTCTGTGCAGATGACTCCCAAATCTATGTATCCAGCTCTCACTCCTCTCTTGAGCTCAAAAATAGAACTCATTAATCCCCTCCCCCCTCAAATACAAACCTTTTAAATGGTCTGCTTCTGTCAAGAGAACAACCATTCTTCTAGTTGCCAAGGTTCACAATCTAGGACTCATCTTCAACTTTCATTTCTCTTCTCCATCCCCATCCATATCAAATAAATCACCAGATGTTGATTTTTCCACCATAACATCTCCCAAATGTATTCTCTTTTCTCCACTGACATAACCATAATCCTAATTCAGACCATCACTTTTCATAGTTCTCTCTATACCTACTCTCCATCGTCTCCAACCCATGCTACATACAGCAGTCAAAAGGATCATCCTGAAGGGCAGATCTGACCATCATTGTTCCAGAAACTGTAGTAGCTCTCTATTGCCTCCAAGATAAACTCTTCTGTTTGTCATTGAACAATTTGTCTCCAGCCTGCCTTTCCAGAATGATGACATATGACTTTACATTTCATTTCCTTTACATTCCAATCAAACCATCATACTGGCTGCTCCTGGTAGGTAGCATTCCATTTCCCACCTCAATGCTTTTGCATAGACTGGCTCCAAAGTCAAGATCCTGCACACCATTACCTCTTGGAACTATCTGCTCTCTTCACATATCTTATAGGGGGTACCACCCCCTATAAGAAGACTACCCCAGGTACCTGGCATTCTGCTCCGCAGAAACAATTCTACATTTACTTTGAAAATGGATATGTATTATATTATGTATCAGAATATGTCCTCTGTATCCCAAGTAAAAAGTTACTTAGGGAAAAAATGGTTTCATTTCTCTGTCTCCCTAGCACTTGACACATAGTAGGCATTTAATAATATGCATCTCCAGAGTCTGGACAGAGCCTTGTATGGAGTAGGTGCTTAATAGGAGGAATAATAGGTGATATGGTAGAAGGTTGTTCCTAGAGTCAGGTAGACCTTGAAAAATTGGAATTCTGACTTCTTGTTTCGTAGGGGAAGGCATTTATCCTTTCCAAACCTCAATTTCCTCATTTGTAAAATGAGAATAATAATCCTACCTCACAGGATTATGGAGATTTTATATATATATATATATATATATAAGACTTTTGGGGACAATCTGGATAGATACTATTATATAACATATAATTGTGGAACTGGATACTGGATGGTTGTGGCCGGCAGGAAGTCTTTTTCATCTATAGTTTCTCCTAGGGGAGATGTAGGCAGCGGCTTGAAAATACTACAAGAGGAGATGTCATTTATCTAGTTAATTAAAACACACATGCCACGCCAGACAAATTTCTCCTCTACTTAAGAGGGGGGGAAAGGCAGAAGAGAAAGGACCTGTTAGATCACTCCTCTTGAGAATGCTTTTTGTAAAGGAGCCCAAGAAGGAAGGGTCACGCGATTTCTTTGCAGCACGTTTGAAGAAGCCAGAAAAGGGGGGGGGACCCCAAACCAAACAAACCACGAAACCCATCCTCATCTCCCTTAAGAGGAGCCGTAGACACATGCATCCACACGTTCAACTTCGCAGGCAGGAATGAAGCAGGGACTGGTAGCCCTGCCGCGAAGCTCCGGAAACATCTCCCTTTAGGTCTGATGGGTTTAACAGGTGACTTAGATACAAGGCTGGGCCTCCCTCAGTCGCTAGAGCTCGGAGGAGGGAGGAGGCTGGGTGGCGTGTGTGCGTGTCGGACAGGGGGTGGGGGGGGGAGGCGGGGTGCTGCTGCTTCTCCCTCCCCCACACTGCTGGCAGAACAGCCTCTGCGTGTCAGGTACCGTGAGAAGGCGCGGGAGGAGGGAGAGCCCAGATGAGTGCTGAGGGGATGACTTAGAGCCGGCTTTCCAGAAGCCGCGCACGCAATGCAAACTCCGCACGCAAAGGGGAGGCGACCCAGGAGAAGGAAAAACACACACACACACACACACACACACACACACACACACACACACACACACACACACACACACACACCACAAACTTCTCAACTCTCTCAAGCTCGGGAGACAATTCAATTTTTCCCCCTTCCTTTCTTTTGCGTAGCCTCCTCAGTCCCACCAAGGAACACCAGCCTGTCCTGTCTCGCCCCACCCTCCTTATGGGGTCTGCTCTCTCTAGAAAATCTTCCCTTGAGGCTGCCTAGCCTGAATAGACGGCGGGAGAGTGGGTGCCCGAGATTAAAGGCTGTTTTATTTGTGGAGCGAGTGAGAATGCCGGCCCAGACCGGGCGTCTACGGGCAAATAGTCCTGCTTGGTTGTTCGCCTAAGAAAACGGCAAGAAGACGAGGCTCTGCGCCGTCTGCTGGGCTCCCGTTTATAATTATGATTATGGTTGATCCTCCAAGGAGGATACCTGAAATCTCATCCTTTGTGCCTTATAAGAAAAAGTACTCACGTGTGTCTTAAATATATAGTTGTATACTTAGGCACCTTAAAAACAAATTTACACTTTCTGATACAGTTCTTGTTCTTCATATTTGTGGTTGCTTTATTTGTGAAGTTCGTAGGGGAAAAAAATAAGATATAAGGATAGGGAATATATTTACGTCGTGTCTATTATGCATTAGCTTAGCAGTTCTCTCATTTTGTCTCCACGACAGCCCCGAGAGGAGCTATTAACTTCACTTTACAAATGACGAAACTGAGACAGAGGTTAAGTAACTTGCTCAAGGTCACAAAGCTACTACGTTTCTGAGGCCGATTTTGAATTCAAGACTCCAGAACAGCGGACCATTTAGCGATCTAGCTGTTTCTAATGGGATAGGGGTTAGGGGACATTTTAAATTAGTAGGTAGCTAATGGCAGATAGCTGATAGATGGCTGCAGAGTGGGAAAGAAGCAAGCAGGAGCCGCAAAGGATTCTCCCGTTTCCCTAGTTTACAGTTTATTCATTTCGTAGCGCAGTCCCACACCACTTTTACCTGTATTGGACATGGGGGATAGCTGGCAACTGACCAAGAGAATAAAATTAGAGGGGCATCAAGGCATACTGAATCAAAGACTTGGATTATAGGTTTAGAGTTGGGACATTTAAAGCCACTGACTCCAAGTCTTTACAGGTGGGTAAAATGGGAGAGAAGGTGGTTGGGAAGATCTACGTTGAGGTAGAAACCCAACTGACAGGTACAGGCCACCTGATTCTAGACAAGTCAATGTCTCGGCGGCCCCTGGCAACTCTCTAAAACAGTAGGGAACAGAGCAGTTGCACATCTGCAATTGGTAAAGGAAGTTTCCTCAAATGGAGCTACGGGACAAAGAGGAAAAGAGATTCCAGAAAGGCTGGGAATATATTAGGTATAAAGAGATACAAAGCCTGAATGTTTACATTGACCCACAGATTCCCAAGTGAGAGTTAACACTGGAGAAAGATGGTGGTCGTAGGGGTGAGGAGTCACTTTGGTGCTAGGATTCAGTTCTAAATGGAAGCTAGATAGAATCCAAGGCCTGGGATCCAGAGTATAGTTTATACTAGGGGTGACTGCATATTATTGTAAAAAGAACTTACCAACTGTATTCTCGAGTAAATTTGCTAAATTACTCCATTAAATCCTGCTTTGGGCTGTACTGCCTCCAGGCTCTTATTCTCCCACTCCATTTGCCTTTAGGGACAGAGGTCTAACTCAAGCAGTGGTAGTCTTAAAGGCCCCTCCCCTCTGCCTGCAGTGCCCCGCCCCTTCCAGGTCCACTCTAACTGCGGATGCTCCGACCGGCTCCCACCTCCCTTCTTTTTTCCCTCCCTCCCTCCTTCCATCCCTCCTCCTTTTCAGAGTCCTTAAAACCGGGAGAAATGGGATGCCGCATTTCCAAAGTCCAGGCTAGTTTGGTTTGCAAGTAGCAAATTCCTGTTCCACACCGGCTCTGCCAGCTAAAAGTGGGGGCTGATTCTGCCATCCTTGATCCTCAAACTACGTCGAGCGCTGCTAGAAAATCTTAGCATAATTCCCGTCCCAGGGTGCAGAGCACCTGGGAAGCTAACTGCCTTTTCATAGTCTCATCTCACCTCAGTTTACTCCATATCCCCTAATTTCGCCCCCTGGACTGTGGTGGGGACGAATTTCAAACTCTATGGAGCAAGTTAAAATATAATCTCCACCTTGCAGCCTTTGAGAATGAGACTGTCAGGAATATAGAGGTCTGATAGCGTTCTCTCTTCGACGCAGCTGAGCCTTGATTGTAACCAGAGCTACAGTCATTTCCTCAGCTCCTTACTCCTCAGACGTTGCCGGAAGCAGAGCCTACCCACAGGTCAGTAGTATCTTTGAGAAGTTTGGGAAGCCTTTACCTTCTTGTTTTACCAGTTTTTGCAGATGGGTGTGTGAAGGGTGGAGGAAGGACTAGGGAATGCACCGATTGGGAGATAGAGGGAAGAGGGGCAGTCCATGCCTAGATCCCCCTCGGGGCTTTCTTTTTCTGGAGGTACCGTTATACTGATGTTTTGGGAACGTTTCTCCGAAGACACACCTGTCCCTTTCTCTTCCCCTACCCTAAAAGTAAAAAGGGAGTGACTAGAAGGGGTTGAGGGGAGTTCGACGGGAAGAAGAACAATGCAGGGTAGATGCTGGTGGAATTCAATATCTTCCCACAAGCAGCATCCTTAGCAGAGCGTGTGAGGGAAACGGAGCCAAATCTGTCCTGACGAAATTAATCACAACCTCCTCCTTCCCCTCTAGTTATAGTTGTTTACATCAGGTATGGGTTGGTCTATCCTGACTTAATTCCACCAGGTGCTCTGAGCCTCTTTGCTCTCTCTCCCCAAACTGTCCGTCCCCGCTCCCCGCCCCTTCATCACTCTTAATACCCATGGATCGTATCTCCCCCACAGCATGGCAACAAGCCGAAGTAGCGAAGAAACCTGGCTGCCCGGTCTTCTGTCCACACAGCAGACCACCCTCCTGCTTCTCTTCTCCGTGCTAGCCGTTGTCCACTTGGGCCAGTGGCTTCTACGGCGTGTCCGTCGAACCCCATGGGCTAGCTGCCGCCCCCCTGGTCCATTCCAGTGGCCCCTGATCGGAAACGCGGTGGAGGTGGGCAGCATCCCTCATCTCTCCTTCACTCGCTTGGCCCGCCGCTACGGCGACGTTTTCCAGATCCGTCTGGGCAACTGCCCGGTTGTGGTGCTGAATGGCGAGCGCGCCATTCGTCAGGCCTTGTTACAACAGGGTGCTGCCTTCGCTAGCCGCCCACCGTTCGCCTCCTTCCAGGTGGTGTCCAACGGCCGCAGCTTGGCTTTCAACAAATATTCAGAGCTCTGGAAGGTGCAACGGCGGGTGGCGCACGGCACAGTGCGCGCATTCTCCACTGGACAAGTCCGCAGCCGCCAGGTCTTGGAGCAGCACGTGCTGAGCGAGACGCGGGAGCTGGTGGAATTGCTGGTGCAAGGTAGCGCCGGGGGTGCCTTCCTGAACCCCGGGCCCCTCACTGTGGTGGCCGTGGCCAATGTGATGAGTGCCGTGTGCTTCGGCTGCCGCTACAGCCATAGCGACGAAGAGTTCCGTGAGCTGCTGAGCCACAACGAGCGCTTCGGTCGCACGGTGGGGGCCGGCAGCTTGGTGGATGTACTGCCCTGGCTTCAGCGCTTCCCCAATCCCGTGCGCACTGCTTTCCGCGACTTCCAGAAGCTTAACCAAGACTTCTACAGCTTCGTTCTCGACAAGTTCCTGAAACATAAGAGCAGCCTGCAGCCCGGAGCCCCACCTCGGGACATGATGGACGCCTTCATCCACACAGTGGGGAAGGAAGAAGAGAACCCTGGAGAAGTAAAGCCTGGGCTGCGCCTGGACACCGAGTACGTGCCAGCCACAGTCACAGATATTTTCGGGGCCAGTCAGGACACGCTTTCCACTGCACTACAGTGGCTTCTCATCTTATTCATAAGGTAAGGCTGTACTTACCTAGGGAGAAGGGGCCAGGGTCTGGACCAGGAACAGATTTAGGTCTTAATATCTATCAGACTCCCCAGTCATGTTCAGCTTTCACAACCTCTCTCTTGGGCTTGTGCGCTGCTTCCAGTAAGAAATTAGAGGTCTCTACGGACCATTCCGTGACTCCAGTCACACGTAGTGACGCAGCGTATTCTGCAGAGTTGTGCCTCCTTCATTTTTGAGAGTTGCGGAAGCCAGAGGAGTCTCCCAGATCTGTATTAAGCACTTGTAGATAAACAGACCTTTAAAAAGCACTTATAGATCCCGCAGCCCAGCCTTTCTTCCTTTCTTCGTCCCTCCCTCCCAAGCACAGGAAAAGCACTAGGAGTCTGTTCCTCCTCCCCTTCTCCCCTTTCCTCCACCTCTCTGCCCTACTCCTCAGTGGAAAGTGTAAGGCAGTAAATATGTTAAATAAACACATCAGCCCATTAGGCGCTCTGGGGCTTAGCTTAGTCAGCAGCGCGGATCTGATGCTGGCTCTAGCCCTCAAGTAGAGCAGACAATTTAAGGCTTTGTTTCCCAAGGAAGTAAACCGAAAGAAGCAAAGCAAGCCCCGAGCCTGGCAGCCCTTCCCCCTCCTCCCTCCCCCTTCTCCCCCCCTTCCCTTCTCCCAACCCTCTAACCCCTCCTCGAGCCTTGGTTGTGTCCCAGATCAAGATTAACTAGCACGGAAGCTTTGGGCTTGGAGCCAGAAACACAAAGTCTTATTAGAAAGGAAGGAAGGAGTAAGCTTAGAGCGTCACAGAAAATAGAATTGGGGAAAGGAGTCATAGAATGCAAAGACGGCTTGGTGCAATAGGTTTCGGTGGAGAGGATGCTCTCCACCAGTCAGGAACAGCTCAGACTGTGTGGGGATGTACCGAGGTCCTCCTCATCTCCTGTAGTTTCTTTATCGTGATCGCGTGACTCGAAGGAGCAAAACAAAAGCTTAGACATTGCCACCCTTTAAGAGCAGTCCCTGTAGGTACATGCGCCTACACAACCTAATGATACAAGTATAACCCTCAGCGGCAACTTATTATAGAGGGGAGGCTGCTTACAACTTCTGGGAGGTTCTTCCCAGAAAGCTAGAGCTGCCAGACGAGCTGTGGCAACCACAACCCTGAACGACAGTGGAGGGAAAACTAGTATTTGGAAGTAGAGAGCACAGTCTAGTTCATTAATGTCATTTGAGTGAATGCCGTTACACAACAGTTGAAGGAATGGTATTAGTTATTTCTGAAACAGTTTGGTTTTGGAAAATCTCAACCACATTTAAAAACCTTGCAACAATTCTAAATTTCACTTTTTAGTGCCCTTCAGATGGTTCCTAACTACTTTACAGGGTGAAAATCAAAGCTGGAAATTTATCGTTAGAAAATTTCTAGCCAAGGCAAACATTTAGGAAGGGACAAGAAAAATGTTTATTTAGTGAGTGGGTTTTCCTCACTTTATTGTTCCCAAATTATCATGCCATCTTGCACTTGTCTGCCTGCCTCTTCTTATAAATGTAATTAGAAAAAGAAAAAAAAAGTAAAGAAAGACAGAAAAGCCTCTATTTTTTCAGCCAAACAGTTGGGATTAAGAAATGCTATCATTTTGGAATTCCTTTCAAACAGTATAGGGGAGGGAAAAAATGACTTTTCACATGGTTATAGTGAGCATCAATATGCAAGGCTTTAAAAAAAAACCCAACACCTCAAATAACTCTCATTTAAGAAGATAGAACAGAAAAATCACACAGCATAGGCCTTTGACATGAAGAAACTTAGTCTTTTTTTCTATCGAGTAAGAACACTTTCAACATGCAGTATCCTGCAAAACTTTTAATATGCAATGTCCTGCATGCCCCCCCCCCCAGGTTAAATTACTGATGTAACCAAAACCTCTGAGTTCTTTAGATACACTTATATTGTGAGGGAAATGTTACATTAGCCTCTCATCCTAGAAGATTTTAGAATAATCAAACTCCTTCCCAAATAGACAATTTAAAATAACTATCTGTTCTTGATGCAATCGAAATTACTCTCCCTAATTGTTTCTCCTCTTGTGTTTTTAAAAACAGGTATCCCAAAGTGCAGGCCCAGGTACAGGAAGAATTGGATAGAGTGGTGGGGCGTGATCGATTGCCCTCCTTGAATGATCAGCCTCATCTTCCTTATGTCATGGCTTTTCTGTATGAAGCCATGCGCTTCAGTAGCTTTGTGCCTGTTACCATCCCACATGCCACCACCATTGACACCTCAGTCATGGGCTATCACATTCCCAAAGATACAGTGGTGTTTATCAACCAGTGGTCAGTTAATCATGACCCAGAGAAGTGGCAGAACCCAGAAGACTTCAATCCAGCCCGATTCCTGGACAAAAAAGGATTCATTGACAAAGACTTGGCTAGTGGGGTCATGATATTCTCGATGGGCAAACGTAGGTGCATTGGGGAAGAGCTGTCCAAAATACAGCTGTTTCTCTTCATTGCCATTCTAGCACACCAGTGCAATTTCCTTGCCAATCCAGATGAGGATCCAGAAATGAATTTTAGTTACGGGCTAACCATTAAACCACAGTCATTCACAATTAATGTCACATTGAGAGAATCTATGGAGCTACTTGATAGTACTGTTCAAAGACTACAAGAGGAAAACAACCAGTGAATAGTGAGCAAAAGAGTGATGAACTCAATGTTGAAAAAACAAATGAGTCTAACAGTGTCTTAGTCTCTTTCTGCCATCACCATATGTTCCTGTGAACCTTTTTGATGGAAACCACCAACAAGTATTTCTTCAGTGCCTGAAATGTAGTTCATAGAAGTGGATCCTGGTGAGCCAATGCATTTGACAGAGTAGCTCATGAAACTACAAGTTACTTGCAAGATTTTATGGTTACAGAATAGAGGGGATGAAAAACTTTTAGAAATATACTATAGCCTCACTATAACATTGTTCTTTGATGAAACCTTTTATAGTTAAAAAAAAAAACCCAAACAAACCCAAACCTCCTTTTGGTATTAGTAATGGTACACATCTTGGGTAGGTTCCCAAGAGGCATCTGATTTATGCAGAGTTCTGCTGTGGAGCAAACAGCAATACAGCAGAGTCCTGGGGTATATTATTGAACATTCAAAACCAAATATAGAAATTTGAAGGTAAAAGAAGAAAATGAGGCCAAAAAGGAGACTGTTGGTTTACTCTTCATCTCAATGAAGGCATTAAAGATTTCTGTCTAAATAGGCGCAAGTATTAAAGATGATGATTTGTCTTTGATGAAATGTAGTTTGAGGAATAATATAGGATATAAAATCATTTATGTAAAAAGTAAATGGGGAGGATTTTGAGCTTATAGCCAGTTTCAGTGCTTTATAATGAATTTTGAAACACTCTATAATATTCTAAGCTAGATACTTGCTTTCTGATTTCCAAAAGTTAATATATTTACAAATATAGGAAAAATCATGAATTTATTTCCAGTCACAACTAAAATTCAAATGTATGGCAGAACATACTCATTCTGTTTTGAAAGGATAAATAAGATTAGTGTCTCACGATACATGAAACCTGCAATAGGCATTGCAATTCATTAAAATTAAAAATACTATTAGTGAAAAGAAATTATTTTAAGTAATGAAAATTAATTAAAATGATTTCTTACAAAAAAAAAGTTAAAAATGGAGTAGCCACCTGGTTGTTTGCAAAGATACCAAATAGACAATTTAAATGAACTGCATTGTTAAAACTACCACAAGTAAATTATGCCAGTTCTCATTTAGAATTCTTTTTTGGTTTCAAGTTATATTCATTGTTCCTCCAGCTGTTTAATGAAATATTTTTATATTCTTAACCCAAACTGAATTGATTAAATTTTTTAAAGTCTAAATGATTTTCAACATTTTTCACATTTTATTGGGAATCTGAATTTTTTTTTTTTAGAATCTAAGTTTTCAGCTACAGTTGGTGAAAATTTTGATTTTTTGGTTGTAGAAGGATGAGGAAATTAAGACTTTTAAAATATGATACAAAACATCTGTATGAATGATAAAAGTAATCATTTATCTGAATGCTCTTTGGTATCCTATAGATAAAACCACACTTGGAACTTTGACCCAGATGTTTTACTGTCCCTTACTGATATCCATATTGATATTTCCTATATTTGTCTCCTTTCATATTTCAAATTATATTTTAAAATAATGATTATAACACAAAACACTTGTAATAACAACATCAGCATAATGAAATACATTTTCTTTGGAAAACAAATGATCCATTGTGGAGGAGGATTTGTTTGCCAATTGGCATCATGGTATAAATGATAAACAACTTTTTAAGATAGTCAACTTCATATACAGTTTTAAAGGGGAGATATCACTCATCTGCTTATTTAGATTCAGAAAATATTAGTTTAGTTATGTTAAAAAATTTTAACTGATAAGCAAAATTATGGCTGCATAGATACTTCCCCCCCAATATGAGAAAACAGTTGCCTAAAAGTTCACTGTTGATTTAAAACAAAAATTTAAAAATAAATCAAGTGTACTTTTTGGGAAGTCACTGTTGATAGAATTACAGAGATTTTTTATGAGTGTTTTTGAGAAAGAGGATTGGAAGAAAGATGAATAATTCACATATTTTCCCCATGCATGTTAAATTACTTTGCTTGAAGCATATATTCAGAAAAAGAATGCCCAGAGTGCCAGTTTTCAGTTCAGAATTTGTGATCCTCACAAGGACAGTAATTTTAAAAAGCTTAATAATAAAAATGGACACAGTCATACTTATTTTATGCAATTTTTCTTTAAAAGGTTGTTTGAAAGCCACCGATGAGACAAACTTTATGTTACTTCCTTTATCATAATGGAGTAATCTAACCATATTCAAGTAGTATCAGAAAATTTGTTCCATTGCCAGCTCTTCCACTTGGACTTCCCAGATGAGCTATGGCAGAATTTGGTATATAGAAATCTGGATAAGTCATCAAGACAGCTTAACTGAAACATTTGACTATGCCAAAATTAATTTCTCTGTATATAGGTCCCAACGTTACCTGATAATAAAGCCTTCTTTATTTAATATAAAATGGATACTTGTTAAATCTCTGATTAATTTGGTTAGGATATTCAGACACATTAAGTAATTGACCGCTCTCTTTTCTCTATGCACTTGTCTACCACAAGGAGAAAAAAAAGGAAAGACAGAAGAGGAAGAAAAAGAGAAAAAAAAGAAAGAAAGAATCCCTTTCGTAGCCTGAATTTTCCAGTTTGGTGATTAAATTGATTGGACTAAATGCCTAATTATTTATATACTTTTTCTTTTTAGTTATTATAGATTCTATCCAGAATATTTGTAAATCATCTATCAAAGCAGAATATATATTTCAGATAATCAATACAGCTAAAACATATCCATAAAATAAGTTGTTATTTTTTTAAATTTGAGTCTTGGACATGTAAGAAGACTATCTTTAAAAATTACAATGACAATGTCTCAGAATTGTCACATGGATTATTGAAAAGTTTTCATACCCCAGAACTTAGCCTTCACCTGTGAAATTATTTTACAAAGTTAATATTTTCATGTTAGATCTATATTAGATCACTTAATTATATAAGATAAACTTCATTTGTATTTTTATAATTATGATGCAGTTGTGCAAGAGTCCTTGTTATTTAGCCTCTGTTATCTTTGGACCTTTTTCAATAAGCTTTAAATATGTATATAATCACCACTAAATTGTAGCTGAAAGTGATGCACATTCATTTTTGTGATATGAAGCATGAAAGCAGTTCAAATTACATATGTTACATATATGTATATAAATGCACATATGTACCTCTGTAAAATCTTTTTTTACTTATTTGAAGATTTTTTTCCGCATCCTCAATGATTTAGAATGCCTGTAATCACGTAATGCTGTTACCAAAAATTTAAATAAAAATTTTTTACAATTGTCCATTTTGTATCAGTGGAAAAAAGTTTTTACATTTCACCAAGATGTATACAAATCCTTCCAACTATAAATGGTTAACAAATGTGTGTTCCAAATCTTTTCTTCAGTCATTATCTCTTTTATGCTACTCAGTCTTTCTATATTTTGTTTTATCTAGACTCCTTGCAAATCCCTGATTGATGTATTAAACTTGTCAGAATCATCCCTAGAAGTTAAATCTCATTAACAACTAACAGAGCAAAATGTCAATTAAAAATGTAATTTAGGAAGGCACATTGAGATTATAATCATATATTTCATTTCATAGGATAAAGAATCACTTTTTAACAATGTCAAACACATGTCTTTGACCTTCATAAAGGGTTTGTGTTTTGTTCATTCCTCTTACTATTTCAGGAGGGCGAGACAAGTTAAAAATGAAGTCATTGCCTAATAGAGAACTTTCTCTAATATCCAAAAGGTGTAGAAATCTAAAAATTGTTCCATCCACTCCCATCCAATGTTTACATTTCATCAGAGACTTTAACTGTTTTCAGGTGTATTTACTCCCTGACCTTGCAGACAAGCTTTGAAATTGATTATCTAACACTCTACTACAGAGACTTTCTCTTTTGACCTGTAGTTCAGATTACAGTGAAAAACAAAGAGGAATTATGAAATAAAGAGTTGACCATCTGAAGTCATTTAACACTTTGTCTGAGGAAACTTTCACTTTGCTGCCTCTCCCTCAATCTGACTTCCCCCAAGATAAAACTGTGAATTCACTTAAAAGAATGCTCATTCTTTTTTTCTTCTATGTGGCTTGGGGATAGGGATTGGCAATGATTAATCAACAGCCTTTCCCTCGCCTGCTAGAAGAGTTCTGGGTGCCTGTTCAGGAAAAGAGAAAAGTAAATACTTCTATGGAAAAATTATATATGTATATATATATATATATTTTTTAAAATCACTCTTTGGGGGAGGTCTCTACAAAAATGTCAAGTCACATTGAAACATAAGTTGGCTTCTATTGTAACAACCAGATAGGGCACTTAATCCCATTGCATGGGAAAAAAATGAAAACAGCTTCAGATATAACAGGCACATTTATTGTAAACACTTTTAGTTTGTTTCTGGAACAGCAAAATGAATCACTGTATTGCACAGATGCTAGGGGAGTAGGCTTCGAATAGTCTTTTCCCACCTCCCATTCTATCTTTCCCTCCTTTTCTTTCCCCAATTGTAAGAATGATCTCCACATCTCTTACAGTCTGTCATCTCATTTACTCACAAGAAATAGAAGGTGAAAATTTCAAGAAATAAAGAACTTGACTAGAACCAGAAGCAAGAACATTTTTTATTTCAGTTATCTAATAGACAAAAGTAGTCTCTGTTGGCGTTTGTTATTGTCTGATATGATATTGTGGGAGCCCAGTGTGAACACTTAGTGTCCATATACCATGCCTCATCCCTGTCCCACCCCCGGACTACATGCCATGATCTTCCCAGAGATCAAGTGTCCCCTCCCACTTCCCTACCACCTTACCCCAGATTGGGGCGGGGGGGGGGGGGGGAAGAAAGGATGGGGAATGGCTAGAGCACTCAGGGGAGGGAGTAAGCTCTTCCATTGGGCTACTGGGTAGAGGGGTCAGGAGGCATGGTGGAGAGGGGGAAGGGAGCAGCTCCTCCTGAGTCCCTCTGCCTTTCTAGTAACTAACTCTGGTGGGTGATAGCATACCCACAGAGAGGTCTCTATGTGCTATCTTTGGCACACATGCCATAGATTCACCATCACAGCAGTTAACGTAAGGTTAACTCAAAATTGACTTTGGCATTGGAAGGAAGAGCTGAAGTTGATTATTTGATTCAATGTGAAGAATGTTGGATTGGGAGTAAAAAAGCCTAGATTCAAATCCAACCTTGGCTGATTATTATTTGAGTGACATCAGGCAGTGCATTTTATCTCTATAAAATGCAACATGTTACATGTTGCATTTCTATAATTTGTCTATTCTTATTTAGACTAATGAGATGGCAAAGAATATAACATCAGAGATTTAAAAAAAGAAGTGACCTTAGAGGTCAGGTGTTCCAGTCTCCTCATTTTATATATGTATATATGTATATATATATATATATATATATATATATATATATATATATATATATTTACATGTTGCATTCTGTAATTTGTCTATTTATATATTTACATGTTGCATTTCTGTAATTTGTCTATTCTTATTTATGTTATGTTATGAATTTCACATTTACACATGACTCAGGCAAATAACATTGGAAATCAGTATTCTAATTTATTATGTTTTCATTTCCTATTTATACAGGTAAAGTAGAGAAGATGCCAGTATCTTTGTAGAAAGTCCATCTTGTATGAAAAGAAAACCATACTTTTGTAATAATTAAAATGGGTATGACAAATCTAATAATTTTTAAAAATTATTGTTGTGGTCACTGTTTATAAAACATAATTAACTTCTTAAGTTAAAATGCCTGTTAGCAACTTTTATTTACATCAAAGTAGAGATATCAAAGCAGGAAATGTAGGAAAGAGATAGAAAAAAATGCCTAGCTACAAATACCCTAAGTCCTAATCCTAGTGCCTTCAGACCACAAATGTGAATCCAAAAGCAAATCTCACCAAAATCCAAGGTCCTAATCAGAAAGCTGAAATCCAAAGAGCCAGAACCTTCAGCACACATGAGGCCAAGACAGCCAAAAGTCTTCACCAGAACTCATGCTGAAGAGAGTGTACCACCAAAGTGCTAACCAAGAGAGAGAGAGAGAGTCCTTGCTGAAAAACCAAGGAAGGAAGAAATTCATCTCCTCAGTCTCACCTTTTATAGTCCTTTTCCCATGTCACTTCCTGTCTCTCCTCACTTCACAGGAACCAATCACAACCTCCCAATTTGCCTAGCACTGCCCAAGGGGAGACAGTTCTTGTGGCCTTTGGGGGTGTGAACTTTTTTTTCTAGTTAAGTGACTTGTGAACTCTCTTACTTAGTGACTTACTAAAAATTAAGTAGAGGCACTTTTAGTTCTTAATTGATTAACTCAAAATAAACAAAGTGAATAAAAAAATCCTTTCACACTTTAGAGTTTTACAAATGCTAGATGTTGCTCAGCATTTTTAGGTATATGTGATTCTATACAAGCAAAGTCAGATGGTCATACAATTATTTTGAGAGGTCTTGGGATTGTAACATTCACTCTACATGATTCTGCCAAAGCTATAACTTTGTAAGCAGATCTGTTAGCCTAATTCTTACTTTTCCTGCTTAAAACACAGGCTTTTATAGATATATTGTGTATTTATATTGCCTAGATTTCCTCCTGCATTTTTTTCAAAAAATATTTCTTTATAACAGAGAAAATTTTTAAAAGAAAAAAGAAAAGAAAAAAATGGAGCAATACTGATCAATACATGAAAAAAATGACATTATATACAATATTTCACATGTTCTGACTCCTGACCTCTACAAAGAGAAAAGGGGTAATATCTTCTTTTTCCTCTTATTTAGGGCCAAGTGTGTTCTTCATAATTTTGAAATATTCATTTTTCAATTATTTTGTGGCTGTTCTTTCCATTTACATGGTTATAGTCATCACATATGTTCTTTTCCTGGCTTCCTTAATTTGCCTTGCATTATGTCATGTTTGTCTTTTTTTTTTCTTTGTATTTATCATCTTTTTTGTTTTTCTCTTTCATTCTATTGTTCTTCCTTCCATTTTTGAATCCTTACCTTCTTAGTACCAATTCTAAGTCAGAAGATCGGCTAGGGTTAGGCAAATGGAATTAAATCTCTTGCCCAGAGTCACATAGCTTGTAAGTGTCTGAGGCCACATCTGAACTCAGGTACTCACAACTCAAAGCCTAGCAGTCTAGCCACTGTGCTATCTAGCTGCCCCATAATTACCTTTTTTTAAAAACAGTATAATGATATTCCACTAGATTCACACACCACAATTTTAGTAGCCATTTCCTAATTGATGGAAACCTATTTTGTTTCCAATTCTTTGCTACAACAAAAAGTGATATTATGTTTGTTTGTTTGTTTGTTTGTTTGTTTTTTTGGTGTATATAAGAACTTTCTTTTTATCAATGGCTTCCTTGGGAATATTCCTATTATGAAGTCAGGGTCAAAGTATTTTGACATTTTAATTGCTTTATTTGTATATTTCTAAATTGTTTCCCCAAACTATCATACCGATTTACAGCTTTACCAACAATGTACCAGTGTGTCTGTCTATTCATAAGCCATCCAACATGATAGTTAACATTTTTATTATCTTTTCCATATTTCATGACTTATGGTAAAACCTCAAGGCGGTTATTGTCATTTTGAAACCCTTACCTTTTCTCAGAATTGATACTAAGAATCACTTACAAGGCAGAAGAGTTTTAAGGGCTAGGCAATAGGGGTTAAGTAACTTGCTCAGGATCACAAAGCTATTGAATCTCAGGCAGGATTTGAATTCAGGTCTTCCTGCCTCTAGGCTTACTCCCATCTTCCCATTCCCATTGCCTCATTAATATTATTTGTAGACTTTTTTGTCTGTCTTACCTTACAAGAGACACTCTTGGACCTGGTAACATTTTGCAAAGTAAGTTCTATAAATGATTCAGTGAGTGATATTGAAATGAAATATGTTAGCTTTATTTATTGTCAGTGATAAAAATTCGCCTTTCACAGTGGAGAGAATGGGCTAGGATAGCTCTTCTTTTTGCAGGAACGCTACATAAAGGCTAGACTTCTAGGGATAGGGCCATGGGATGATAGCCGTAGTTCTTTGGCTTAGTGATATGCCTTCTGGGTCATGAGAATCCTGGAATGTTTATTTAAATTTTATCAGTCATATACGAATTGAAGTACGAACATTCTCAAACCCCAAGTTGCTTCATCTCTCTTTGTTTAGTCCTCTGGATTGAGACTTTGCAGATTTCTTTCAGCAACTTGAGTAACACACAAAAGCAAAATCTTTTTTAAATTGCTCCTTAAAACATCCTGTGGCAAATATTTGAGGAAGGTCTTACATTTTAATCACACTTTTCTCTTTCAGTCAAAATTCCACCATAGATATCGTATGCTAGCTTCTCTTTTTGTCCACCAGTATTATTCTCCCAGGATCATAGAATGTTAAGCTTAGAACAGATATTAGTCCAATCCATACCCCCCCCCCAAAGAATCCCTATTACAAGGTATCTCCAAAAAGCCTCTGCCTGATGGTCTCCTGTGAGGTGAAACTTGACTTTCCAAGGCTTCCCATTTCACTCTGAGCTCTAGTTGTGAGAAAGTCTTTCCTGAGGTGCAAAAATGAGGACACTAAGATATTGTTGGTAGAGCCTTTTGGAGAACAATTTGGAATTACACCCAGAGAGTTATAAAGCTATGTTTTATACAAACCCAGCTGGGTCTGTTCCCAAAGAGATCAGGGGGAAAAGGAAAAGAACCTATATTTTCCAAAATATTGTTAGTGGTGGCAAAAAACTGGAAATTGAGGCAATTCCCATCATTAGAGGAATGACTAAACATTGTGGTATATGATTAGATGGAATACTACTGCACCACGAGAAACAATAAACAGGCTAATTTTAATGCAGCTTGGAAAGAATTACATGGAATGATGAACACTGAAATGAACCAAATCAAGAGAACGTCATACAAAGCTATGGATTTAAAACTTGAAGAATAAATATTACCTTCAGAGATGAACTAAAAGATGAAAACATGAAAGATATAATTTGTTATGAACATGCCGGTCTCCTGGACGATACCTTCTGTGATATGGGGAGGAGGAGAAGGGACTGAGACAGTTGTGAATAAACTCTATTAACTAAAAAAAAAAAAAGATTTTCTTGGCCTCAAGTCTAAATTTTCCCCTTTGCTCCTGGTTGTATACTTGGTACACAAACAGGGCAAGTTTAATCTCTTTTCCATGTGAAACTCTTCCAAATACTTGAAAACAGGTACCATATTCCCATCCTGAATCTTCTCTTCTCCAGACTAAACATTCTTGGTTTCTCCCACCAACCTACATAAGAATATGACCTGGACTCAAGGCCCTTCACCATTCTGATTTCTCAATTTTCCTTTTGTTGATTATTTTTAATTTATCTTATATGTACAACCAATCCTCAATGATCAAGGGAATAATATTCCTAGAAAATGACGCAAAAGTAAAAGACAGATATTGATATATTGAACCTATGAGAAATTGGGAGTTAGGTTTCCATGACCAGCAAAAACTATAATTTTTCAACAGAGCTAGCTGAGAATATACTTTTCTGAATGTAATTATAACAAAATATGAATTCTGTGAATATGCACTTTTCCTAACCCAATAACCATGAAATAACCCATAAAATGCAATGCACAAAGTAAAATTCGTAACAAGAAAAACTTTTTTCTTCCGAGTAATTTTCTAGAATTCTGTGACCTTTTATATTAGTATCTTAATTATAAAAAAACACATTGATTTCAGACAGTATTCACTTTTCATAGCACATGAAATCTAGAGTATCATAAATATTACACAGAAAATAAAATTCTTAAAACTAAAACTTTTTTAACTTGGATTTTACCTTCCATTGTGTCAGATGGTTGAGGGAAGATATTGTACAGTGCTGCTGAAAACCTCTCTACCTTGCTGCCTTCTGAAAACTGAGGGACAGATTGCTAAGACTAGTTGTTGCTGTTGGAAGACACTGAGACTGTCGAGGGAGGCTGTGGCATCACCTCCCACATTGTCCTTCCTGGCCTGGTGGATGGTACTGGAGATCATGAAAGATACACCCGCTTGACAGTGGCTGCCAACATCACAGCGCTGAGTTTATCTAAGACTTTAATTTTCTCACTAAGCTGCATCACTGGCTTTGCATACTTGAGCTTAGAGTCCAAAGGACTTGCATTATTCTTGGGGGCATAATTGCAAGACAAAACTGGAGTTTTAAAGGCAAGGAAAATATTCAACAAATGCCTGGGATGCTCTTTATTCTACAAGGTAGGGTGATCAAGACCGACGTAGTGCCTACTAGGACACAAACCGCTCCACAAACTCCTGTACATTCCACCTTGTGTTTCTTTCTCTCCTATGAATATTTCAAATGTGAGCATTTTGTTAACTTGAAAACCATGAAAGTTAAATGGATAAATGTTGAGGATTGATGGTAGCTTGTTTATTCATATGTACATGTTGTCTCCTCTGTTAGACTGTGAGCTCTTTGAAAGTAGGGACTCTTTTTTTTTTCTTCTAAAACCCTTACATCCTGTCTTAGAATTGATACTGAATATCAGTTCCAAGGCAGAAGAGTGTTAAGGATTATGCAATTGGAGTTAAGTGACTTGCCCAGGGTCACACAGCTGGAAAGTGAGTCTAAATTTGAACCCAAACCTCACATCTCCAGGTCAGGTTCTCTATTCAATGAATTACCTATCCCTGGGATTATCATTTACCTTTTAAAAAATATATATTCCCCAGCACTTGGTGCTGGTGCATGATGTCTGACACATAGTAAGTGCTCAGTAATTTTTTTATTGGCCAATCGATGGTCCTCCTTTGAATATGAACAAAAATAAAATTCTAAATGAATTACCAGAATGTAGACTTTCAGAACTTTACATGAAAGGTAGAATCAGCAAGTCAAGACAAGAAGGGAATATAATCTAACCTTCTTTTTTTAACATGAGGAATCTGAGAAGCCTCTGAAGCGAAAGGATTTGCTGGTGCTCACACAGAGTAAATAAAACAATCAGGAGTTAAACACATCTTTGGATTTCAGATTCAGTGTACTTTCTATCAAACTATCCATCCATCCTTGAATATAACTTCCTGATTCTTTCCCTTTGCATAAAAGAACAGTCTAAATGTGTGCTTTAAAGTGGGGCAATGGGACTCCTGGACTATGGCATAGAAACATCAGATGTGGGCATCCTGAAAGGGCTGACCCTGAAGGAGAAAGGTTCTCTAGCACCTATTTATGGGGGCCCAGAGCCATTGTCTTGTTATCTGCTCCAGTTTTCCCTTCCTTGCTTTTTGATGGCATATACTTCTCATTGAATTCTTTGGCAACGTATCGCCTTGTTATTTTACTTCGCAGGCTTTTCTGGTGTCCATTTCATTAGACAAGGAGAGTCAAGTTTCAGTACCCTCCAGGGGAGTTCGCCTTGTGTGTTTATGACAGCTACAGCTCACTCCCTTCAATTCAGTGAAAACTGTGATTTATAGTCAAATTAGGCAGGCATTCATTCATCAAAAGCAGACTGTGAGCTGGCCCTTACGTGAAGAGGAATGCTTTGGTTTATGCTGCCTCTTAGGACTCCTTGTGTGTAATGCAAAGAGCCCGGGATTGATTTGGAGCTAAAAGCACTGGGTCTATATCTCAGTTCAGCTGCTTGCTTCCTGTGGGATATTGGTTAAAACACCTAATTGCTTTGGGACTCAGATTTGTTCTCTATAAAAAGAAGGAGTTCTTTTTCTTCCTTCCAGCTCTAGATTTGGAGATTTAGCTGAACAGAGGTAGACCGGTGGTGTTCAAAAGCATCACTAGTTCATGAAAGTCCTATTTGGACGTTTCATTGGCAGATGGAGGTGAGGATGGAGGTCTTTGACAGGGATTATCAATCTGGGGTCCACAGTATATCAGTCACCTAGCAGAATGAAGCGTCTACCATGTGCCAAGTACTGTGCTAAGCGATGGAAATACAAAGAAAAGCAGACACTAAACAATTCCTCCATTCCTGTCCTCTGGGAGCTCATGGTCTAATGGGGTGGGAGTGGGGGAAACATGCAAACAACTCTTCACCAACAAGATATGCACAAGATTAGTTGCAATAATCTCAGAAGGAAGGCAGGAAGATTGGGAAAGATTTCGTGCAAAAGATGGGATTTTAGCTTAGATTTGAAGGAACCGGGGAAATGAGGAGGTAAGAAATGAAGACACAGCGTGTTCCAATCATAGGGGACCTTTGGAGAAATTGCTTGGAGTCAGGAGGCGGGGTCCAAGGGTTCTGGGGGCTTTCATGTTGATGTACTTGTACCCTTATTTTCACTGACCTCTGACTGAAATTGAGCATATCCTTTAAAGGACAAAGGATAAAATTAATCCTTAAAGATGAATTTAGGTAACACATTTTATTCTGAGAAGGCATTCATTCATAGGTTTAACTCATTTCCAAAGGGGTCTAGGAAGCAAAAAAAAAAAGAGGTTAAGACTTCCTGGTCTAAAAGGTAATGCAAATGCATTCAATTCATCAAACCCCATTTAATATAAATTCGTGGGACATAGTATCTCAAAGTTCCTTTCAAATTTCCTTTGCAGTATTTAATGACTCTTGCAAGGCAGAAGAGTGGTAAGGGCTAGGCAATGAGGGTTGTGTGTAAAATCTAAAATTATATCTCAATAATAAAAATATTATAGTTTAGGAGGTTTATTAAGGATCATTAGAAATCAAGGATACAAAATAAAAACTATGTGCTCATGGCTGATTAGCCCATTTAAAATCCACGTGCTTAGCTTACCACCATACATGCTGCATCATCCCCCCAAAAAAGGAGCCCATGGGAGGAGTTACTGCCAGTTAAATACCAAAAACATGAAGACGCCAATGTGGAGAGGCAGGAGAGATTATAGGGAATTTTGGGAAATACTAAGGATTTGGGGGGAATGAAATCAAAGGTTCAAAGTCTCCATTTATACAAGTGACTTATCCAGGGTCACCCAGCTGGGAAGTGTCTGAGGCCAGATTTGAACCTAGGACCTCCTGTCTCTAGGCCTGACTCTCAATCCACTGAGCCACCCAGCTGTACCCTTAGATGTTGTTTTAAAGATGGAGAAGAAATCTGGTCATAATCTGATATGTAAAAAAATGATTAGATTTTGCCTGATTTGGCAACTGATTTGTTTTTGATAGTTCAGAAGATACAAAAAATGCCATAAAGTAAAATGCTTTAGGGAAAGTCTGCCTAGGAGGGAAAGGAGGTGCACAAGGATTAAATTCTGAAAGCACAAAGGAAAAGATAACTAGATTGTTCTGAAGCACCCAATATGAAAGTCCAAGAAATACACCGACCAACCGAGATTTTAAAAAGAAATGTACAGAAATGGAGGAAGCAAGGCTAGGTTACAGAAGATGAATATAAAAGTAGGGCATAGTTCTATAAAAACAATGCCTGGAATGCAGAAACTCACACAGAACTGGGGAGGGAAGCTAAGAACTTCTGAAGCATAATAAACATGTTGGGGAAAGCCTGAACCCCATCATGTCCCTTCATTCTCAGTCCTTGCACTCTCAGACACTACTGAATAGACTCATTGAGTGATATTGTCCTCTCTCCAATTGACCTGATATTTTACCTCATTCCCTTGTCACTGGTTTCCTTGAACTCATGTGTTTTGTTACCCAAGTAATCTGTATAACTTCCCTGATTCCTTTTTTTTAAATTGCTTGCTTTGAAAAATGTTTGCTCGCTATCTATAATAGTCTTTATGATTAGTGAAATAAGATGTTGGTGGGAGGACAGGCTTATCCTTATCCAGGGAATCCAGCTTCCATCCCTGCTCCTGTATTTGCTAGATATTTATATTTTGTGCATGTTTCCTCCAGATACAACAGAAGTTCTTTGAAAATAGAAACTAGTTTTTTCTTCCATTTTTACCCCCATCCTCCAGCCCTTGGCACAATTCCTTCATAAATGCAGACTAATTGATTTATCTATTAAAGATGAGGGATCTCGTTTCTGGCACTGATGAACTCACAGATCTTTTGCATTCTTGTAGTATCGGTGGGACATTTTACCTTCTGCCTGTCAAAGTCATTGATTCCTTAGGTTAAACTCTCCACTCTTCCATTACTCTATAGTCCCAACCATACTCCCCAAAGTCAACAACAATGACGTACTGCCATCTAGTGACAAAATCAAGTAACTGTAGGGACTTCATTTTTTTTTTTGGTCTAGACTTTTGAATTTGTTGATCTAAGGGCACCCTGATAACGAAATTCCCTCTGGTGGCAAATAAAAATTGTTATTATATGGTCTTAGAGAGTTGTCTGGGCTACTGAGAAGTTGAATGAGTGGCTCAGATCACAATGAAGTCAATATTCTTTTGCACCTCAGAACAGAAGAAAAAAATGATTCAGAAACCTTACATACTAAAACATTGAAGACAGAGTATGGTGTTCCCTTCCGGATAGTGAGTTGTTTGGGTTTGTGAGACAGATAGAGGTTAAAAGCAAAGAATACATACCATTACCAATCCCTCAGAACAAGAAGAAACCTTAGAGATCATAGAGGATCATGGGATCATGGAGTCACAGCTAGAAGGATCCTTAGAGGACATTAGTTCCAGTCTGTCATTTGATCCATGAGGGAACTGAAGTTCAGGGAATTTGAGTCTCTTGACCAAGTAATAGCCATTAAAGAGCCAAAATGTGAACCCAGGACTAGTCTCACTCCTTCATTTTATAGACAAGGAAATAGGCTAGTAAGTGGAAATCATCACCAGAATCATATTGCTAACTAGTGGCAAAGTAAGTTTTAGAGCTCAAGTTTCCAGATTCCCAAACTCGGGTTCTTTCCAGAGGAAGAAAAACAAAAGAAAAGAATAACAGTTGAGTATTGGATTAGGAAGCAAAATGGAACCATAACACTTTTCAGCATTTCCAAAGAAGAAAACTACCACATTTGTTTTCTACAATAAGATTCCCAGCTCTGAGGCTCAGAAATACCACCTAAATCCAGATGCTGACATATACACAGTATCCAGTCCCTGTACTTGGAAAAAAAATTCTTCAAATATGAGCAAATTCTAGCTAAGCAGACATTTGCTGAGGCACTCAAACAAGACTCGGTTGATTCCAAAGTGAATTACAGGAGGTCAAGCTGACTGACTAGAAAGTTTAAAATTCACTAAGTCAATATTTTTCCCCCACTCAAATTATGTATCCACAAGACTCAAACGATTGGCTGATTCAGTCAATTAAATGGGGGAAAAAAGCAAGGAACCTGCTATTTGACATTGTATAAAACACTCTTACTAATTTTCCTGACATTGTTTTCTAGACAGGGCTTGTTGAGGAGGAGATTTGCTAAAGAAGTCATTTTATTCATTACAGTAAGCAGTTCGGGGGAGTGATTTATGTGCTTCTTGGAATACTTCATGTGCTTATTAATAGTTTTGATTTCTTTATCTAAAAATTGCCCATTCATGTCCCTTGTCCATTTATCAATAGGGGAATGGCTTGATTTTTTGTACAATTGATTTAGCTCCTTATAAATTTGAGTAATTAGACCTTTGTCAGAGGTTTTGTTATGAAGATGTTTTCCCAATTTGTTGCTTCCCTTTTAATTTTGGTTGCATTGGTTTTGTTTGTACAAAACCTTTTTTCATTTAATGTAATCATAATTATTTATTTTACATTTTGTAATTTTTTCTAACTCTTGCTTGGTCTTAAAATCTTTCCTTTCCCAAAGATCTGACGTGTATACTATTCTGTGTTCACCTAATTTACTTATTGTTTCCTTCTTTATAGTCAAGACATTCACCATTCTGAGTTTATCTTAGTATAGGCTATGAGATCTTGGTCAAAACCCAATCTCTTCCATACCGTCTTCCAATTTTCCCAGCAGTTTTTATTAAATAGTGGATTTTTGTCCTCAAACTGGGATCTTTGGGTTTATCATAGACTGTCTTTCTGGGGTCACTTACACCAAGTCTATTCCACTGTTCCTCCTTTCTGTCTCTTAACCAGTACCATATTGTTTTGATGACCACTGCTTTATAGTATAGTATGAGATCTGGTATTGTTAGGCCACCTCCCTTCACATTTTTTTCATTATTTCCCTTGATAGTCTTGATCTTTTGTTCTTTCAAATGAATTCCCCCCCCCCAATTCAGTAAAGAAGATTTTTGGTAGTTAGATGGTTATGGCACTAAATAAGCAAATTGGTTTGGGTAGGATTGCCATTTTTATTATGTTAGCTCATCCTACCCATGAACAATTAATGTTTTTCCAGTTGTTTAGATCTAGTTTTAATTGTGTGAAGAGTGCTTTGTAGTTGTGTTCATATGGTTCCTGTGTTTGTCTTGGCAGATAGATTCCTAAGTATTTTATATCGTCTAGGGTGATTTAAAATGGAATTTCTCTTTCTAATTCTTACTGCTGAGATGGGTTAGAAATATAGAGAAATGCTGATGACTTATGTGGGTTTATTTTGTAGCCTGCAACTTTGCTATAGTTGTTGATTACTTCTACTTACATTTTAGTTGATTCTTTAGGATTCTTGAAGTAGACCATCATATCATCTGCAAAGAGTGATAGCTTGGTCTCCTCATTGCCTATTTTAATACCTTCAATTTCTTTTTCTTCTCTAATTGCTATTGCTAGTGTCTCTAGTACAATGTTAAATGATAGAGGTGATAATGGGCATCCTTGTTTCACTCCTGATCTTAGTGAGAAGGCTTTTAGTTTATTCCCATTGCAGATGATATTTGCTGATGCTTTTAGATATATTGAGTTTATTATTTTTAGGAAAGGTCCTTCTATTCCTATACTTTCTAGTGTTTTCAATAGGAATGAGTGTTGGATTTTATCAAAGGTTTTTTCCTGCATCCATTGAGATTATCATGTGATTTTTGTTGGTTTGTTGGTTTGTCTGTTGATATGGTCAATTATGTAGATGATTTTCCTAATACTGAACCATTCTTACATTCCTGGTATAAATCCCACCTAATCATAATGAATAACCCTTGTGATCACTTGCTGGAGTTTTTGGAATTTGGTAGAACTCCTTCTTTGCTTATTCTGTCAAATAGTTTGTATAATATTGGGATTAGTTGTTTTTTGAATGTTTGATAGAATTCATTTGTGAATCCATCTGGTCCTGAGGATTTTTTTAGGGAGTTCTTTAATGGCCTGTTCGATTTCTTTTTCTGATATGGGATTATTTAAGAATTCTATTTCTTCTTCTGTTAATTTGGGCAATTTAGATTTTTGTAAATATTCATCCATATCACCTAGATTGCCATATTTGTTGCCATATAATTGGGCATAATAGTTTTTAATGATTGCCTTAATTTCCTCTTCATTAGAGGTGAATTCTCCCTTTTCATCTTGGATACTGTCAATTTGGTTTTCTTCTTTCCTTTTTTTATTTAGACTGACCAGTACTTTTTCTATTTTTTTCCAAAGTACCAGCTTCCAATCTTATTTACAAAGTCAATAGTTCTTTGACTTTCAATTTTATTAATTTCTCCTTTAATTTTTGGGATCTCCAATTTAGTTTTTATCTGAGGATTTTTAATTTGTTCACTTTCTAGTGTTTTTAATTTGCATGCCCAATTCATTGACCTCTGCCCTCCCTTATTTGTTAATATTTGAACTCAAGGATATAAATTTTTCCCTAAGTACTGCTTTGGCTGCATCCTATAGATTTTGAAAGGATGTGTCATCATTGTCATTTTCTTCAATGAAATTGTTATTGTTTCTCTGATCTATTCTTTAACTAACTGATTTTGGAGAATCATATTATTTAATTTCCAATTAATTTTTTATTTGCCTCTCCATGTGCCCTTACTAATTATTATTTTCATTGCATTGTGGTCTGAGAAGGTTGCATTTATTATTTCTGCTCTTTCGCACTTGTTTGGAATGTTTTATGCCCTAGTACATGGTCAGTCTTTGTGAATGTACCATGTGCTGCTGAAAAGAAGGTATATTCTTTTTTGTCCCTATTTATTTTTCTCCACATATCTACTAACTCTAATTTTTCTAAGATTTCATTCAATTCTCTTACTTCTTTCTTATTTATTTTTTGGCTTGATTTATCTATTTCTGATAGAGGAAATAGTTTTTCTATCTATTTCATCCTTGAGCTCCACTAGTTTCTCCTTTAGAAATTTGGATGCTATGCCATTTGGTGCATACATGTTGAGTACTGATATTTCCTCATTGTCTATACTGCCTTTTATCAGGATGTGATTACCTTCCCTATCTCTTTTAACTAGATCTATGTTTACTTTGCCTTTGTCAGATATCATGATTGAGACTGCTGCCCTATTTTTCTCAGTTAATGCACAATAGATTTTGCTCCATTTGCTTACCTTTACCCTATGCGTGTATACCTTCCTCATGTGTGTTTCTTGTAGACAACATATGGTAACATTTTGGTTTCTAATCTACTCTGCTCTTTGCCTCCATTTTATGGGTGAGCTCATTCCATTCACATTCAGAATTGTTGTTACCAGCTGTGTATTTCCCAACATTTTGATTTCCACTCCTAGTCCTGCCCTTTCTTCTTTCACTAATTTCTTCTAGTGTTTTTTTTAATCAGACCCCCTAATTTCCCCCCTTATTTTACTTTCCTTTCTACCCTCCCTCCCTTATCATTCCACTTTTATTTTCTTTACAGTCTTTTAAAATTACTCCCCTACCCTTTCCCTCCCTTGTATTACTTCCCTACCCTCCAGTCCGTTTTTTACCCTTCTACTTCTCTATAGGGTGTGATTCAATTCTCTGACCAAATGGATATGATTGTTCTTCTCTCTTTTAGTTGATTTCAATGCATGTAAAAATTAAGTATTTCCTGTCTCCAACCTCTTTCTCTTTCCCTTCCAGTATATTGGTGTTATACCCCACTCTTGCCATGCATAAAGGGGGAATATGGAGTGTCTTGGCTGTGATTAGGTTGCCTGCTCTGGGTTTCTCCTCCAGTTGCCTCTATGCCACCTGTGTTCTATGTCCCGAGCCCGGCACAGTTTTGCTGGCAAGGTATTCCTCCAGACTAGTGCCCTTGCCTGCCCAGAGATTCCAGTCACCACTGGAGGTTCAGCGCTGTAGGTGGGGGAGTGATTCTGGGGTCTTCCTTTTTCCTTCCCCTTAAACCAGTGTGTTCTAGAATTCAGGCTTTTTTTGGGGTATACCTTTTAAGTTGGGTCCAGGAGGAGGGTTTCCTAGCTCTGTCTTCTTGTTAGATTTGGTTTTCAATCCCCTCGAAGCATTACATTTTTGATTTGGTGAGGAAGTGTTTGTGGAGGTCTGAAGTGTTGTTGTCTCTAAGCCACCATCTTGGCTCTTATGTGCCTCTTGGGATTGATAATCGTTTATTAGATAGAATGTAAGTTTTTCCAGGACAAGGATTGTTTCATTTTTGTCTTTGTATTAGTAGCCTGAGTATGACATCTGATGTGAAACCCACACAATTCATTATCTCTGGGATGGTTCACTTACTCCCAGCTTGCATTTGTGTTGCACTCCAGGCAAGCCTGGAGGATTATTCCTAAAGGAGGAGATTGCCATGGGCATTCTTGAGTTAATCCTGGAATGTGGGTATGCACTCTTACTATTTGCCATTGCAATTCCTGAGTTCCCACTAGTGTACTTCTCTAAAACATAAACCAGTCATACTTGTTCCATTGACTCTTTTAAAAAAAACCCTTACTTTCCATCTTGGAATCAATAAATGTATTTAAGTCAGAAAAGTGGCAAGGCCTAAGCAATGGAGGTTAAGTGATTTGCCCAGGTTCACACAACAAAGAAGTGTCTGAGGCCAAATTTGAATCCAGGACTTTCTCTCTCCAGATCTGGCTCTCAATCCACTGAGCCAGTTAGTTGCACCTCCATTGACTCTTAAATATTAACTATTTACCAAATGAGAAGGTAAAATCAAGAACAATCATAATATTTACACAACTGAAATAAAGAAGTAGGAACAACCAAAACATAATAGTACACCTAGAAACCTGAAGTATATTCTCTTATCAATTCATACATTGTCTTTGGGAGGAAGGAGAGGTATAGTGGACAAAAACTTAAATAAATTTATCTTTAAGTATATGAGTAGAGAAAACCAATATTCCAAGGGCAACTCATATCTTCTGGCTACATCTTCATCTCTTAAAGAAGCCTCAGTATTGTACTACGCAGAATGATTCTTCTTCTGGGGATTCCACTTCTCTTGTTGGATGAAGTTATTTCTCTATTACACTTGAGCCACAGAAACGGTATTAAGCTCTTTTAGTAAAAGAGTGGAATTTCATCCTTTTGGTGATAACTAGTTACTGTAAGTCTGGAATATGCAGAACCATGTAGGTCCATCTTTTGGATTATGAGGAGTTTTTCCCCTTCCCTTCCCACCAATCAGAGAAGGTAGAAGAAGGACATGGTTAAGCTTCTAAGGAATTTCACTTCTCTCAAGTTGTAGATGATTGTAAAGAGCAAGTGCAGCTAGACAAGCCATAGCAGAGATTCCTACCTTCATCCAGTCAGCTCCCAGCAGCAAAGCTTAGTTTCTTCTGTTCCCATCTTAGCAGGGGCAACTGTGCAAACTCTAAGTCATACCAGCTCTCAGTTCAGCTACTCTTCTCCACTTCAGTCTCTGCTCCACTTATTCTAGCTTCCATGTTTCTTTATTTTGTCTTCACTTCCTCTTGTCTGCACTTCTCAGAGACAAAGATTTTCAGCTTCTGTTCTCTATCCCTCTTGCCTTAATTCAGGGCTCTATGAAGTGACCTGAGTCACCTACCTCTCCTTAGAATGAGAAACCTCCAAATTCACATTTCCATCATATATAACACAAATAATTACTATACAATAGTTCCATACCAAATAAGCTGTTCTTTGATGTTTTCCAGTAATAATTCCTAAGTCCTGAAGAGGTATTCAAATTAGCTTCTGGGAAATAATGTACTGTTGCTATCTTTAAATTAGTGCTGTTGCCTCTGACCTATTTTCACATAGGTTTTCACAGTATATTTATCTGGGAGATATTTTCTCTAGATACACAGAATTGTCTCAAGATGTTTTGTCAGGAGTTATTCTTTTCCTTCTCCCTTTCAGCAAATAAAACAGTCACCTTACAAAGAAAAAAAACCTTTTTTTTTGTATCCCCAGGACATGGTCCAAAGTAGATGTATAATAAATGTTTGCCTATTGATTGATTCAAAAGTTCCTATTTTATTTTCTCCTTTTATTAGAAACTTTTTTCAGTTATATTGTTTTGTGTATTTGCAAGTGAATTCAGTTTCAGAATACTAGTCAGTACCCTGCACATCTGTCCTTAGGCTTCCAAGTTAAAGGATATGAGACTGGAGAGTACAAAATTTTACAAGACATACCCAAGTCCTTCCTGCCTTTGGGCAACATAAAGCACTGGATCTAGAGAAAAGTGAAAGAGACCTTAGGTATGATTCTGAAGGGTTATAAGTACTCTTAAAAGTTAAAAAGAAGGGGATGGCTAGGTGGCTCAGAGGATAGAGAGCCAGGAGGTTCTGGGTTCAAATATGGCCCCAAATACTTTGTAACTGTGTGATCCTAGACAAGTCACTTAACTACAATTACATAACCTTTCCCTTGGAACCAATACTTAATATCAATTCTAAGACAGAAGGTAAGGGTTTAAAAAAATGGAGCGATAAAGGGAAGATGAAATTCAGAGGGAAGAGAGATGATCAGGAAGTACACACACAAGCATTATAAGGTGTTTAGGTATATTTTCCAATATTATAGTGAGTTCTATGGTCAGAAGGAGTTTTCTGAGGTGGATTGGAGGCACAAATGTTCCTACTCTTACTGGCTCAAGAGAGTCATTTATTAAATTACCAGTATGAGCATTTATTTGGGAATTGGAAATTAGGTTTGATTTTTGTTTTGCTGATTGTCTGTCATTAAGAAAGTGGTGGAGAAAATGTTAATAGGGCAAATTAAACCTAAAAATGTATTCCACATACTACCCCATTCCCAGCTGGAGAGCCAGTTGTTAAATATTTATCAGCACTCCCCTGGTTGGAGATGTAGCAGAGGGAAGGGTTATAGATGTATGACTATACCATAGAAGAGAGGATAAAAGGGGGTGGCTAGGTGCCTCTGTGAGACAGGAGGTCCTGGATTCAAACCTGTCCTTAGATACCTCCTAGTTGAGTGACCCTGGGTAAGTCACTTAACACCCACTGCCTAATCCTTACCACTCTTCTACCTTGGAGTCAATACACAGAATTTATTCTGAGATGTTTAAAACAAAAGAGAGATTAAAAAGCAATTATAAACCTGACCTCTACTTCAGGAGAAAGCTTAATTTTCTGCTTAAATTGTCATTGTTGTAGTGGATTAGTTAGCATGGTGAAACCCACTGAAGATGTAGACAATGTGGAGGCAACCACAACATCCCTGGATTCATACTCCAAGTTTGGTAATATATCTCTATTTCAATTGCCTTCAGGAAATAAGTATAAGAAAATGCTCTCTTTGGTATTTGAAGCCTTACATAATCTTGTCTCCCTTTGCCTCTCAATTCTCTTTACACCTTACTCTATAACACATATTCTTTGAGCCAATAACATTGACCTCGTGGCTGTTTTGTGAATGAGATACTCCATTCTCAGCTGCTGCCATTTTCTTTGACTGTTCCCCATGCCTGGAACACTCTCCCTCTTCCCCTCCAACCATTGATCTCTCAGGTTTCCTTTAAATTCCAACTAAAATTCCACCTTCTAAAGGAAGCCTCCAATCCTGTTAATTCTAGCACCTTCACTTTGTTGATTATTCCTATTTATCTTGTATATAATTGCTTAATATATAGTTGTTTGAACTCATCTCCCATACAATATTCTAAGCTCCTTGAGGGTAGGGACTATCTTTTACCTGGCACAGAATAAGCACTTAATATATGTTTATTGATTCCCTCTTTAACATGTTATTCGTCAGTTGCAGTTTTCTGATTTTAATAACTTGATTTTCCCAAGGCAATATAATAGCAGAGCAGGACTTATATCTAGATGCTCTAATTCTAAGACCAGTTCTCCTTCTTTAAAAACATTTTTTCAGCAAACAAAATTCCAAGGAACTTGTGAAGAAAAAGGCTATCTACTACCATAGACGGAGCATACGGAGTCCAAATGCAGATTGAAGCATACCATTCTTCACTTGATTTCCTTCATAAATTTTTCTCTAGTGTAAATAACATGTGCCTTGTTTCATAAACATGATGAACAGGGAAATATGTATTATATGATAATATATGTACAACCTATATTGTATGATCTGTCTTCTTGTGGAGGGGAAAAGAGAAGGGAAAAAAGGAATGAGACATAGATTTTTGACTTAGCTAATGTGAGAATTTGTTTCTCTTGGATAAAAATAGTTATTATAATTTATTACATATTTATAATAAATCATATGTATTATATTACTGTTATGCTTTATAGTATATTAATTATATTATAGTTATGTTATATTAATTATATTGTATTGTATCATATCATATCATATGCTGTCATGTCATGTTGTATAATCTCATGTTATGTCATGTTATTTATATCATATTAATGATATGATATATTTACAAAAAATAAAAATAAATAGCAACAACCCCTGGAAAAAAAATCTATTTTTTCCCCTCTCATTGGGGGAATCCAGAATTATAAAACCATTGTAACAATTATTCATAGTCAATCAAATTCCCACATGTCAAATAAAATATACATCTCATTGTATATTTCAAGTCCATCAACTCTCTGTCAGGAGATGGGTATCATGTTTCTTCCTGAATCCTCTAGAATCATGGTAAGTTATTGTGTTGAACAGAGCTCTTAAGTCAAAGCTTGTTTTTACAGTGCTATTTTATGTCGCTCTCCTAGTCCTGATCACTTCATTCTGTCTCAGTACACACATGTCTTTCTAGGTTTCATTTTCACTGCCTTTTTCATTTTTTAATGGCACAATCATATTCCATTAAGTCTTTTCAAAGCTTTAATTTACTCATTTGTAAAATGAGGATAATAGTAATAATAATATCTTTCTTACTCACTTTTCTAAGTTGTTGTAAAGAAAGTATGGATCACAAGGGCAATACAAATGAGTTATTTTGGGCAATAAAATAATTTAAGAAGATACAAAAGCTCTATAAAACAACAACAAAAAAAAACAAGAAGTAAAAACCACTCATCCTACTCAGGATCAAGCAAACTCTGTAAGTCTGGTTAGTGGATGGAGAGCCAGGTCTGGATTTTAGAGGCCTGGGTTCAAATCTGGCCTCAGACAATTTCTAGCTGTGTGGTCCTGGGCAAGTCACTTAGCCTCAATTTCCTAGCCTTATTGCTCTTCTGCCTTGGAACCAATAATTTGTATTAATTCTAAAAAGGTAAAGGTTTAAAAAAAGTTTAAATAAAAAAAGATTGGTCAGATGGAAGTGATACTACTGGCTCGCCAGAACTCAGATAGTAACTAACAGGAAGGAGTGACTTTATTTGCTGAGTCCTTTATAAAAATGTGTGTATACTTATAGAGTTCTAGCTCAACAGCCAACCAAAAGGAACTTTCTTCATCATTCTATAAACAGACCCAAACCAGTCACAGAATACCCACATGTGCTCTGAAGGCTCCTCCATTCCACATCGTCACAAATTTCTAGATTTGGGTTCACCAACCATCCACTTGGGACTCCTGTGGGTGTTCCCAGAATTGAGCTCTCTTTGACTAATCCTGGTTGTTTTTTTCACCTTGATTTTTATTGTTTTGTGAAGTGAACATGTGGATAATCTTGTGTCATCTTCTCCCAGTGTTCTGAAAACGAATTTATAATCTAAACTTGAATGGTCTAAATTATGGTTTCCCAGCATCTCCCATTGCCTCAATCAACAAAGAACAACTAAGTCATTCCTCCATACAAACTGTTCCCTCCTTGAAGACCTTAGAAAATTTATTTAAATGAAGAAATAAAACTAATTTTTAACTAGCATTTCGAGTGTTTGTGTGCAGATAAGTGCTTCTAAAATGATTGCAGTTGTTTAAAAACTGTTTTTTGAAGTGCTCCCTCTAATCCTGTTTATAAAGAAGAAAGGGTTTGTGAAGCAAAAGCCAACTTTAGAATGCTTATCTAATTATCCTCGGATTTTAGTGAAAGGATTTGGCCAAATGAATGTGGCCTCATATTAAACAGTTATTTGGCCAATGGAGTCCTACTTCTTAATGTTACTGCAGGAATTCCTCTGAGGATGCTATCCAGTGATAACATGAGTAGCTTCAGCCCCATAGAGTCAAGCTACAACTTGCACCTCTTCTACGATCTTTTTATTTCTGGCAGAGAGGAATAATCCCAAACAATACGCCCTTTGGGAAACTTTCTCAGTAATCTTTCCAAGTGGCAGCAGAACAAAAGGAATGTGCTCCCCACAAACAATGTGTGTGTGTGTTGATGATGATGTATCCTGCCTCTTAGAACTCTATCTTATATAACATTTGTTCTCAACTTGAACGACTGAAGTATGATGAGAATTTCAGATACAGGAAGATCATCAAATGGAATATTTTTCTACCTTCTTTCCCTCTTTTCTCTCTGCTGCTGCATCTTTAAATATGTATGTTCTAAAAGAAAAAAAAATCAAATGGATGAAGAAAATCAAACCAGAGTTCATCTTATTTTTCATACTCATTCTCCCATACAACATCTTTAATTTATAACAATCTTCTAATTTTCCAAAGCATTTTTCAGCTATATTATCCTGTTTTACCTGCATAGCAACTTTGTAAGTAGGTAGGGCAGGAAATGTCCATTTTAAAGATAAAGAAACCAAGGCCCATAAAGGTTGGCCTTTTTTTTTGGCCACAGCCACACAATAAATCCAAGTCTTATAATTTCTGTTCTTAATAGGTTTTCTAGTCTACAGTATTAACCTCATGGTAAAAAAAATACAAGAAGGGCTCTGCTGCATTCTTATAGTGGAGTAGCTGCCTGGTTCATTATCAACTGGATTTAGAAGCATCTCTAACCTTATTTTTCCTTCAAATTAAAGGTTCTATCCTCACAAATGTCATGTTAAAAGAGAAATAGAAGTTGAATTATACCTAAGGATACACTTTCCAGTTTCTGCTGGGTTGTAGAAGGCTCATTTTCAAAAAGTTGATGCTTCACATGAAATTTTGCACAGATGTTTGTCAACACATCCTAAGGAAAAATACATATCTAAACCTCTAAGGAGAACCAGTGTAGCTAAAATTCTACAAAACGGTCTTGTCATGGGGTCCTCAAAAAATAGCTCACATTTGTATGATGTTTTAAGGTTTACAAAATCATTGATATATATTTCCTCATCTGATTATCACAATGCTTGTGAAGTAGGTTACTTCCATTTTTCAATTAAAGTAATATACTTTCTAAAGCTTTGCTGGATAACAAAACTGAACAAGAAAGAAAGGAAGAGAAAAAAAGGGAGGAAGGAAGGAAGGAAGAAAGAAAGAAAGAAAGAAAGAAAGAAAGAAAGAAAGAAAGAAAGAAAGAAAGAAAGAAAGAAAGAAAGAAAGAAAGAAAGAAAGAAAGAAAGAAAGAAAGAAAGAAAGAAAGAAAGAAAGAAAGGAGGGAAGAAAGGAAGGAAGGAAGGAAGGAAGGAAGGAAGGAAGGAAGGAAGGAAGGAAGGAAGGAAGGAAGGAAGGAAGGAAGGAAGGAAGGAAGGAAGGAAGGAAAGAAAAAAGCAAGAAAAAGAAAGAGAGAAAAAAGAAAGGAAGAAAGAAATGAAGGAAGGAAGGAAGAAAGAAAGAAAAAGAAAAAGAGAGAAAGAAAGAAATGAAGGAAGGAAAGAAAGAAATAGAGAAAGAGAGAGAAAAAGAAAGGATGGAAGGAAGAAAGAGAGAGAAAGAGAAAGAGAATGAAAGAGAAAGAAAAAAGAAAGGAAAGAGGAAAGGAATGAAGGAAGGAAGAAAGAAAGAAAGAAAAAGGAGAAAGGAAGGAAGGAAGAAAGAGAAGGAGAAAGAGGGAGAGGAGAGAGAGGGATGGGAGAAAGAGAGAAAGGAAGGAAGGAAAAAAATAATTGTAAGATTCCATAGGGATTGTAGAAAAATTCCAGTATGTCTTGAAAAAAAGAGAGAGAGAAGGAGGCAAGAGGTGAATGAAAGAGGAAAGGAGAAAGGAGAAAAAAAAGAAAAAAGGAAAGAAGGCAGAAAGAAGTTAAGAGTATGAGAGAGAATGAAAAGGAAAAAATAAGAAAGAGAAAATATCCTCTTAATGGATATTTAATGGGATTTTTGTTAAATAAAATATGTTATAAGTATTCAAACAAAGAAAAAATTCTGTTCAAATACAGACCACTCTTTCCCCCTAAATGTGGACTGCATAAGCCTGTGGGCAGTTCTAATTGTATACTTCATACCTTAAGCAAAGAAGAAATGATTTAATGTGAAGCCAAGAGAACTGTATATAACTTTGGTGGTTTCTATAAAAGAATCTCCTGTCCTTGCAGACAGGTGACTCTGGTACCTATACTGATGAAATTAAGGATTCATATAAGTATTAATGTGTGCATGTGAACATATACATAGTATGTATGTATGTAAATATAAATAGTACACATATACATGCATACAAAAAGAGTATGAAAAATATGAATCTGGTTGTTCAGTCAGTTCTGAACACACCTATATCTCTGTCTCACCTGGAGCAGAGCACCGAATGACTTTGTTACATGACCTTGAAGGTGTTGGCAAAGTGTCTATACCTGCATAACTTGGTTTAAATTGGCAAATTTTTATTAAATGCAAATTAATAAGAATAAGAATGGACATTCATATACTACTTTAAAGTTTATCAAGTGCTTTACAAATATAATCTAATTCAAAGAACATAATAATCCTGAGAAACAAGTATTATAATTCTCATTTCATAGATGAAGAAACAGAGGTTCAGAAAGCTCAAGTGATTTGCCCCTCATCGTAGTTAATAGGATATTGGAAACAGGATCTGAACCCTTATTTTCCTGGTTAAACATCTAATACATCCTTTTAACAAGCACTTCTCGGATCTACTAATGAACCTTTAGACTGTGTAATATATGATAATATATGCTATAATATATGCTATATACTTTATTTAATATGTAATATAACACACACATATATACACTGCAATATATCATATATGCTATATGAGATCCCACATACTATAATTTATACTATATGCTATAATATATGACTTTCTATAACATGCATTTACAATGATGTACATTGCTTTTTAATAGATATGTATTATATGCTATAATTTATACACTACTATAGCATGACATATGCTATAATATAATCATATGCTATAATATATAATGCTTCAATATATAATATGACATTTTGTAAAGCACAATACATATACTACAACTAGAATTTATGCTACAATATATAATATTCTTATATTTGCAATATATACTATAGTACATATTTTATAATATATGAACTTCTAATATACTAGACTATTTTATATATGTTATAAATAATATATATTAGATATTATAATATTTAATATTCTTGGAGGGAGCAGCAGGGAGGGTATATACAAAACTAAATTAGACATGATTTCTACCCTTAAGAAACTTACATTGTAGGCAGAGAGAGATAGGACAGACTTGAAAACATAAATAATATTTAAGAAGTTCAAATTCTACCTTGACAGGTGTAAGATTTTATAAAGACTTCAAAGTATCGTTGAAGTCCTGAATTTCCTTTGGTGATTGCTCTCTCTCCTGCTGACTCCTCAAAAAACTCCACCTTTGTAGTGCCGGATCCTACATCTGGCCCGAACTTTGGCAGAATTCCTTCTCTTTTGCAGAATTCTTTTTCATCTTGTCTGAGGCCAGATCCCTCCAATTTCCCATGACTCCATGTCAATTCTGCACAGCAGTTCAAACTCAGCCTACAAATAATGTCTCTCACTGAGCTTTGACCTCCCCTCATCACAGAGCTAGGTTTACTGTGGAGGTTTCCCATGCCTTTCAAATGTCTCTTCCTGTCCCATTTTCTCCAATCTGACTGCCCTGGGAGAATTTGCTCCCTCATGAACATCAAACACTTTCCCTTGCCAGCTTCCTCATCAACCATACTCCAAGTTAAACCTCTTTCCTTTTATGTGTTGTTTTAATAATAGAGAACATTATTCGTGTGAAATAGTATACTTGAGCCAAAGAAGGAGAGATGAAAAGGAAGCCTTCATGAATATTTCTTGGCAGTAACTTGTAACAAAGAGCCTGTCTCTAAGGTGGTCTCAAAGTCATGCATCATAGGGATCTCAATTGCAAACTGCTACAATAGGCATTTACAAATAAACCCTGGAATCGGTTCCATGTACAAAAAGTACAGCTCAGGAATCACTTCCACTTCACATGAGCTTTTCCTAATGCCCCTTAATTTTTTTTTTAAATTAAAAACTGGACCTGTTATTTCAGCTTTGTAGAAAACAATCTCCATCATTTGATCTACAAATATTCGGCAGTTAATAGTCTTAAAAGAGTTGCCCAGGACACTGAAACGTAGATTATGTGTTTTTCCCAGGCTCACATAGCCAATATGTTAGGGTCCTAGACCCTGGTTTCCTGAATCCAAAGCCAGATCTCTTTCTACTACTTTATGCTGACTTATTGAAGCAGTGGGACAAGTATCCTTAGTTCTAGGGGTCGACATGCCTAACAGTATAGTTAATGAGCCCCCACCAGTGTGCTTACTAGTAAGAAGCAGTCAGTATACTCAATTAGTTTTCAAAAAGAGCATTTATTCACATGGCATTGAAAAAATAGTAATTGCAAAATACTTTTCTCCTATATGGGCCAACTCTGCATCTTTAGAAACTCTTCAGTATCATCTCCAGCTTCTCTGTCTTACTCTACATATCTCTTAATTGTCAAATCTTGTGATTTCTTTCAGATTCTAAGCTAATGGAATCATGATTGGGTTCGTAGGCAAAACTGAAAATGCCTCAAGAGAAGCGAAATGTTCACACAGCACTTTTGCAAAGGATCAGCTTTTGACTCAATTCCTTCCTAATCACTTTACATGCTGCTGCCAGAAAATCCCATGCTGATGGCTAAGTTAACAACATACTTTTGTATAATATTCTAAGTGACATCAAGTGCAACCTAAAGAGAATCAGAGTGTTATAGTAACTTTAGAGGCAGAAGACCTGGATTTGAATTATGATTTTTGTCCTTCATCATCAATGCAACCAACACTTAGTAAGTCACTGAAATGCCATACCTCAGTTTTCTTAGTTGTAAAATGAATAGATTGGACTAGATGAGCCCTAAGGTTACTTCGAGCTTCAAACTTATGATCCAGCCTGTGTAAAGTTGGACAAGCCAGTAAAGTTTCCTCTGTAAAATAAGGAAATTGGTCCTAATAATTTTCAATGACTCTTTCAAGTCTAAATTTCATGATCTTACAACAACCCTGTAAGGTAAGGAGTAGAAATATTATTATCCCCATTTTTTCAGATGAGTAAACTGAGGCTGAATCCAAAGTCACATAAGTAGTAAGTGGTGGAACTGGAATGCAAGTTTTTTCCAAGTCCAGTATGCTTATTATGACATAGTCACTGCCTCATCGTTTCATTACCATATGCCACTCATAAACTTGGGGAAAGCTCCATTACTAAGTTGAGGCTGCTATATTCACCTTTATAGTCTTAGAGAGAAAGGGAGGAAAAGAAATCAGAGAGGAGGAAAAGATGATGAAGAGAAGAAAAGGAAAGAGGAAGGAAAAAAGATGAATGAGATGGACAGGAGGGGAATCTAGGTGCCATGGAGGGAAAGAGAGGGAAAGGAACAGTAAGGAAAAGATCTAGGAATCAGCTCTTCAAATGTTTTAAAAAATGTTCTATTGACCCACAAATATTTTTCCCAGAAGCACATAAAATTCTTCAATAATGTGAATTTTAAGTGATATACTCTTAATAACTTTTCATATTTTATTACCCTCATTTTACAGATGAGAAAACTGATCACTCTCTCTTCAGTAAAGAAGGTCCTTATTCATTGCTGATTCATTTCCCTGGAATTGAAGGACATTAACACCCTGATTATTGGCAGCCACAATAATCCTCCTACAGTAGTCTATAAAATGTGCTTAGCTATTTCCCATGAGGGCACTGTCATTGACATTAGGAAAAAGAACTCAGTGTATTTACCAACCCAGTCATGCACAAAGATAAGCTCTATTTTTCTTCCTACAGTAATTTTACATTCTGTATCTGTCTGTATTATCAGTATCATTAAAAAGTTACATATGTTGGGGGCCAAAAAACTGAGCTTTGATGTGGTTTCTGCTTCTAGGAAAATGCTTCCCACTCTCTTGTTTTGGGTTGTATTGTCTTTCCTTCCATCTGGTTTTCTAAGATGCATCACTGCCTGCCAGGGACCAAGGAAGACAAAAGCAGGATGTTCAGAGAAGAAAAAAAAACAAATAAAATATTCTTTGTGAATTCTTCTCCCCAGCATCAATATTTGGATGAGGAGCATCTTCGAATAGCAGGAAGGGCTGCCTGGGGATGCTGAGAGGCTTTTTGACTTATAGATACTGAGCTATTGTTTGGAATTCCTATTTGTTTTCTCATGCAGGCTCAGCATCTCTGTAGTCAGGAAATAATCGAAGACATTGATGAGGAGAATGCCTATGATGCCTGTTGTAAAGAAGACTAAATTCAAAGGTCACGATTACCATCCCTCTTCCCCCTACCTCATTCATTACATAATGCTTTATGCTTTGAAAAAAAATGCATTCATGTCAATAATTTCACTTCACAGAATCACAGAGGTAATACAATCTTCAGGGACTTTAAAATTCATCTAGGCTAAGCAGCTCCCACAAAGGAACCAGGTCTACAACATCCTTAAGAAGGGATCATCTATCACATGGTTGGATGGGGATATGATTGGGGATATAGACCCTAAATAATCAGCTAGTGCAAATATTAGTAATATGGAAATAGGTCTTGGTCAATGGCACATGTAAAACCCAGTAGAACTGCTCATTCACTATAGGAAAGGGGTGAGAAGAGGGGGGAGGAAAAGAACATGAATCATAACCATGGAAAATATTCTAAATTAATTAATTAAAATGATAAACAATTAAAAAAAGAAGGGATCATCTAGCTATTATTTTAAAATATCCAGTAAAGATGATTAAGGGGGAAAGCTCTACCTCATGAAGGAGCCTATTTTGGGAAAGCTGAAATTCTTAGGACATTTTTCATTGCATTTTCTCTTTCTTCAGCTTCCTTCCAATGGTCCTTTTTCTTAACATGGGCCATGGAGAACAAATCTTATCAGTTCACTACTCAAAAACATCTATCATATACTCTGTCCTCCAAACCCTTCTTATTTATGTATTTCCTTCAACTAACTTGTCTCTGGTTCACTCACTGTCATGGTCATTCTTTTCTCGATATAGGTTTTAGCCCATCTATCCTCATAAAAGCTGAGTGTCCAATAATGACCACAGGTATTCCAGAAATGATCCATCCTATCCATATTTCCTATTCTTTATTTGTAAAACTAATTGCTCAAACTCAGATGTAATACTTAAGTGTATTCCTTTACTTATTGTAATTTTTTTTGGTAATTGTAATTATTAATTACACTTAGCTCGTTTTTAACTTATTAATATATTTTTGGATCTTAACACACCTTGAACATATTAGCTGTCCCTCCCAGATTTGTGTCATTTAAATTTTGATATGTTTGCTACTTATATATTCATCCAAATTATTAATAAAAAATTGAATAGCACAGGGCCAAGTAAGGATTCCTGGGATACTCTACTTGAGATTTCTTTTCAAGTTAACATAGGTCAATGAGTGATTACTTTTTTTGGTTTGATTATTCAGCAAATTCTGATTTTGTATAACCACATGATATTCTAATATCCATTTTTCCAACTTGTTCACAGTGAGCAATTTTGACAAACACTTTAATGAAATCCATGTATGCCATTATAACAAAGATCTCCCTTAACTTTGGAACCCATTGCTCACCTGGTTCAGTCTAGGGTATTTGGAGATAGTTATACCTATACAAATATGGCTTTAATCCTTTACCCAGAAAATTCTTTAACATCAAACCATGCAGAAACTATAAACCAGAAAGCAAAGCATTTAAAATGGAATAGGAGAGTACATAAGAAAACCAAGTAGTAGAATTGTTTAAATGTTGGAATGGTTATGGAAAAATAGGCACATGAATGCACCCTTGGTATAGCTGCAAATTGATCTATACATTCTAAAAGCAATTTGGAACTATGCACCCATAATCACTAAGCTGTCCATAAACCCTTTGATCCAGAGGTACCATAAAGGCCCTCTATTCCAAAGAGATCAAAGAAAGAGGAAAAGGACACATATAGACAAAAATACGTTTAAGAATTCTTTTTTGTGTGATGACCAAGAACTTGAAACAAAGATGATATCAATCTGCTAGGGAAAAGCTGAGCAGGTAATATCATGGAATATTACTTGGGAATGATGAAAAAGAGTTTCTGAGAAACTTGAAAAGTCTTGTTTGAACTGTTGCAAAATTACATGAGTAGCATTAGAATTACATTTATTATTATATTACATAATAAACAACTTGATGCATTTGAATACATTATTCTGAGGAGACTACAGGCTTAAGAAGGCTGCCAAAGGGACCTATAACATCAAAAAGGGTCAGAATCCCTGCCTAAGTTTAAGAGATAACCTTTCCCATTAGAAGTGTATAACCTCCAAAAATGTAGATGAATTGAGCCATATCAGCCTTTGGTCTGGCTCCCAAGAATAAAACTCCCCCCACCCCAGATGATAAGCTTAAAAGATGCTTTGAAAGATGATACCAATATCTGGCAGTGATGAACTGGACCACTGAAATAGATGAGTTTGATAAATGAGGTAGAAGACATCTTAGAACAGGGAAGAGCACCTTTAACTGGCCATGGCACAGCAAGATACTGGTGCCATTTATACATACTAAATCTCTGAACCTTCCTGTTCACTAGCATTGGGTGGTTGAAAATGCTATACTTTTTGCTGGTCAATGCCATCTTGTATCTATGAAGAAGAATCTGAAAGATATTGTGTTTCTCCTTTGGCTTCTTGTGAAGTTTTGATACTGGAATCAGGAATCCTACTTCCAAATCTTGCTAACCATGAACATGGGCAAGTGATTTAGTTTTTATGAACCTTGTTGGCAAAGGAATTAATAAAGGTAGTCTGTAGGATTTCCCTCAGAAGGCTATTGTGAAGCCCAAATGAAATATTATATGTAAATTTCTTTGTAAACTTTAAAGTGTTATATAAAGTTTATTCTATCTAGTACTAATATCACTTGTCATCCTCATCATTTACTCTGAGAAGTTCAGAACTGGACTATTGAGAGCGTACTTGACACTTTATTAACTGATAGCTTTTATGAAGACAAAAAATACTTTCTTCCAAGGACAGAAGGAATTTTCTGAATCCTCACTTTAGGAGACTCTTTGTCTCTTTTCCTTAGCTCAATTATTGACAGACTGATTGCCAGCATAGAAGGACTAGATGGTGATAGGAGGAAGCAGTTAATCAGGTGGTCAGGTAAGCAGGAAGAAAGTAATGAAGGTAGGAAAGAAGGAAGGAAGAAAGGATTAAGTAAGAAAGAAGAGAAAGAAAGAAAGAAGAGAAAGAAAGAAAGAAAGAAAGAAAGAAAGAAAGAAAGAAAGAAAGAAAGAAAGAAAGAAAGAAAGAAAGAAAGAAAGAAAGAAAGAAAGAAAGAAAGAAAGAAAGAAAGAAAGAAAGAAAGAAAGAAAAAGAAAGAAAGAAGAAAGGAAGGAAGTAAAAAAGCCTGTATTAACAGTCTACTATGTGCCAGGCAATGTGCTAAACACTTTCAAAATATTATTTCATTTGATCTTTACAACAACCTGATGAGGTAGGTGTTGTCATAAATTCCATTTTCTATAAGTGGACAAGTAATATGACTAGCCTATTAAGTGAGTTGTTTTGTTTTTGAACAATGCCTTTAGGGATTGCACATAGCTTGGATTCCTTACCCTGCCCACTTTTTTTCTTTTTTCTTTCCTTTTAATATTATTTTCTTTGTAAATTTTGAGTTCCAGATTCTCTCTCTCCCTCTTACCACTTCTTCACTGAGGAAACAAGGAGAACTGGGAAATTGAGTGAAACTTACTGGTTCCATTTTGTGACAGTTCTAGAGCTGGTTTAGTTCCCTTTCTATTAAATTATGGGTCCAGTTCAATGTCATGAGAAAATTATTAAAAGATGTGAATTGGGTGCAACCCTTTCTATTTTTGTTAGAGCCTAGCCCTGCATGGCTAGAAAGCTGTACCATCTCTTCCTGATGATAAGAGATTCTTAGCCAAGGAATTAGATGATTTGACCAGAAATTAGATCAGATCCAGAAATTGATGCCAGGAGTCTTCTAACAGTGGTACATCTCGAGCAATTTATACATCTTATCTGAAAACTGTCCCTGTATTGATCACTCAGTTATTGTTTCCATATTCCTTGAATTGTTTAGAGACACTTGGGGGCAGTATGACACCTCTTTTTTTCTGAATTCAGGAAATTGCACCTGTTCATTTTCTCTTTTTTAACTTGGGAAATCCCACTCTTTCATCCAATTAGAAATCAGATTAACTAATTTTGTATTATTTCCTTTTAATTAATTGACCTTATTTTACTAATTGTTTTTAATGTATGAAAGTCTGACTCGCTCTGTATTTAGGGTGAAGCCTTAAGCTGAGGAAGAGGCCTACTTATGATTTGTTTAGCAATAGCCATGCCATGCATTGCTTAATAAATTAAAATGCTTTTAAGCTTGAACCTTTGTTTCCTCTGTCATTTCATATTTTACCCACCACACCACCCATGGAAAAGGCAAACAATATGATATCAATTATACATGTTAAATCATGTAAAACATTTTCATATTAGCCATATTTTTTAAAAAGTGAGAGAAATAGAAAATTATGCTTCAGTTTACTTAGAATTCATTCATTAGTTCTCTTTCTGGAAGTGAACAGCATTTTAAAATCATGAGTCCTCTCAAACAATCTTAGATCATTGTATTGATCAGAGTAGCCAACTCTTTCAGAGTTGATCATTACAACATTCCTATCACTATGCACATTGATTTCCCAATTCTTCTCACTTCACTTTGTATCAGTTCATATAGGTTTTGCCATGTTTTTTTTTTTTCTGAAACCACTCCTTTCCTCATTTCTTATAGAATATTAGCATTACATTATTATATGCCACAACTTGTTCAGCCATTCCCCAATAGATGAATATCCCCTTAATTTCTAATTCTTTGTCATCACAAAAATAGCTGCTATAACTATTTTTGTGCAAATAGATTCTTTCACTTATCTTTTCATCTCTTTGTGATATAGATCTAGTCCTGGTATTGCTAGTTTAAAAGGTATGTATCATTTTAAACTTTTGGGTACAGTTCCAAATTTTCTCTAGAATCATTGGACCAGTTCACTACTCCACCAGCAATTCATGAATATACCTACTTTCTCTCATCCCATCTAGCATTTGTTATTTCTGATAGGTGTGAGGTTGTACCTCAAAGTTATTTCAATTTGCTTTTCTTTAATCTAAGTGAGTTTGAGCAATTTTGATTATAGATAGTATTGATTTCTCCTTCTGAAAACTATTTGTTCATATCCTTTGATCATTTATCATTTGGGAAATGGGTTTTATTTTTATAAATTTGATGTAATTTACTAAATATTTGCTAAATGAGTCTTTGCCAGAGAAACTTGCCATAATTTTTTGATATTACTTTATTGTCTATGTATGTTTTAGCAAATTTCCTGATTATCTCTTTCAATTATGTCTATTTTTTACTTTTGCTTTGTCTGAGATCATGATTGTCACCCCTGTACCCTTTACTTCAACTGGAAACATAATAGACTTTGTTCCAGTAATTCATTTCAACACTGTATGTCTTTCTGTCCCAAGTGTGGCTCTTGTACACAACATATTGTTGAATTTTGGTTTCCATTCCATTCTACTGTCCAGTTCCATTGTATGGTCAGTTCATCCCATTCCCATTCACAGTTATGAGAACTAATCATGCATTTCCCTCCATTCCATTTTCCTCTGTTCATCTCTCTCTTTGTATTCTTACTATATTCCCCTTCAAAAGCATGTCTTGCTTTTTACTACTGCCTTGCTCAATCTGTCCCCTTCCTCATCCTTACATTCATACATACATATATGTATATAGAGATAAATATTCTTCCCACTTTGAACTCCAATGAGGATGAAGTTCAAGCATTGTTCACTCCCAATTTCCCCTTCACTATAAAAGTTCTCCTTCGCATGCCTTCTTTACATGAGAAAATTTCCCCTTTCCCCTTCTTTCAGTGTATCTCTTTTTCCAACTCCTACATTATTTTTTAAAAGATCATTTCAACATAATCAATTCACACTCATGCCCTCTGTCTAGGCAGACTCCCTCCAACTTCCCTAATAATAATAAAGTTCTTAGGAGTTACATGCATTATATTCTCATATAGGAATGTAAAAAATTTAATTCCATTGAGTCTATTATGATTACTCTTTCATGTCTATCTTTTTATCCTATTCTTGAGTTTTCTTTTTGAATGTCAAATTTCCTGCTCAGTTCTAGTCTTTTCATCAGAAATGCTTGGAAGCCCTCTACTTCAGAAAATATCCATTTCTTCCCTTAAAGGATTATGTTTAATTTTGCTGAGTAGATTATTCTTGTTTGTAATTTTATCTCCTTTGTCCTTCAGCATGTCATATTCCAAACCTCCACTCCTTTAATGTGGAAGTTGCTAAATCATGTGTAATCCTGATTGTAGCTCCACGATATTAAAACTATTTCTTTTCCTGCTTGCAATATTTTTCCCCTAACTTGAGAGCTTGGAATTTGGCAATACTATTTCTTGGAGTTTACATTTTGAAATCTATTTCAGTAGATAATTGATTAAATCTTTAAATTTCTCTTTTATCCTCTAGTTCCAGGGTATCAGGGAAATTTTCCAAGGTAATTACTTGAAATATGATGTCTAGGCTCCTTTTATTAAACTATAGCTTTCAGATAGTTCCATAATTCTTAAAATATTTCTACTTGGTTTATTTTATAGGTCAGTTGTTTGTCTGATGGGATATTTCATGTTATCGTCTATATTTTTTTCTTTTGACTTTGTTTTATTGTTTCTTGATGTCTCATAGAGTCATTAGCTTCTATGTGTCCAATTCCAATTTTAAGAAATTATTTTCTTCAGTGAATTTTTGTACCTTTTCCCCAGTTGACCAATTCTTTTTTAAAGAAGTTCTTTTCAATCAATTTTTTTGTGTCTCTTATACCATTAGGCTGATTTCATTTTTAAGCTTTTTTTTTGTCATTTTTTGTTCCTTTTTTACCAAGCTCTTTTCATAATTTTCTTGCATCACTTTCATTTGTTTGCCCAATTTTTCATATACTACTACTATCACTCTTGTCTCTTTCTTTAACTATTCCAGAAATACTTACTGGCCTTGGGTCTACTTAGCATTTTGCTTTGAGGCTTTGTTTGTAGTGATTTTTTCACATTATTGTCTTCTTCTAAGTTAATGTCTTGGTCTTCTTTGCCATTGTATAAAGTTTTTAGGGTCAGATTCTTTTTTGTTGTTGTTGTTTGCTCATTTTCCCAGCTTTTTTCTTGTCAAAGTTGAGTTCTGCTCACCTAGAGGTGGGGAGGTACTCTGCTATGCTTCAGGCTTTTTTATGCTCTGGTTTTCAGAGATAATTCTTGAGGTCTACAAGTTTTTGGTGCTTCCAAGGTGCTGTTATGCTGAGAGATATGGTCACTTCTGTCCTGGTATGTGCTCTAGTCTTTACTCAAGAGGGACCCTTCTTCTTCTTGGCCCTGTAACTATGAACAGCTTCCATGCTCTCTTGAAGATAAAAGTACTAGATCTCCCTTTGGCCCTAGAATTATGATTCCTTATTCCCTTGTGACTGATCTCAGATGACCCTCTCTGTCCTGGAACTACAATGAAGAACTCTTTATGGGCAAAAAAGTTGCATCTAGTGCCAGCAAAGGGTTCCCCTTAATCTTTTTCTGACCAGTTATCTAACCCCTTTATCATCTCTAGAATGAAGCTCCCAAAACTACTGCTGCTATTGCTATAGCCTTCAAAGCCTATCGCTGGTGCTCCAACAGTACCCTAGGCCTACACCCACCATAGTGTTTTATAGATCTCTCCAGTGAACCCCCTAAGTTGTCTCAGACAGGAAAAAATTCTTTTTCTCTGGCTTTTTGTTGACTCTGTTACTCCAAAAACTGATTTTAAAAACATTAAAGTTATTTGAAGGAGAATATTGGTGTAGTTCATCTAGGTCATAGCCTGTACTCCCCCATCTTGTCTCCTATTCCCTGATTCCCTTTTAAGGTGAAGTACTAGGGAATATAAACTGTGCATGAAAAATGTCAGGTGATAGTGATAGACTGTATATAGATTCATTTTTAATTCCATTTTATTTAATTGTCCCTCAATTACTTGTATAAATAGTTTCTAATATTTAAAAAAGAATTTCGTCTCATATTCTCTCTCTCTTTCTCTTCATCCACCCTGAAGAGATGATAAGCAATCTATCATAGATTTTATAAATGCAAACATGTAAAATATTTTCCACATATTAATCCTTTTATGGAAGTAAACTAAAAAAAGAATCTGAGAAAAGAAAATGAAAAAAAGTTTGCTTTGGTCTGGATTCAGTTTCCATCATTTTTTTCTTTTTTTTATATATTTTATGAGGTTTATTGAGGATTATTAGAAATCAAGGAATAAAGAAGATACAAAATAATAACCACGTGCCCATGGCTGATTAGCCCATTCAAAATCCTCCTTGTGCTTAGCTTACTTACTATATCATTGCAATGGAATGGAAGAGAGAGAGGGAGGCATTACTGCCAGTTAAATACCAATTGTGATCTCACCAACCTGGGGACTCAGGTGAGATGATAGGGAATTCTTGAAAACACCAAGGACTTATGGGGATTGAAGTCTGAGGTTCAAAATGTCCATTTATACATACTACACTCCTGTGATCCTATTGGGAAACCAGTTTCCCCCAAAGGATCATGGAAACATAATCAACTGAAAGATTGCAATAATTTGTGGATAAGAGGAAAAGAGAACAAAACCAATGATTACTAGACACATTGACAAAAATCCAGTTAGGAGGCAGGGCCCTTTGGCATAAGAGTATATATACAAAAGAATGAATTCACTCCACACAGTTCAAATCACCACATCCCAAAGTGCACTCTGGATCTTCTGGTGCAGTATGTTGTCTGTGGAGCCATCTTCATGGTGTCTTCTCCAAACAGTTCACTTTTTGAATTTGGAGAGGTAGCATGTTTCTTAACCTAAAATTACTCTCAAAAGGAATTTAAACTTTGTAATTTAAAATAATAATATTTTATACAAACACCCCTGAAGAGGGTGATTTGAAGAATCACAGGGATCACTTAGGGATGCATGGCCGAGTTATGAGGTATATGAATCAATTGGCAAGAGAAATCAAAAACATCCAAAAAATCCAAATAAAAAAAGATAATTTCTGGATAAAATATAGCCTATCAAAGTCTTATGTTTAAAAATTCTAAGTAAAGGAAAAATAAATCTATAACAGGTCCTTGAATCAGGGCCCAATTAAAATGATATAAGCATTAAGCATTTATCCAGTCAGTAGCCAGGACTGCAGAAAGTTGCCACATTATGAAAGACAAAATAGGGACTAGATTTTAGGAGTCAGGTAGGAGCCAAATTTGAGATGCTTGGTAGAATGTGGAACAAAGAAGACCTGCCTTTAACACATGTTAAATAGCTGCAATCTTGAACTTCAAACATGTTCAAGTCCTCTTGTCATGGCTCAAAATTACTTCAATCCCACAGGGATTGGTTGGTCTCTTTGACCTTGTGCTCAATTGGCACTATGCAGTTTAGCTTTGTGCTTCTTTGGCACTGTGCTGTGCAATGGCTCTTTTTGTATTCTCTTGTCCTGGAATCAGACAGAATCATTAAGCAAAATCCCATAAATTTTTTTAAAAACAAGTAATGGCATCATTTTTATAGTCTAAAGTTTTTTGGGTACGTATTGACATTATAGCAAATATATTTTAAACTTATACTGCAAACTTATTACTGCAAAATCAAAACAGTTAAAAATCTTCTTAATACAGGTGACATGTGCTTCAAATATAAAAAGAGAGAAAAAACAAAAAACTGAAATAATATATTGCACATGCAAGAAAATATAATAATAAAAGAGTTTTAAAAATAAAAATGTATAGTTTATAATCACCAACACACTGTGTCAGCTAAGAAAATATAGAATACAAGGTTTCTCACCAAAAATGAGATCCATTTCCTCTTCATACCTGGCTATGATCCACTGTTAGTACAAGCAAATGAATTTCACAAGGTAACAGTTTTTTTTTTAATAAAAAAAAAACCAGTTGTACAACATATAATGCAAATTCAAAAGGTATCAAAATCTCCAGAATTCTCAATAGGCCAATTAATTACAATAGCAAACAAACCCATTATCATATTTAACATGTCTGCTGTATGACATATGAAGAAAATGGATATTTGTCACAAGTTTTTCAAGTGTAGCAATGTTTCAGCCTTGGCAAACATATTTTTAAAACAAAATAAAACTTATTTGTGTCTAGAACATCATCAAGAAATCTAGATATCATTCTGGTGAAAGGTTAAAGTGAGCTGAAGAGTTATAAATGAGAGATGCTCATCTTTTGGGAGCCATCGAGGGGTATCATGCCTTGGGATTAACTTCCCAGCTCCTTTGGTATGAGACTATGATGTCCCATCCATTCACATTTTTATAAATGTGGGAGGTGGGGATTATAATTGTATTTCACTTCAGCTACTAAAATGGACCTTACCTCCTGTTAGAGGTAGGCAAAATGATCAGTTGTTGAAAAAAAAATCTAAAAATCATGTCTAAAAGACCCCTTAAAATCAATTTGAGATATTTAGCTCATTAAATTTTCCAAAGGTTATTATACAGTTGTAACCAGTTTTGATGAAGTCTATCCATTCTTTATATGACAATTTAAAAATCAAAATATAAAAAAGGCTGTTTTTATATGGGTTTATTCAATAATATTTGTTAAGTATAGTTATAGGGGAAAAGCAACAGAATATAACAGTAGTTAAAACCCAGTACATTAAAATGATTCAGTGTAAGAGAATAGTATTGAATACATTAATATATGAACTTAAAACCAACAAAATTAAATCTTAAACAAAAAAATCAGTAAAATTCAATAAAAACAGAGATTTTTATAAAACATTGGAGTCTGAAAAGCTTTAAAAATATAACCTCCAGTCTCTTTAAAGTTCGTTTTTTTTTCTTTATCGGTTGAGATGCCTTTTGTCAGAATTGTGGAATTCCCCATAGTGGAGAATATGGGTTTTAGGTATCTCAAATTGGGCAGGTCCAAATGACAAAGAGTTGAAGGGAGATGAATTTCTCCCCTGAATCTCAGGTAAGGTAAGTAAAAGGATCAGTGTACTCAAAAAACATCTTTGAAATAGGCAATGCACTGCTCTCCCAGAAAATACACCATACTTGTAACTTCCTGTTTGGAAAAGTCTCTTCCTTCTCATTTACCCCCTAAGGTTCCCTGCCATGTGGAGACTAATTGTTGCCTAAGGAAAGAACACTCCAATTTTTACCAGTTGGTTTGTGATTCCGAAGACACAGGGGTAGCTACCAGCAGCCTGGGTCCTGGGGCTGGTCTGGGGCGATCTGGCTTGGAGGCTGGAGATGAGCTGGGGCCAGGGCAGAGGCTGGGTTGGGGTTGGGACTGGGGCAGGAGAGTGATCTGGGTCAAGCAGATCAAGTGGATAGCTGGAGGCAATCTCGGATAGCAGGAGGTGGGAGCAGGCAGCAGGAGCGAGTACATCCCCAATAATATCCCCTTAGACCCATGTCATCAAGCAGTTGGTTTTCTTTGGTGTTTTTACTCCCACAGTTGTTCCTCTGAATGTGGATAGTGTTTTTTCTCCTATATCCCTCAGGGTTGTTCAGACTTATTGTATTACCACTAATGGAGAAGTCCATTACATTTGATTGTACCACAACGTATCAGTCTCTGTGTACATTGTTCTCCTGGTTCTGCTCCTTTCTTTCTGCCTCACTTCCTGGAGGTTGTTCCAGTTCCCATGGGATTCCTCCAATTTATTATTCCTTCGAGCACAATAGTATTCCATCACCAACATATACCACAATTTGTTCAGCCATTCCCCAATCGAAGGGCATCCTCTCATTTTCCATTTTTTTGCCACCACAAAGAGCGCAGCTTTGAATATTCTTGTACATGTATTTTTACTTATTATCTCTTTGGGGTACAAACCCAGAAGTGCTATGGCTTGGTCAAAAGGCAGACAGTCTTTTAGTGCCCTTTGGGCATAGCTCTAAATTGCCCTCCAGAATGGATGGATCAATTCACAACTCCACCAGCAATGCATTAAAGTCCCAACTTTGCCACATCCCCTTCAGCATTCATTACTTTCCTTTGCTGTCATGTTAGCCAATCTGCTAGGTGTGAGGTGATACCTCAGAGTTGTTTTGATATGCATCACTCTGATTATAAGATATTTAGAACACTTTTTTCATGTGCTTATTAATGGTTTTGATTTCTTTGACTGAAAATTGCCTATTCATGTCCCTTGCCCATTTGTCAATTGGAGAATGGCTTGATTTTTTGTTCAATTGATTTAGCTCTTTGTAAATTTAAGTAATTAGACCTTTGTCAGAGGTTTTTGTTATGAAGATTGTTTACCAGTCTGTTATTTCCCTTCTGATTTTGGTTACATTGGTTTTGTTTGTACCAAAACTTTAATTTGATGTAGTTAAAATTATTTATTTTATATTTTAGGACTCTTTCTAAGTCTTGCTTGGTTTTAAAATCTTTCCCTTCCCAAAGGTCTGACATGTATACTATTCTGTGTTGACATAATTTATTTATAGTTTCCTTCTTTTTGTTCAAGTCATTCACCCATTCTGAGTTTATCTTGGGGTAGGCTGTGAGGTGTTGATCCAAACCTAATCTCTCCCACACTGTCTTCCAATTCTCCCAACAGTTTTTATCAAATAGTGGATTTTTGTCTCAAAAGCTAGGATCTTTGGGCTTCTCATAGACTGTCTTGCTAAGGTCACTTACCCCAAGTCTATTCCAAGTCTGTCTCTTAGCCAGTACCAAATTGTTTTGATGACCATTGCTTTATAGTATAGTTTGAGATCTGGGACTGCAAGGCCACCTTCCTTTGTATTTTTTTTCATTATTTCCCTGGATATCCTTGATCTTTTGTTGGATATAAATTTTCCCCTGAGTACTGCTTTGGTTGCATCCCATAGAGTTTGAAAGGATGTCTCATTATTGTCATTTTCTTCAATGAAATTTTTGTTTCTATGATTTGTTCTCTAACTCTCCAATTTTGGAGAATCATATTGTTTAACTTCCAATCAATTTTTGATTTGGCTCTTCATGTGCCCTTACTGATCATTATTTTTATTGCCTTATAATCTGAAAAGGTTGCATTTATTGTTTCTGCTTTTCTGAATTTGTATGCCATGTTTTTATGACCTAGTATATGGTCAATTTTTGTGAATGTATCATGTGCTGCTGAAAAGAAGGTGTTTTCCTTTTTGCCCCTATTTATCTTTCTCCATATGTCTATTAACTCTAATTTTTCTAATATTTCATTCACCTCTTTTACTTCTTTCTTATTTATTTTTTTATTTGATTTATCTAAATTTGATAGTGGTAGGTCCAGGTCTCCCACCATTTAATCTATTTCCTCCTTTAATTCTACTAGTTTTTCCATTAGAAATTTGGGGGCTATAGCATTTGGTAAATACATGTTGATTAGTGATATTTCCTCATTGTTTATATTCCCCTTTATCAGGATGTATTTACCTTCCTTTTCCCTTTTAATCAGGTCTATTTTTACTTTGGCTTTGTCAGATATCATGATTGCAACTCCTGTCTTCTTTCTATCCATTGAGGCGCAATAGGTCTTGCTCCAACCTTTAATTCTGATCTTGTGAGTATTTACCTGCCTCATGTGTGTTCCTTGTAGATAACATATGGTAGGATTTTGGATTCTAATCCACTCTCTTATTCGTCTATGTTTTGTGGGTAAGTTCATCCCAGTCAAGTTCAAAGTTATGATTGTCATTTGTGAATTCCCTAGCATTTTGACATCCTCTCCTGGTTCTGTCCTTTCTTCTTTTGCAATATCCTTTTAAACAAGTGGTTTACTTTTAATCAATCCCCCGAATCCCCTCCCTTGTATGCTCCCCTTTCTGGTCCCTCCCTTTTTGTTCCCTTCTTGTTTTTTTTTAGGGTCTGTTAAGTTCCCTTCCCCCTCTCCTTCCCTCCTTTTTTGTACTTCCTTCTACCCCCCCCCCCTTTGTTTTCCCTTCTTTGTTACCCTGTAGGGTAAGATAGAATTCAAGATCCCAATGGATCTAGATGCTCTTCCTTCTCAGAGTTGAATTCATTGAGAGTAAGGTTTAAGTATTACCTATTAGCACTCTCTTCCTCTCCTTCTTATAAGATTATTCTTTCCCTCCCCTTCCCATGTTTATCTTTGTGTGAAAAAGATTATTCTATTTTATTTCTTCAAGTATCTCTTGGTACCATCACTGATCCCCCCCTTTTTCTTTCTTTTTTTTTTGCATATCATCTTATAGCCCTTAATGTTCCAATCTTTTCCTATGAGTGATTCTTCTAATTACTATAATAATGAATACATGTTTTAAGAATTACAAATAACCTTTCTCCATATATTAAGATATATAATTTGATCTAATTGTAGCCCTTAAAGAAGAGAGTTTGAATAAAAAAAAACATTTTTCTTCTTTTCCCTCTCTTTCATATTTACCTTTTCATGTTTCTCTTGATCTTTGTTTTTGGATATCAAACTTTCCACTTAGTTCTGGTCTTTTCTTTACAAATACTTGGAAATCTTCTATTTTGTTGAATACCCATGCATTCCCCTGGAAGTATATAGTGAGTTTTGATGGATAGGCGATTCTTGGTTGAAGACCCAGTTCTCTTGCCTTTTTGAATATTGTGTTCCAGGCCTTGTGGTCCTTTACTGTGGAAGCTGCCAGGTCTTGTGTGATCCTGATTGATGCTCCTTGGTATTTGAATTGTCTTTTCTGGCTTCTTGTAGAATTTTCTCCTTAACTTGAAAGCTCTGGAATTTGGCAATTATATTCCTGGGATTTGTCTTTGGGGGCTTTAGTGTAAAGGATGTTCTATGAATTCTTTCAATGTCTATTTTGCCCCCTTGTTCAAGAACATCAGGGCAGTGTTCTTGGATGATCTCTTGTAGTATGATGTCAAGAGTTCTGGTTTTTTTTCTGGCTTTTCAGGTAGACCAATGATTCTCAAATTATCTCTCCTTCCTCTGTTTTCCTGATCTGTCACCTTGTCAATGAGATATTTTATGTTTTCTTCTGCTTTTGTCAGTCTTTTGACTGTGCTTTATTAATTCTTGCTGTTTTGCAAGATCATTGTCATTCAGTTGCCTAATTCTGGTCTCTAAAGACTGGTTTTCCTTTTCAGTTTGTTCTATCCTGCTTTTTGTGGCTTCCAGCTGATTCTCCAGTTAGGAGTTCTTGTCCTTTAAACTGTTATTTTCTCTTTGAATTATTTCCCACTTTTCTTGCCAGAAGGCTTCCATCTTTTTAATAAGCTCTCATTTGAATTTTTCCAGAGCTTGTGGACAATTTCCATTTTTGGGGGGAAAGTTTTGACTGAATTTCCTCCTGTATTTCCTCTATAGCCTGGGTTTTCCCTCCATAAAAATGTTCGAGGTAAATGCCTTCTTCCTCTTTTTCTTGGAGTGTGTTTGTTGGTCCTGGGCATAATTTTCCATCTCTGTGGTGGTTTTTCCTTCCATTTTTAGTCAGAAATCTGAGTGAGACGGTCAGGCTCTCTGTTTATGGAGATAAGGAGCAAGGTTTTTGCCTGAAGCAAGCTCTCGAATCTCCGCAGCCTCTGCTGTTTGCGAAAGTGCCCACACTCTGCACTCCCCAGCATGCCAGGGTTTCAGGTGTAAGTGCTCTCAGGGGTAGGTCCCCGGTAGTCCTAGTCAGCTCCCAAGGACCTAGAGGTGCCCCTTGCTCACTCTAGAGGTGCCCCTCGCTCACTTGCTGATTCTGGCGTGTGTTGGCTCTGCCTCTGCCTCTGTAGGTGGGTTGAGGAAGGGTAGATTAGCTCATGTTTTGGTGGGAGCTTTTTCACCCTCTTATAGTGTGGAAATGCCCAAATCCCACATACCTTTAATGCTGTGCTGTACTGTAGAGATCCTCCATTCTTCTGAAAATGGTTTTTATGTTCTTTTGAAGTAGTCTATTTCGATGGGTGCTGGGGAGAGAAAGCGTCCCATGTCTAGACTGCCGTCATGCTAACCTGGAAGTCTCAACCCTCTTGAATATCTTTTTATGTTTGGCCAATTCTTCTTTTTAAGGAGACCTTTTCTTTAGTGGACTAACTGGTCTATTCTGTTTTTTTTGAGATATTAATTTCTTCAGTATTTTTTGTGCCTCCTTTTCTAAGTTATTGACTAAGTTATTGACTTTTCATGATTTTCCTGTATCACTCTGATTTCTTTTCCCAGTTTTTCTTCCACCTCACTTTTTTTATTTTAAAATTCTTTTTGAGGGGGCAGCTAGGTGGCTCAGTGGATTGAGAGTTGGGCCCAGAGACTGGATGTCCTGGATTCAAATCTGGCCTCAGGATGTTTTTTGGAGGTAGCTGGGTAGCTCAGTGGATTGAGAGCCAGGCCTAGAAACAGGAAGTTCTAGGTTCAAATCTGGACCCAGGCACTTCCCAACTATGTGACTGTGGGTGAGACACTTAATCCCCATTGCCTAGCTCTTACTGCTCTTCTGTCTTGGAAGCAATACACAGCATTGATTCCACGATGGAAGGTAAGGGTTTAAAAAGAATTCTTTTTGAGCTCTTCATTAATTTATCTTGGGATTGAGACCAATATACATTTTTCTCAGAGGTTTAGGTTGCAGTAGTATTAACTTTGTTGTCTTTTCCTAAGTTTGTGTTTTGGTCTTTCCAATTACCAAAATAGCTTCATTATTTTTTTTAATGTTTGCTTATTTTCTTCTTTTTTTAACTTAAAAAAACCTGTTAATGTTGGGTTCTTTAATTGTGGTGATAGGAACTTTTCAGGTTTTTTGGGCAGCAACACTCAGAGCTAGCTCTGGAGATCTATAAGCTTTCAGTTCTTTCAAGGTGGTATGATCTAAGAAAAAGTGTGTTTAATTCCCTCCTGTGTGCTCTGGTCTGTGCTCTTTTTTCACCTTGGAACTATGACCAGTACGCCTGTTCCCTTGTGACTGCAGGTGCTGGTGTGTTTCAGTATTCCTCTTTACCCTAAGACCCTGACCCAAGGCAATGTGACAAGAGTTGCACACCCAGAACCAGCAAAGGGACCCCTGTAATCTTCTGAGTAATTGTCTGGCCCACCCCTACCCCCTTGCCAACTGTGGCTGAGATCTTTGGGAGCCTTTGTGGCAGATTCATGCACCCCCCAATGCTTGTTGCCTTAGTATGGCTTGCCTTGGCATATTGCTTGGTGCTCCACTTCAACTCTGTTGTAATAGATCTTTCATACTACCTTCTGAATTACTTTAGACTGAAAATTTATTTCACCTCATCTTTTTGTGGGTTATGCTGCTACAAAATTTGTTTTGAGGCATTATATCATAGTTTTTTGAAGGAGACTTTGGTAGGGATCAGGTGGGTTTGCATATCTTCTCTGATATCTTGGCTCTGTTCCCCTCATACCCATTAAAGGTCTGTGCCAGCAGATGAACCTTCTGTGTGACCAACTTGGCAATGAATGTTTTTTAAAGTGCCTATTATGTGTCAGGCACTGGAAAAAAGATTCTAAAATCCTTTCATATGATTGTAAACCCATAGGAGTTGGAGGGAAAAGAGACCTTAGAAATCTAGTCCAACCAACTAATTTTACAGATAAGGAAATTGAGGCCCAGAGGAAAACAACTTGCCAATGGCCACATAGATAGAGAATGTTTGTAGTAAGCCTGTTTCCAGAATAGAAAATTCCTTCTATTGGGGAGAATATAGTTAAGGAATGAACTAAATCTTTGCCTATATACAAAAGTAGGCAAAGTCTTGTCATTACTAAAATTTAATTGTTCTAAGAAGTTCTTAAGGTCTCAGAATCACAGAATCTCATAGTAAGAGAACTGCAATTTATACTTATTGTTCCTTGTTTTTCCTTCTGGGACCAAGGAGAAAAATTACAGCAATCCTTAAAATACTAGAAGAATAACAGTCATGTTCCTCCAAGTCCTTTTTTCCAACGTTGCATGATATCAAACTCCAATCTTATTCTAAGGACCCCAGGGTTGGTGATGGGGGTCACTCATCTAGAATTCTCTTGCTCTCTACTGGTGATGACTATTGAGGTATCAGGTGTTTCTCGTACATTAGACTTCCATGATTCTTCTGCTGCTCTTTCTGTGTTGCCTTTGCTGATGATTTATATTCCTAGTTCCTACATATTGATGTTTCTTAAAGTGATGTCCTAGGCTTTGTTTTCCTCTAAATTCTTAGTATCTATTTCCTCCATTCCTGTGGATTTGATGATCATCTTTCTACACACTACTCCCAAATCTCTAATTCTATCACCAGTTTTTACCCTAAACTCCAGTCCCATATGTTTGGCTGTCCTTTAAATATATCCTTATTTATGTCTTGCCTGCACTTCAAACTATATATCCAAAATTTAACTCATCATATTATCCACCAAATATTCTCCAATTCCAACTTCTCTGTTTCTATTGATAATTAAGTAACTGGTCTTCCCAAGATCCAGTCCATTCTTCATATTTCCACCTAAGTAATCTTGGTATAATTCCTATTTAATCATGTCACTTTTCTACTCAAACAAAAAAAAATCCAAGTTTTTCAGAGAAGTCCTATTATCTATTGAACTAAATATAAGCTCAAAATCCTAGTATTCAAAGGTCCTTTACCACCAGTATAGTATTATTTCATATAATTTGCTTTCACATACTTTATATTGTAGGTTAATTACCTTTTGATTTTCTCTTTTTATCACCATCTTTCCCAGTTTCTAGGCTTTTGCTCATGCCATTCTCTTATGCCTCTAATGGATTTTCTCCTTCTCAGTTCTAGGGATTTAAACTCATCCCTTTCCTCTATGACCTTTGCCTGGATTTGGCTGACACTGAGCTCACTGAAAGATCAAGGATTTCCTTGATCAACTTATAAACTCTACCCACATGCCCCAGGTTCTTTATGGTCATCAATCTCTCTACCCTTCAACAATGATTTCCCAGAATTCTACCATTGTTTTATAATGGAAATAACTTAAACATAATTCCTGCCAAGAAAAGAAGGCTTGTACTGTTATAGTTAGTTAGTCAACAAATATTTATTAAAAACTTAATACGTACCAGGCATTGTGCCAAGTATTAGGGATAAAAAGAAAAGAGTAAAAAAATGACCCCTGCCCTCAAGCAGAGATAATATGTAAATGACTAGATATATATATATATATATATAGAAATATATAGAAAACATGGTGGATGTCATTGTAGAACTAAAATTACTAATTCTAAAGTCTGCATTTTTTCCAAAGATCTATACAGTACTCAGTATACAGTTGGTACTTATTGCATATTTATTGATTGATCAAACAGTTCTGCATAGCATAAATGGATCAAATAATATAAAACATTTTCACAGTATAATAAAGTAGCTTAGTCTTTCTCTAGGGATTCAGAAGATCCTTTAGGAACATGAGGTAGATCAGGGTTATCGTTCTGAACATCAAGTCCTTCTGTTGTGAAGATACATCAAAGGGGTCCTTCAGGGAACATCCAAGTGAGTGGAATGCCAGATAAGACACAAAATAATTGTTTGATGTTTATGCAGCAAAGAAGAAGGATACAATTTCCCGTCACGTGAAGTCTGATATTTGGCATACATCAGTTTCTTTCCCCATCAGCAGCCCTGGAATGATGCTCGGAAAGACACAGACTCAGCCAGAGACAGGACTTACCACCTCACCACAAACTAACCAGCAGTAGAGACAGCCAAGTTATGCCCAGGAGGAAGAGTCTGTAGGGCCTGGACTGAGTTGCCCTGGACTGTATTCAAGATACTGAATGTTACTAGATGAAAGGATGCTCATTCTGGCAGAGAACATAATACAAGTCAGCATCTCTACAGGAAGACAAGCCAAGAGGGCAAGGAGGGAACCATCACTCATAAAGACCCATTGTTGCACTTTGGCCCAGTGTTGATTTACCATTTTGCCCCACTGCCTGAAGCCTTCTTTGGTGGAGAATTAAAACAAGCAAGAAAGCTTGGTGTTCTTTCCAATTTGGGAAATATATGAAAAAAAAAAACAACCAGAGGGGGTAAAGATGCAAACTGACAAATCTTTTTTATGAGGCATGAATTTGCAGGATGTCTGGTTTTTAGTAAATTTTTATTGAACTGGGACATGTGTTCTTTGTAAATGATACGCAATGCAGTAAACTAAAACAATATGATGATTTATCCCATAAAAGATAATGACCCCTTTGTTAATTGAGGTTTGTTTTTATGCTGTCAACAAGGGAAAAATGTCTCATGAAATCCTAGAAATGGAAAAGAATGAGTTACAATGAAATCTATCCTTTAAAATTTTTGCAGCTTTTGTTTTGCTGAATGTTTTATGAGATTTAGATGTTTGTTCTTTTATTTTATGTACATTTTTCAGATATTTTATTCCATATAATGAATTAATTTGTTAATAACACATATACCCAGCCCTGTGCTAGGCACTACAGGAGATAAAAAATAAGTAGAAAGTATAACCCCCAACCTCTATGCTTATAACCTAAGTTATAACTAAGACCTTAAAATGTAAAGTAGAGAAAAACCAAAAAGAGATTCATGATTGTTGATTATTAGTGTCATAGACAGCTGCATCAAGGTCCGGTATCCAAAGTCATTTCAAGCTTAGAGAAGAGAGCTTCCCTTTGGTGATAGGAGTAACAAGGAAAGGCAAAATGGGGCACTAGAATATACTGTAGTTAGAACTCTGAACTCAGAGACAAGTAGACTGAAGTTAAAATTCTTCCCCAGTCACTTATGCTCTTTGAGACCTTGAGCAAGTCACTTATCCTTCATCACCCTCCATGTCCTCATCTGTAAAATGGTGATAATCATAGCACTTACCTTACAGGATTGTTGTGATGCACAATGTAAACCTTAAAATTTCCCAGACCCTACTTTATAAGATTGGATTAAGTCCATTCCCCATTTGGGCAGTGAATTCTACTTAAAGCAGGAATGTGAGAATTCTACTTAACCTACCTGGGTCTGCCCTAGGGGAAGATAAAGTTGTAAACTCTTTTCTGAACAATGAAAAGTACTTAAACCCATACTTTTCTTAAGCTAAGTACTTATAAAGGTCAAGCAACTTGTGAATTTACAAGGAACAAAGAACTGGAAAACTTACTCAGAGCTTTTCTGGTGTGAATTACTCAAAAATCCACAGCTTCTTAGGTGTGGACTAAGAATGGGTGGTCCTTTAGAAACATCTACAGTGATTGGTAGATGTAAGGTCTTAGGGGAGGTGACAGAGAAGATTTTGCCCTTAAAAATAAAAGCTCAGAGAAGAGCTGGAAGGTCATTCTGAAACATTCAGATTGGAGACACTCATTCTGAAGAGACTGATTCTGAAACATTCAGATGGAGGAGGGAGCTGGTGAAAGCAGCTGAGATGCTGCTGGCCTGGTGTCATTAGTAATCCTTACTTAGACAGATCTTATGGTGAGTTATAAAAAAACTGACTGATTTCTCTTTTAAGGCTCAGGTCTAGGCCATATTGGCTTGAGGCCCTTCATACTTATTCCTTTCTTACTCTCTCTCTCTCTCTTTCTTTGATTACTCATTGTTTTGTTAATTAAAATCTCTATAAAACCCAATTGACTTGGGTATTTGAATAATTGGGAATATTTCCCTGGCGACCACCTTATATTTGATTTTAAAACCCAAGACACTGTAGTGAAACATATTTCTGCGGTCAAATTTACTCACCCTCTCTTACATCTATCACAATTTATATCTTCCACTATTTTAATCACTATAGTTTAAGACCTCAACCATTTTAAATCTCACAACAAATGAGTGTATATATATATATATATGTATACATATACATATATATATAATATATTGCTTTAAAACCTTTAAGTATATATATAAATGCCCACTTGTTCCTTACTGAACACAAAGGATTAAGTATATATGTGTGTATATGTATCTATCCAAATAGCAGAGGCATACATACATACCTAAGTGTATACATTCAGATTGTAAGAATTAAATCAATATAACTACCCACATATATATATATTTTTTTTTTATAAAGTTTATTAGAAAAGGTAGACAATCATAGTTTTAAATCTCATCATTCCTCTAAGTAACCTGACCATGAGTTGCCTAGCCTGCCAGTCCCTTCCTCTTTCTCCCTTACCTGCCTGTTCTGTTCCCACATTCATTCAAAAGCCCCAAAAGGACCTGCCCCCTCACTTTTATTGACAAGCAACATGTTCATGGACACAAAACCTGGCGTAACTGTGTTATGTGAGGAATGTTGATGGACAGGTCAGGCTACTCAGGAGGGGGAGGGAATGAACTTCCTTGACACAATATACATATACCTATATATACACATATATATATATATTGTGATTGTCAAAAATATTTTAATTATTTTCATTTGTTCTTGAGAATCAAAGCAACTAAAAATGTTGGGAAATATCTCAAAGATTACTGAAGTAATGATTTTTCTGAGATTTAGGCACTTCACAAGTCATATATCTCAACTTGTCCCTCAATAGAAAGCCCCTTTAAAACATTTTAACAAGTGATCCTCCATCTTTTCCTTAAAGATATCCAGTATGGGAGAAATTGTTACCTCTTGAAGTCCATCAAGTTTTTGGACTACACTCAGTATAAGGAAATTCTTTTACATTGAGCCCAAATCTACTTTATATCTTTCACCTGGAACTCTTAGTTGTGCCCTCTTGGACCTAAGCAGAATTATTTAATTTCTCTTTCACATGAGAGCCCTTCAAATACTTGAAGGCAGGTATCGTGGCTCCAATAAATCTTTTCTTCTCAAGGTTGAACATCCACCTTTCTTCCATCCAGTTCTTATATTGGCATAATCTCAAGTCCTTTCACCATTCTGTTAGTTTTTTGCACACATGCTTTAGCTCATCGATAGCCTTACTAAAAGGCATTAAATATGATCTTAACATGAAAGGGTGGAATGAGAATATCATCTACATAATCCTAGTCTTTAAAAGAGTCAGGATAAAGACTAAGTAGTGTGCCATAGACTAATATTCTATAGGAAAAGTTAGCTCAAGAATGACAAGGAACATTCAAGAATGAAATTCTGAAGGCAGAAACAGAAACAATTTCAATGAAAGGAAAAAAAAGGAGCAATAGTCTAAGTAGACTGATATGGATTTACTGGGCACCATCAGTCAACTTAGATTTTTTAGAAAGACACAAAGATGAGAGCAGGCAAGACCTCTAAAGTACTCTAACAGTAACCTAAAAAGAAAATCGGATGGGTTAGTGAATAGGAGATCAAAGGGGAATCTAGCATGGATTATCTTTCCAGCCCCAAATCACTACTTTGTCCTTCAGATAAGGGACCAGGACAGAAAGAAGAGGAAGCCAAGATCACAGACTCAGTGCCCAGACCTCCGAGGTAGGCTAGTTGTACAGTGATGTCCAGAGCTAAATATTCAGTTTCAGACCCAAAGTGGGGTAGGGAAAGAAGCAAAAAGTAGAAACCTACACCAATGAGGAATGGGTGGTGAATGCAAGTGTCACTTGAAGTGATACAGAGTGAAGTGAACAGAATGAGAACAATTTCTATGACAAGAGCATTGCAAGAATAAGCAATTTTGAAAGATTTAGAACTCTGATCAATGCAGTGATAAATCATGATTCCAGAAGACCAATGATTTGGAATGTTGCCCATCTCCAATCCCCCACATCCCTCACTCTTGATGGTGTGAATTTTAGATTTACTCCACCCTGCTTAGTCTTTAGTATTCTAGCAACCAGGAATGTATAAACCCCCACTTAAGGAGTAATGTTGGGGAGGAAGGTCTATGACTAGCATGTACTAGCAAGTGACAAATCAGAAACAACTGACTGATTCCCTGGACTGTCCTAAGACAAGCTTAAGCCACCATTTACACATGTGAAAGACAGGAAGTGATGTAAAGAACTGCCTTTATATTTCATGTCACTTTCTGTGAGTGAGAGCTTTGGAGGAGTTGGCCCTGGAACTCAAGCCTGGAGGAGCACCTCAGACTGCTTTCATTTAGACGGTTGTTACAAGGGAATCACTTTAAAAGACTGATATATATTAATTTAAGGTCGCCAAGGAATCAGCTATGTAATTCCTAAATGAAAAACTCAAGTCAGCCGTCAGCCTTTTTGGAGTTTAATTACAATAGGAGCAAGAAAGGAATTAGAGATATATATAGAGTGAGAAAGGGGAGAGAAGGGAATAGGGCTTAAATACCCCTTCTGTTTAGGCTGGGCCAAAAGGCCCAAGCCCTTAGATAGCTGGGGCAAAGAAAAGAGATCAGTCCCTTTCACTCACGTGTCCAAAATGGAGAAACAGTCTCAGAGGCCCCCACCTTCAGCTTCCTTCAGAGCAAGCTTCCTCAGAGCCCAGGAACCACACCGACCCAAAAACTCCACAACCACCACCTCGAGTCTCCAGACCCTCCTCTCTTTAAGGAAACCATCCAAGTTGCCTCCCCTCAGTCCTCACATCTACCAATCACTCTTCATCAATTTGCCTGTTAATGGAGGCTCTCGCTTAACCCAGGACCGCCCAGAGGTTTCTGGCTTTTTGCACATGTCTGTTGAAGGTCATATTTTCAAATGATTAAATCTATACTCCTTTGTTACAGCCCTTTCTAAATCCTGTTAACTTGAGTATGGTAGAGATTGGAATAATTAAATTTTGATCTAGGCTGCAGCCCTTACTCAATCCTATTAGGACTGAATAGGGTGGAGATTTATTCCAAGTATCTCCATTGTATCAATTCTAAATCAATCAAGACTCAAAGAAATTCCTGTTCTATGCTTAAGCATAGGTCAAAGTCCTTTCCATTGTTCAGCAAAGGGTTTCTGTCCTAAAGTAATCTTAAGAAGGGAAGAGAAGGAACCTCCCATGCCAATGGAGTTCCCATTCCAATAGACTATCAGTAAGAAATTTTCCAAGTATGAAATATCCCAATGGTGAAATTTTCAACAATTATAAGTCTAAGGAAATTTGAGGTTTACAATCCCCCCTGATGATCATTGGGAGACTAGTCTCCCCATTGATCATTTAACATAATCATTTTGTAGTTCTAAATTCACTTCTAACTAAAGATATACACAATATTCAATTTTCTAGGAGAAATTAGAGTAGTGAGAGAGGAAATAGAAAAGAAAAGAAAGCAAAACCAATGTTTGCTAGGCGCATTGACAGAAAGCCAAATTAGGGGCAGTCCCTTTTGGCATAAATGTTACAATAAATGTTCAATCAAAAGTTCAGTCCAATCAATCACATCCAAAGTTCATTCTTGATCTTCTTGATGAAGTGTAGGTTTTTGGCATCTTTCTGCAACAGTTCATTCTCTGGATATAAAAGTTTCAAGCTTCTTTCTTGAAGATCTTTTCTCGAACAAAATCAAAATCTTTGAAAATTTTTTATAACAGTAAAATCTTAAACAAAAGTCTTGGATTTTTATAAAAATAAAATCTCAAATAAAAAAAATTCAAAAATTCTTAGATTTTAAATTAAAATACAATCCCCCCTGAAGTAAGTATAAAAAAAATATATATCAAGTTTAGCTCAGAATGCAATGTTCAGTTATGGGGGTGTATGTGTCAATTATCAAAAGAATAGAAAAATAATCAAAAACATAAGAAAAATTCAAAATAGACCTTGTATAGGTCCAGTTTAAAGTAATTTCTATCCCACAAGTATGTAGGACAGAATGCAGTAATATTTCACTTAGCCATTTGTAGCCAAGACTACAGGAAGTTGCCATAATATAAGAAGAAAAGAATTAGAATTCTATTTTGATGGGGAAATGTCATTCCCTTGTCTGATTTTTTTTCTCAGGGATATAGGGAGCCAGCATGATAGTCAAGCTTTGTACTTGTTTGAGTACTTCAAAAGGAGTGTAGATACAAGGAAGTCCTACGACTTAAACATAAGTTAAGCGTCGCAACCTTGAGTCTCACTTTAATATTTCATGTGTGCTCTATTGGCACTATTCAGGTTTAGTCTGTGCTCCTTGTTTTTATCCCTTTTCCTGGAATCAGACACAAACATTAATCACAGTCCTATAATATTTTATCAATAAATGGCAGGTTCCCATAGTTTAAAGCTTTTAGGCATATATTGATATTATAGCAAGAGTATATATATTAACTTGTATTACTGCAGGGAAAAAAATATTAATATTAATTATGTGTACCTTCAGTACAAAAAATGAGAAAAAAATCAAATATTCTGATAAAAAATAAAAGAAAAGAAATAAGAAAAAATAAGAAAAAAAATCAGTAATTCAATATATTCTTGAGAAAAAAAACAGCATCCATTTGTCTATGGATTATTATCTCCAATTCATATGATAAGATAGAGTCACAATTCATATGATAGGATAGAGTCAATCAGTCTCAGCAGAAGATGCTTTCTTCACATGTGAGCAGTGAATCCAAGAGTCTCTTTCTCCAATCTTTATAGATGTTGGAGTAGTTAATAATATTTGGAATGGTCCTTCCCATGAAGGTTCAGTTGCTCCAGTTCGCTTGAAATTCTTGATATAAACTTTATCTCCTGGGTTCAGGTCATGCAGAGAAAAGTCTAATGGTCCGGCTTGTACTGCAGCTCCGGATTCATGAAGTTCACGTAGTTTGTGCTGTAACTCCTGTATATAGGAAGCAATAGTAATATCTCCCCCTAATAGCGATGTATAAGCCGGGGAGAAAGGCTTAGCCTGTATAGGCGGATGTCCAAAAAGCATCTCAAATGGTGAAATATGTAAGTCTCCTCTAGGCCTGCTTCTAAGATAAAATAGGGCCAGAGGGAGAATTTCAGGCCATTTTAAATGGGTCTCAGTGCATAATTTGCCAATCATAGTCTTAAGTTCTTTATTCATCTTTCCTACTATTTGGAGAGGAGAAAAAAAAAACTGAAAAAGGTTAATTAATATCAACAAAATCAATACAATCTAAGAAGAATCATCTTTATTATACTGGGAAGTTCCCTGGGCACCCTCCTGAAGAGCACCTCTCTGAGGATCATTAGCACCTCGAGTAATTTTTGGACGAGCGCCATTTCTCATATATTGTTGAGTATTATCATTAAAATTTTCTTCAATTTGAGCATTGTCATTAAATTCCCAATTCCTATTTCTATAATTCTGGTTTCTAAAGTTCTTATTTCTATATTCATTATAGTTATTTCCATAGTCATTATTATAATTTCTAGAATTCTGGTTTCTATAACCATTATCATAATTTCTATAGTTATTATTTCTAAAACCATTATTAAACTGTGTATTCCTTCCAAACATCTTAAGAAAGGTTCTACATTCCATCATTTTGTGGCCCTTCTTCTCACAGAAGTGGCAAGTAATGGATTGATAATTGGATTTCTGGAGAGGGGCAATTGTCGTTGGTTCATTATCATGCCCACTTTCTAATTTAGTTATCCTATCTATTACACATCTCATTTTTTTCTTCATTTCCTCCATGTCATCATTATTCTCTTTCTCCTTTTCTTCGTTTCCCTTAAAAACATATATAGCTGTTTTTCGCAATTCTTCAAGGTCCATATCTGACCATCTTGGGCATTGTGTTTTAAAATAATTTTTAATTACTTTGCATGAATTATTTACAAAGATTCTTCTAACTTGTCTTAAACTATTCTCTTTATTTAAGTCCCAATCTAAGTATCTGTCCCCAAACTCGATAATTCTGTCCATAAATCTGGAGGGTGTTTCGTTTTCCTTTTGCTTAATTTTTTCCAGTTCCATCCACTTATCTGTACTGTCCGCACATTCCTTCATGGCTGTGAGGATGGCCTCTCTACAACGGTATAGTTGTAGATAGTCCTCAGGATTATTATAGTCCCATTCGGGATCCTGAGATGGCCAATGTGCTGCATTACGCCCCCGGGTTTTGTTGACATGAGCAATTATTTTATTTTTTTCACGTTCACTTAAAAAAGCCTGTAGTAAGCTCTCAACGTCCTTGTAAGACGGATTATATTGAAAAAATATGTCTCCCATCTTTTTTGTTACTAGAAAAGGATCTTGTTCATATGTGGGGATATTTCGTGTAAATTCATTTATTTCTTGGGGAGTAAACGGTATCCTATGTCTTAAAGTCACCACATCCCCATTTCGTCCTATTTCAGGTACTTCTCTTAGAGGAAACAGGCCTCTAGTTGAATTTTGCACCTGTGGGTCAGTTTGACAAGGACAGGTTTCTCTAGGAGGACAAGATCTCCCTTGCATTGGAATTTGGTTTTCTGTAGGAGAAGGAACATGAGAAGCTGGGATTGCAGGGGAAGGGTTTTGGGGATTAAATTCAGACAAGATTTGCACTGCACGAGAGAAGCAGTCTGTTAACTGGGCTATAGGGAAGGTGTTTTCCATCTCTATTTCAGGGAAGGAAATTTCCTCATTCAAAGGTTCAGAAACAGGTCTGTTTCTGGTAGAGTGGGTGTTTGCCCATTGATCCTGTAAGAAACATTTTAGATCTTCTAATTGGGCTTGCATTTTATCCTCAATTTTTCCTATTTTATCTTCCATATCTCCCATTTTATCCTCAATATTTCCTATTTTATTCTCAATATTTCCTATTTTATCCTCAAGTTTTTCTATTTTATTCTCAATATTTCCTATTTTATCCTCAATTTTTTCTATTGTATCCTCAATTTTTTCTATTGTATCCTCAATTTTTTCTATTTTATCCTCAATATTTTCTATTTTATCCTCAATATTTTCTATTTTATCCTCATTTTTTTCTATTTTATCCTCAACATTTTCTATTTTATCCTCAATATTTTCTATTTTATCCTCATTTTGTTTTATTTTATCCTCATTTTGTTTTATTTTATCCTCATTTTGTTTTATTTTATCCTCATTTTGTTTTATTTTATCCTCAATATTTTTTATTTTTTCATCTCTAAATATAGTATTGAGGAGTACAAAAATGACAGTACCTATTAATATAAAAATTTGGAGGTATCCTTCATTCCTCAATGCCCCTACTTCTTCAGCTGCCATATAATTGTCAAAGAATGTAGTACTCATTTTTATATGTATATTTTGTAATTTCACAAAACACGTGGGGAGCAGGGCAAAGCAACAAACTTTCCACAGGGTTTTTTTTTTTTTTTTTAATCCAGGAAGTTGTTCCTTAAGGGAAAGGATATTTAGAAACAGTTCTTCCAGCCAGGACTTTATGCTGAGATTTAAAAACAGCTGTTTTCTGTCTATCAGAGTCACACAGCTGGGAAGTATCTGAGGTCCGATTTGAACCCAGGACCTTCTGCCTCTAGGGCTGGCTCTCAATCCGCTGAGCTACCCAGCTGTCCCTTAAGATTAAAGGGAAGAAAAAGAAAAAACTGCTGATTCCAATTTAACTTAAGGAGAAAAGAGAAAAAGTTTTTTATACTCACGTGTTCTAGCAGCTGTGTCTTTAAGCCAAGTTTTTTTTTTTTTTTTTTTTTAAAAAGGACTAAGTGGTGAAACAGTATAGTAAAAAGGCAAGGAAAAAGTTTTATTGAGAGGATTCTTTAGACTCCCGTGTGGTCAGCCACAATGTTACAAGGGAATCACTTTAAAAGACTGATATATATTAATTTAAGGTCGCCAAGGAATCAGCTATGTAATTCCTAAATGAAAAACTCAAGTCAGCCGTCAGCCTTTTTGGAGTTTAATTACAATAGGAGCAAGAAAGGAATTAGAGATATATATAGAGTGAGAAAGGGGAGAGAAGGGAATAGGGCTTAAATACCCCTTCTGTTTAGGCTGGGCCAAAAGGCCCAAGCCCTTAGATAGCTGGGGCAAAGAAAAGAGATCAGTCCCTTTCACTCACGTGTCCAAAATGGAGAAACAGTCTCAGAGGCCCCCACCTTCAGCTTCCTTCAGAGCAAGCTTCCTCAGAGCCCAGGAACCACACCGACCCAAAAACTCCACAACCACCACCTCGAGTCTCCAGACCCTCCTCTCTTTAAGGAAACCATCCAAGTTGCCTCCCCTCAGTCCTCACATCTACCAATCACTCTTCATCAATTTGCCTGTTAATGGAGGCTCTCGCTTAACCCAGGACCGCCCAGAGGTTTCTGGCTTTTTGCACATGTCTGTTGAAGGTCATATTTTCAAATGATTAAATCTATACTCCTTTGTTACAGCCCTTTCTAAATCCTGTTAACTTGAGTATGGTAGAGATTGGAATAATTAAATTTTGATCTAGGCTGCAGCCCTTACTCAATCCTATTAGGACTGAATAGGGTGGAGATTTATTCCAAGTATCTCCATTGTATCAATTCTAAATCAATCAAGACTCAAAGAAATTCCTGTTCTATGCTTAAGCATAGGTCAAAGTCCTTTCCATTGTTCAGCAAAGGGTTTCTGTCCTAAAGTAATCTTAAGAAGGGAAGAGAAGGAACCTCCCATGCCAATGGAGTTCCCATTCCAATAGACTATCAGTAAGAAATTTTCCAAGTATGAAATATCCCAATGGTGAAATTTTCAACAATTATAAGTCTAAGGAAATTTGAGGTTTACACGGTCATGTGGTGAGTGATAAGACTGAGTCTCCTTTCTCTTGGCTTTCTGGAGAGGCCCCTTGGCCGAGGTCTCTGAACTCCTGCTTGGCTCAGACTGGGCCGTAGCAGTTCATTTCCCTTTCCTCTCTCTCTTCTTCTTAATTTCTTCCTACTATTGTAATTAAACCACCATAAAAATCCCAAACTGACTTGAGTATTTTATTGGGATTGAATTTAAATCCCTAGCGACCACTACTATATTCAGTCTACAACCCTAATTTTTACCCTTAACAATTGAGAGGTGATACACAAGAGATATGGGGTGAAATATATAATTTTTTGACATGGCCAATGTGTGAATTTGTTTCATTTGACTGAGTATTTGTAATAGGAGTTTTGTTTTTATTTCTTCTCCCTCCCTAACCCAGAGGTTATGGGGTAGGTGGAAGAAAGGAAAAGTCAGATGCTGGTTAATTGAAAATGAAAATGAAATTCAATATAAAATAAACACATACACATACAAAAGGAAAACAGGAAAGAGAGGGTGAATAAAAAGAAGTGATCCCCAGGGTATTATAAGAAGAGAGTTAGAAATATTTAGGCTTCAAATGGAGCAGAATGCTAAGGACAAGCAGACTTGTTTGACTCTGTTGGGGGCAAAAGAAAGACCCCAAAGCCTCTGACGACTACTTGGTTTGGTTTCCTCTCTAGTCTAACTCATCCTAAGTGTCAACACTTAAAATGCTCTTCTCATAGGACTTTGATCACCCCTTTTTAATTCATCTTCTATTTCCTGTTTTTCTATTTTTATGTTTTTATAGATTAATTTCCTTTTAATTTTATATTAACAACAGATGATGGAAAGAAAGCAGAACATCTCAATTCTTATTCTCCTTCTAGATTTTTTTTTGTTCAGCTAAAAATAGATTATCTTTGGACCTGGAATGCCATATGAAAAATGACTAAGAGAAAATAAAAGGCAAAAGTCGAAAAGGATCTTCAGTTTCTAGCACTCCATCAAAAAGTACACATTTATTAAACATCTACTATTGTGCTAGGCACTATAATAGGTACTTGGGATATAGAGGCAAAAGGAAGATAGTCCCTGCCCCCAAGTAGCTTACAGTCTCATAGAAGGCCAACGGGTGGCCAGTGAAGGGAGTTTTGGTTGAAGCAGCTAACTAAGAGACAGGATTTGAGTGGAGTCATAGAGCAACTAGATGGAAAGTATGAGTGAGTGTGAAGGGGTGGAATTGGTAGATACATAGGTGTCAAAATGGATGGCAGTATGCCTATGCTCTGTAGCCTTTGGTGTCCTAGTGGAGGACTGGACAACATCTGAAGCATAGTCTGGGGCTGGCTAGCCATCTTGGGTTGAGGAGAGTTTTCACTTACCCAGCAATCAGGTCAGCTCAGCCTCAAGGCAGAGCCCTAAAACTTCCTGGATTAAATCCGCAGGGGGAGGGTATGAAATTTAATAGAGATAAAGGTAAAGTCCAACAGTTGGTTCAAAAGAAAAATCCATTTTAGAAGTACAGAAGCATGGATAGGTTACCCTTTGAATAAAAGGGATTCTGGGGGTTTTATGGACTACAATTCACCTGAAATGAGGTAGGAGCCCAGGTGATGCTTTCATCAGGCTGCCAATCATAGACAAAGGCTTCATCAGAGAAAGGCAGACTTGGGAAGCATACCCCATGGTCAGAAATAAGGATCTAAGAATAGAATCTGGATGTCTAGGCCACAGCTTAAAACTGTAAAATAGTCATCTTTTGGCCATAGATGGCATAAACTAAAAATGGCACATAAGAGCTGAAATCTCCTGCTCTGTCCTTTGCAGTTCTCATTTCTATCCCAGTCACCATCTCCTTCTCATTTGTAACAATGAGGTTCAGAATAGAAGGTTCCTTCATGGGCCCCTCTGAATTTTTTTAAACCATGATCTTAGAATTATTTCTAAGTATTGGTTCCAAGACAGAATAGTGGTAAGGGCAAATGTAAACTGAAGGAGGAGATTATAAATTCAGTAGGATTTTGCTTGTCAAATTTTAGTATTCATGATAAAACAAACTGGTTTTCCTATGCACTGTGTTAATTATCCTAGACTTAATTGGGAAAGCCAACAGAGATGTCTTAAGAAATATTATTCTAATATAGAAGAAAAACATATGATCAATCACTCTATTTCAAACATGAATAATATGGAAATAGGTTTCGAACAATGATACATGTATAACCCAGAGGTATTGCTTGTCAGCTCTGGGAGGGGGGAAAGGAAGAGGGATAGGAAAAATCATGAATCATGTAACTATGGAAAAATATTCTAAATAAAAAAATATTATTCTGTCCTCTGCTTCAACAATTGGTTGGGCTTTAGCTCAATAGTAATCAGAGGGTTTTAATTGGTTTAACACATTAGTAGTGACTTCTATTAGGAGGAAGGTTAAGGGGAGGGGACGAATGGATTGCTAGAGGGGAACAAGAAGGCATTAGGAACACATTGGTTCCTCTTTAAAAATTATTTTAGGGGGCAGCTAGATGGCTCAGTGGATAGAAAGCCAAGCCTAGAGATGGGAGGTCTTAGGTTCAAATGTGGATTCAGACACTTCTTTGCTCTCTGACCCTAGGCAAGTCACTTAACTTTCATTGCCTTGAATTTACTGCTTTTTCACTCTGGAACTAACACACAGTATTAATTCTAAGACAGAAGGTTAGGATTTAAAAAATTATTCTGAACGTCAATATGAGATAAAATTGAGCATTTCACGTGCAAAAGTAGGAGAAACAAGATTGTGCATGAAACTGTTTGCTTTTCCTTGTAAATATATAGCTTCAAAATACAACTTTCCAAGCTGTCTTCTTGTCTATTTCTTTCTCTTTCTTCTCTTTTGTGTATCTTTTAAAATTATTTAGTAACTCTCTTTACATTGTCCCTTCTCGGGAGGGGCAATTTAATCATTCTCAATCCACCTTCAAAACTGAAAAAAAAACCCTATCATAACTAATATACATAGTCAAGTAAAATAAAAACATTAGTCATATCTGAAAATATGTTTCTGCATCTCTACTCTATTAATACCCTTTCAGGAGGTGAGTAGCATGCTTTGGAAATTATTCCTTCAGATTTTTAAACCCTTACTTTCTATCTCAAAATCAATACCAAGAACTGATTCCAAAGCAAGAGTGGTAAGGGCTAGGGAATTGGGGTTAAATGGGTCATACATCTAGGAAATATCTAAGGCTAGATTTGAGCCCAGAACCTTCCATCTCTATTTACTGAGCCATCTTTCTGCCCCCCAATTAATTTTTCATTGACTCTTTTGGGTTCTCTAAATAGACTATCATGCTAACTGTGGAAACAAATTTCTTTAACTATAGTGTGCTCCATAGGGCAGAAGATTTATATGATCTCTTTGTGGTGGATAGGGGTTGAATGACTAGAGTAGAGGGCCCCAAGGAACAAGCAGGTCCCACAATCCCTCTTCTGTCTTCTCTTTTGTTCTCCCTCTTGGGCTTATAAAGTTGGGTTATTATGAATCTAGGGATAAATACATGTTCAAGCATAACACACTCTGGTCTTAATTTACCTCTCTTGCTTATTTACTTGGATTAAAATTTGTTAGAAGATGATATGAAGGGATGGCCCATTATTTTCTCCCCCACTTTTTTCCCTCAGGGGCCACTCATTGACTCCATTCAGGACAACTCTATACCTGCAAATGTTTCTTACACATAAAACAATCATGGATAGCAAGCAAATATTTATCTAAGCAAGTTGTAAAAATTGTAAAATTTCCAAACAGAAATGGAAGAAGTTACACAGATGAGTTTAGATGACAGAATTTGTTGTATCTTTCCATCATGTCTGACTCTTTGTGACCCCATTTGAGGTCTTGGCAAAGATACTGGAGTTGTTTGCGATTTCCTCCTCCAGATCATTTCACAGATGAGGTATTGAGTCAAACATGGTTAAGTGACTTTCTCAGGGTCACACAGCAAGTAAGGGTCTGAGTGCAGATTTTGAACTTGGGGGTATGAGCTTTTTGACTTCAGGTCTAACACTCTATCCCCTGGACCACCTAGCTATCTAGACAACATAATACTCAAGGGGAAAAGGGCACTTCAACTAAGGAGCAAGATGAAATCTCAGCTCAACTGGGGAAAGAACATTCTCATCCCAGAAGTTTTCTCTTACAAGTCTTGGGGGTGGGGAGTAGGAGTGTGAATCAACTGGGCATCAAGGGACATTGGGGCCCACTTTGTCCAACATCTACAGCTCTAGAGAGAACTGCTATATGCCATTTCAAAGTCTTTTCTTCTCTGCAGTTTTTTGGCTAATCCAGTTACATGTTCATCATGTATACGTTCTGCAGTGCCAAAGGTTCAGAGATCTCTTTTAACTTAGGAGCATGTCCCCCTTTACATACACAGTCTTTTGAAGAACTGCCTTGACTCGTTTCCATGAAGGGCACTATATAGCTTACTCTCTCTTCTCTCTTTTTTTGGTCTTCTTGCTGTAGCTAGCATTTCTAGAATTATATTGAACAAAAATTCTGCCAATGGACATTCTGGTTTTGCTTTTCTTCTTCCTCCAGTAACAAAATTCATGGTTGTATCAATGTTTAAAAAGCTTCTAAAATTAAACACTCATTATACATATTATAATAGACCATATTCATAATAGTTTTATCTTCAATCAACCTGCCATGCCTGGTATAATTAGTAATTTTAATTTTAGTTATTTCCAGAATAAAGACCATTCAGGATGGTGGCACTATTAACAGAAATGGGAAATGTTGGAGGAAACTTTGCTGAAACATACAGGTTCCATTTGGAGCCTGATGAGCTTGAGTTACTTAGGGGACATCTACACGAAGGTGGTAATGAAGATGCCAAGCCAAGGAGAAGGCTTAGGAAAGAGATTTAAGCAGATTTATGGATTTGTAGTTCATCTTTTAAAAATATTTTATTTTTCCACTTTATGCAAAAACAGTTTTCCACATTCCTTTTTTTAAGTTTTGAGTTCCAAATTCTCTACCTCCTTCTGATCCTCCCTCCCTCCCTCCTCTCTTCTTGTCCTCTCCACTTCTTGACAAGCAGTCTGATATTGATTTGAACATGTGTAATCATGTCAAGCATTTTTCCAGATTAGTCATTTTGTGTAAGAGATCTCAAAATAAAAAAATGAAATATAGTATTTCAGTCTGCATTCAAATCTAGTTCTGTCTTAAAGGGCAGATGGCATTTTTCATCATGAGACCCCTGACTTGGGTCACTGCATTGCTGAGAATAACTAAGCCATTCACAGTTGTTCTTCAAGAAATATTGGTGACACTGTGCACGCTGTTCTTCTGGTTCTGCTTACTTTACTTTGCATCAGTTCATATATTCATATATTTCCAGAGTTTTCTGAATTATCCTGCTTATCGTTTCTTAAAGCCTAATAGTATTCCATAACTATCATCTAATACAACTTGCTCAGCCATTTCATAATTGATGGATACCCCTCAATTGGCAATTCTTTGCTACCCTAAAAAAAGATCTGCAATAAGTATTTTTGTATAAATAGGTCTTTTTTCCTTTTTTAAAAAATCTCCTTGGGATACAGAGATGCATGTCACACAAAGTCAGATCTTAAACAATTTAAAAAAACCTAATTATTTGTGGGGAGACTAAACATTGGTTGCTTATTGTCTGCCTCCTCTTAAAGTGAAATTTCAAGACAATAGTGATAGGGGCAGCTAGGTGCCACCTGGATAAAGTGCCAGACCTGGATTCAAGAGGACCTGAGTTCAAATGTGGCCTTAGACACTTCCTGGCTGTGTGAACTTGGGAAAGTTACTTAATCTCATTTGAGTAGCCCTTGCCTCTCTGCCTTCTGTTGTTACTAGGACAGAAAATAAGAGTTTAAAAAAAACAATGGGGATATTTAGCACACATTTCTGAGAAATAATAAAAAGTAACACAAAATATCATACTTGTTTCAAAAAAAGCGAGGAAATTTTAGAAAGAAAATGTAAGCTGCAGTTATTTAAAATTCCACTCCGATAATTATACAAGCAATTTGAATAAGAGTTATACATTATGGAATGGATATATTTCTGAAAATGAGTATAAAAATAAGTTTTCTAAATCAGATATTTCTCATTAATTTATTTCAGAGATACTACACCTTCATTTTAGATTATTTTTTGTACTCAGTAGCCTTTTCCGATGAAGTGTTTTTTCCCACCTTGGTCTGAGATTTCATCTGGGGGGAGGGAATAATTCCCAGTGTGGAAACTCCTTCCAGAGATGAGATCAGACAGCAATTTTTATTATTAAAGAGTTGCCTAGAACACCAGTAGGGTAAATGATTTGCACCTGATTGTACTTCCAGCATACGTCACAGGCAAGACTTTTTAAGCCCAGGTCTTTGTGACTCCAAGGCCAGTCTTCTCTTCACCTCAGTCACATAGTTAATGAGCTGCTAATCACTTATTCACATAACTCTCTCTTCCCTTCTTGATATTTTGCATCTTGTGAGGGAGGGAAAGATCAGTGGAGACTTTCATGTTACCATAAAGTTTGATTCTGTCACCAGCAGCTCACTCCTAATTCTCCAGTGCTACTCCCATACCACCTATTCCTAGTCCATTCCTAGCCCCCACTTCATCTTGCCACTTACATTGATGATTTCAATGACTGGTTTAGTTTTGCACTCTCCATCCTGCCTTTGATAATTTCAGTATTGCCCTATCAAGAGTAAAGACCATGATAAAGAGGAGAAAAAGAGGTATCCCCCTGTAACAACTAGCCCAGTCTCCTGCAGAGTACCCTGAGTTTAGCAGCTTTATAAATGTGGGTTCCATGACAGCTGATCAGAGCCTTGCAATCCTAGCATAAAGTAATGTTACCTTCTACTCAGGTTTGAATGAACCATACCAGGGATGGCTCCTTCAGCTCCTCTAGGACTCTAGGGAAAGGTGAGGAGAGAAGACTTCTGACCTTAAGTGCTCTGCTCCTGAATAGAGGTTCAGAGATCTAACACCTTCAGATCGCTGAAACTCTAGTGCTGAGGCTGCAGACCTACATCACTAGGTCTCAAACTTGGCAGCTTCATAGCATTCACTGTGAGGAATTTTCTGTTGAATCAACAGAATTTCATTAAGCCTCAACAAAGTAATTTCCTTTTAGTGTTTTGATTTTATTTTACTTTTTGGAGAAAGACTCTGAAGGATATATTAGTATTGATTAGTCAATAGGAAATAGAACATCAAATATACAAAGACAACATTGTTAGAAATAATTTGGTATTGATATTGAAATTTTCATGGAGTCTTTCTATAACATGATTGATTAGCTTTTTGATTCTGCCAGTCATGGAATGCATTTAGAAAACACTTTTCTTCACCACCAGGGTGGAGATATCACTCTCTAATTCTAAATTACATTCTCCCAAATTAAAAAAGAAATACATAATGTGATATTAAAAATTGCATAGTTGGCCAGTTGAATTTTCATCAGTTGTATTTTAAAGTTGCTGCATCTGGTTTGCTGAAGCAAAATGTCTTATTTCTAATTCTTTAAAGAATTGGTTAAAACTTCCAACTCCTTCTCTGCCTGATGGTCCTAAAAAAAATACAAACACATAATGAGATTTAACATTTTTTAAGGATATATTTTTCTTTCTCTCCCCCAGAAAGAGGTATTTCATTTTTCCCCTTTTATGAATAGGGGATTGGAATATATTTCTTAGTAGCAATTATTATAAAGAGAATATACTAGGAACTATGCTGGGAGCCATCAAAGACACATGTAGAAACTGGATGGAAACACCCATTGAAACCACCCTAAGTGACTTTCCTTATTCACATCCCCTTATTATTGGATTTGCTATGATTATTATTCTTACTTAGCCCTCCCCCCCCCCCGAATATTACCAGGAGATCCCATTTACAAAATTAAGCCTAAGGATTCTTGTATATCCACTTAAATAGGGCCCTCTTTTCTAGGCATAAAAACTTCTGGCAAATCTGTGCTCTGAATTCCCCAACCTATATCTGGATCATGTTGATTCTATCCTCTGACCCTGCACTTAGCAACAATGTTTGTTGACTATCTTCTTAAGCTTTGCATCTATTGTTATGTTCTATGGAAACATGTATGTTGAGAATGAAACTGTGTGCCAAGTAGATGTGTGATCATGAGGGCAGAAAATAAAGCCAAGCCTCAGCCAAGGGGGAGCAGTTTCTATGTGAAACCCTGTACTGCAGGTTAAATAGAAAGCTGTGTCCCATCCATCAATCCACTGAAACCATCCCACCTCCTAGACCCCATCCCCAGTGGGAGGCTGGACCACCCCATAGCAACTGGAGTCTGAACAGGGACTCTTGGTTAGGTAAGCTCCCCTTCCCAGATATAAAAAGGCCCCCCAGAACAAAAGGCTCTCTCCAAATTTGTACAGTTAGGATCCCATCCAGGGTGCTGCAGATCTCCTATAAATGAGTACAGGTAAGGAGTGGTGGGAAAATCAGAAATTTTGAGAATTTAAAAAGGAATGGGGCACAGGGAATCGAAAGAAAGAAAGCTATTTACTGGAATAATTAAGCACATCCTTTAAAAAAGGGGCAGGAAAACAAGCAAGCCACAGCTGGCTAAGTTCTTGGATCTTACTCAATTCTGTCGTCCGTGGTTCTCTAATGAAGGGATGACAGGTCTTGTGCAGACTGTTTCTAGCCTGTCTGCAACTGAAAAGACACCTTCATTGTCTAAACAGAATTCTAAAGCTGAAGTCTAAGATTTCAGTGCCAAACTCAGATCCTGATGAGGAAAGACTTCCCTCTGGAGACGAGGCTATGTTAGAAGGCAAGGCAGATAGGTACAACAATTCCGATTAGGGCTTTCCCATCCAGGTTAGCCAGCCACTGGCAACCCTTCCTCCAAAGAATTTTCCTCCACTTAGGAGAGGGAGGAATAAATGCATGGAAATGAAGGGTCCTTCTTTTCTACCTTCATGATCCCTAGCTCCTTGGTTTTAGCAGAGAGGACCCCATTTTTCAATCCCTGTCACCCACCTCTTCAAATGTTTATGCTTAAGGCTCCTGGAGCAAAAGTTTCTGTTCACTGCTCACAGTTTCTAAAGAGAGAGCACTTTGGAAAAGGCAAGATGGATTTTTTCACTTCTTCTTCCTTTTTTTCTTCCTCAAGATCTTGAGTAAACACATTAATTTTTAAAAGCATGCTTCCCTTGGTCTGTGTTTAATGTTTGTTTTATGTGTCTCTAATTGTGTACATGTTGCAAGTCCTGTCTCTATATTTTCCTAATTGGGTATTTACAAAAATCTTTCAGAGTGCCTCTATAAACTTGACTTCTTCCTTATATTGGGAGGGGCCCCCTGGGAGAAGAAAAAGATTTATTTGGAACACACAAAGGGAAATTTTATCCCATAATTTGGATACTCTTTCAGATTTAATATAAAGATCTATATATGTAACCTTGGAAAATTCTAGTTAGTCCAAAAATGTACTAGGATGCAGCATGACTTTATGATAATAATTGTATATCAATTAAAGGTGAAATGTTAGCTAAATTTGATCCTGCACAATATCTATACTAGAGAAATTGTTTATTATCACTAAGAAGTTTCAGAACTGTTTGAATGTAATTAATAGCCCGTTTGACACCAACAGGGAATTTCTCCTTTTCAAAAGGCAAAAAAACATACTGCATGCTTAATAAAACATAAGATATTTATGTGTAAAATTCAGTCAGACAATAGGTATAATGTATTGTGGAGAACTTTTTCCAGGAATTAAATGTTGGATTTTAATATGTGATGTTTTTTGATTATATAGAAATAATAAGTGATTACATGTTAGCATTGGGATTATAGAAGTTTAAATTTGGTAATCAGTATATGTGAATTTAGATAGGTATTAAGAATTGGTATATGGCTAAAATTAGAATTTTTAATCAGTGTTGCACCTGATTGTATTGAGAAATTGTTTTTAACTATTCAAACATAATTTCTCATAATGTCATACTGGATGTACACAAAACATGTATGAATTTTCCTGTGAAAAATAATAATTTTTATGCAAATTCTGTATAATGTAATTGGCAAGATAAATTTGAACAGTACAGAAATCATATAAGATTCATTATTAGCTTATTAAATATTCAGGAAACATTGTTAAGGAACTTTAATCAAAGTCAATTTGGAAGTTGTGAAGCTTTTAATTAATATATTCGGAGTAGTTTAATATCAAGGTTTTTAAAACATGTAACTTAAGTATTAAATTGAAAAGAAAGGAATAAATTTTTTCCTCAGCAAAATATTATTACTAGGAATATAGCCAGATGCAGTCAAGTGTGGGAAAAAAAAGCCTCAGCAATCTTGGGACCATTTCCAAAAGTAATTTAACCCCTTCCATAGGCACAGAAAGGAGATCAAAAGTGCTTGCAATTATCCAACACTTATATTAAGGGACTAATACAGCAACTTTAGAGATATAATTTGAAAAACCTGAAATGTTAGTTGACAGCTGGAATAAATTTTGACTGGTAATAAGACATATTACAACTAAGGTTAAAGAATAACAGGAATTTTAAGAGTATATTTGAGCATTACCAAATACTATAATTTCTATATACTACTATTAAGTAAAAATATGAGCTTTTCTAGAAACAGACAAGAAAAAAGGCTTTTTTGGTTAAAACTGCAGCGTGTGTAAGAGAGAATTTGCAAGGCAAGCATGCAACACAAAGCTGAGGACAGAAGAGCTGTCAATCAAAAGGTAACATTCCAAGAGGAATGTTACCGGGAAAAGATAGAGTCAAGCCAGCAGCTGAACTGGGGGAGACTTACTTCTGACCTAAGCTGAGAGACTCTCTTGGCTTCTGAGAGAGGAGGGAAGAAAAAGTTTTTGTGTGGCTGAGGGTGGTGGCTGAACCTGAAGAACTTATTGTATATCTGAGATTTGAGTTTGAAGAAGAAGAAAGAAGAAAAACAATTCTCCTCATAACTTTCTGACTGTCTCTGATAGTGACTAATTGCCATACTCCCAATGCCCTCTTAACTCTTTGTAGAGACTAGGGAAAACCTCATCCCTCTTACCTCATCCTCTATCCTTGTCCTGTGCTCCCCAATATAGCCCTTATTGAGAAAGGAAAAGAGTTTTCCCTCATAAACCTCATAGTTCACCTTGAGTTACTTAGAAGGTGGCTGACTAAAAGGGGAAAGAGAAGAGAGGCAGGAGGAAGATGGTGGAAACCAGGAGGTATTGAGGGAAGAGGATAGGAAAAATCTTGATCCATTTGCCATCTAGTATTGATCCATAGACACCCTCTGAAGTATCTCTCTATCTCATAGTATCTCCTTTATTACAAAAGTCCAAACTATAAATTCAGAATCTAAAAAAGGTTCAGGTTAAAAAACATGCTTCCCTCTTAGTCATTACAATTAATATGTTAGAGTTAGTTAAACTAAGATAATATTGCAATGATTTATGAATAATTGGATTAATTGTTTAAGATGCTAATGTGAATATATTAGAATTGAAAGACTTATGGTTCAAGTGGTTAGGACAAATTCTTGAGAAAAAAATCTATATTGCTTTTTGTACATCAACATGTCAGTCTTTCCTATAAATGCTTCCCTGTGAACCATAATATATTCATGATATAAGTTTAGGATTACATTTTGAAAAGTTAAATATGTTAACCCCTCAAAGGAAATTGTTTAGAATTGCTAGGCTACAAACCCCAGCTAGTGTTAAATAAGCACACACTGTCTGACAACCAGAAGCAGGTTTTTTGATTACAAAAATTTCATTGGTTACTAGAAAATGGATTCCATTATCCACCTTTATATATGGGAACACACACATACTTTCGAAAACAAAGATGCTATGATTTTTAAACATTACTATTAAATGTTTTAATTATTTAATTATTTTTGAGTAAACCTGCCTCATCACATACACTCTGTTTCTCCTGTTGCAGTGTTACCTGTTTCCCCTCCCTTTTTCTACTGCAGTAAAAAGGATTCTTAGAGAGCACTAAAAAAATTCTATGATAAGTAGAATTATACTCAATTTAAACATACTTTAAGATAGGATAGGCTAGTTTTTTCACCACTACAGTGACATGTACATAAATAAAGCTTCTATGCAGCAAAGTTAGTGAGAACCTTACACTTATTTTAGGTAAATATTCTAGCAATTGCTAGGTTAAGTGAACATGCAAGCAACCTGTTTTCAAATTAAGATAATGATTGGAATTGGAGTATTATTGATTATGTCTGGAATTTTTTGTCCTTTAAGAAGAAAATAACTACATCTGTTATACTTTGCTTTTATTGTTATCTGATGCTTAGTCTGTGCATGTATATTTCTAAAAAAGATCTTTCCCCCTGAATTTCTAAAATTCTAATTGGCCCACAATTAAAATGTCACAAGTATTAATTAATTACTAGGGATATATAATCTAAATTTTTAAATTAAAACTTAGGACCTTTAGGACATGTCCTCACCATGACTCCTGCCCCAACAACAAGCCACATGACCAAGTCCAGCAAGAAGGCAATGAAGAGAATGCAGATACAGAGAGACTGTGTCAAGACAACAGCTCAGAATGCTCTACCAACTTGGGAACAAATCAAGACACCTGAAGCCCAAGCACAAGCAAGGATTTTCACCTCCTCATTGTACTGCTGCTTTCTACTTTACACCAATGACTCTGACTTTCTCGGCAGTCCTACAGATGTCATCCCCCATGACTTTTAGAATTTCTTGTTCAGGTTGCATTTAAACTAATTGTCTTAATCTCTCCATTCCTGTTACCACTGTATTTGTTGTTGAACAACCACCTTTTATTTTGCTTCCTGTCAATATGACTACTGACTGGTATGCCCTACAATTAATCCCCCATAGATTAAGCCACTCTAAGCGCTCCATTGCATCCCCTGTTTTGGGTATTACTGCACTCATTTCTATCATTATATCTCTAGGCTCTACCCTACATCAAGTCCAAATTGAATTAAAGTCACTCCAATTAAAAAAACAAAAAAGGGGGAGATGCCAGGAGCCATCTGTTTGACATGATTACATGTAGAAACTGGGGAATCCAAGGCAGCACCCAGGAATGATGGAAACACCCACTGAAACCAACCTAAGTGACTTTCCTTATTCACATCCCCTTATTATTGGATTTGTTATGATTATTATTCTTACTTAGCCCTGAGAAAAATAAATGAGAGCAACATGCTTACTGAGTTAATACAGATGTCCCACTCTTCTCCCCGCACCCCGCAGAATATTACCAGGAGATCCCATTTGCAAAATTAAACCTAAGGATTCTTATATACCCACTTAAATAGGACCCTCTTTTCTAGGCATAAAAACTTCTGGCAAATCTGTGCTCTGAATTCCCCAACCTATATCTGGGTCATGTTGATTCTACCCTCTGACCCTGCACTTAGCAACAATGTTTTGTTGACTATCTCCTTAGGCTTTGTGCCTGTTGTTATGTTCTATGGAAACATGTATGCTGAGAATGAAACTGTGTGCCAAGTAGATGTGTGATCATGAGGGTAGGAAATAAAGCTAAGCCTCAGCCAAGGGGGAGAAGTTTCTATGTGAAATCCTGTGCTGCAGGTTGAATAGAAAGCTGTATCTTATTCTGCCAAAACCGTTCCACTTCCAAAAGCCTATCCCTTGTGGGAGGCTGGAACACCTCAAAGCAGAATTAGATATAACTCATGTGTGAAAATTTGGATAAACTGGAGAAATATTCCAAAAAGAAGACAAGCTAGAGGGTCCAAGAAAGTAGGAGGAGAGGAGTGGAGAGAGGGTTGGTGTCCTTTGTAGAAGCTTAGCAAGCTGGGATCTTCCTAACACTAGTACAAAGACACTGTATGGCAAGGAATAGTGAGGTTCCATTCTATAAACTAGCTAAAAGAGCAAAATAGGTAGCATTTATATATGTCTTGAAAGTCTGTGAAGCACTTTTACATGTGTTATTTCATTTGATTGGATAAATTAAAGATCACCAAAAGAGCCTATCCTGAGGGGTCTTTGCCTACAGAGATCATTTTCATGATAATTTCACATTATGTGATATTTCATGATATTTCACATATTATTTGATAATAATCACATAATTTCTGTCATTCCAAATCAGTGCTTACAAAAAGTGGGGAGTCCTTACACATGACTGTCAAATTACCAATGGCTTCAATGGCTTTGACTACTTAGGTCATATACAGAGAGCTATGAAGCCTAGTGGGACATTGGGCCTTATAGATCATCTCATCTAGCTCTTTCATTTTATAGATGAGGGCAATGACTCTGACTTCCCAAGGCCACAGAGCAAATCTGCCAGAGTTAGGATACTTTGAGGGGTCCCATTTTCTCCACCACAACACAGTGCTTTAGGAATCAATCACTCCAGGAAGTTATATCTCCTCTTTTGTAAAATGAGGGACTGAATTTCTCAAGAGATCTTGTTCTAGGCTTAATATTCCATATGTGAAGTTCTGTATTTTGGTGTTCTTCTGTTTATGCCCTGTTGCTTCAAATTAGTAAGTATTTAAAAACTATTTCTTTAAAGAACACTAAAGTAAATAAATCATGACCTCTGCTTATAATATATTTGTATAAAGATAAATTCTCTTAGAAAATGACATTTAACTGACATTCTTCACAAATGAGAGATCTGGAGGAAATTGTTACTAATAGGGCTCTAAAAATTATTGATCCAGAATTGTTCAACATACCATATGTATATTTTAAATGCCTCACTAATGAATTAACACCTGAACTTCACTTTAATTATTCTAATAAGTGAAAAAAAGTTCTTTATTAATATCAATCATGAGAAAAATTTTAGGTTGTTATAGTATCAAGAAAATGTAAATAGATTATCTAAGCAATTTTTTTTGGTACTTGGACTCTGATGTCAATACTATATGAATATTTTTGCCAAATAATTAATTAGAGATTTCAGTTATCCTTACCAAGATTCAATTGCAGGAAAGAAATGGCCCATTATAATGATTTCCAAGATGCCTATAGTAAAAAAAAAATCCCACCAACAAAAACAACTTTCTATTATCATTGAAAAAGGAGCTATTATTATGATTGTTGATGTATACCACATTAATATAATTTAATCAGTCAAATAGTAAGGATTTACCAAATGCCAGACTCTGCTAAAGGTGAAGATACAAAGAAAGGTAAAAGGCCTCAAGGACTTTACAGTCTAATGGAGGATGCATGGTACAGATTTCCTATGAGTTGAGTCTTGAGGGGAGTGATGGGAAACTAAGAGACCAAGGTGAGGGGGCTGAATGTACAAAGACATGGAGAGGAGAGATGGTGGGTTGAGTTTGAAAAACTTCAAGCAGGTTAATGTTGTTGGATCATAAAACACATGGTAGGGAATAAAGTGTGAGCAGGCTGGATATCACAGCAATAATAATAATAATCAAGAATAATTACTGATGTTGATAGCAGATGGCTCTTTACATACATTAACTTGGGTTACTTCACTCACTCCATCCAAAGGTTTACCAACTACCTGGGAGACATACAGTTGAACTAGTGATCAAAAAGGCAGTCCTTGTTCTCCAGAAAGCTTTAACTTAATGGTGGACGTGAGGTGGAAGAGATGGGTTAGAGATGAGAAACAAACAGATGAGGTGCAAACACAGCAGAATATGATGAGGGAGATGACAAATGTTAGGAGAAATTGAGGGCAGAGAGAGCCCTCGGGCCATGTCAGAGAAGACTTAATGAAGGAAGATTCCCCTTTCTCCTGAGGTAGGTCTTGAAAAGAAATATTTCAAGAGATGGAATTGCATGAGGATTGGTCTTCGTGAACCTACATGGGTATGGAGAAAGAAGGCAAGGTGAACTTGTGGAGGAGTTAATTTCTATTTGATTGGAGGGTAGCATATAAATTGGAACAATGTGAAATAAAGATGGAAAGTAGGTTAGAGCTCAAAGGGCAATAAAAGACTGTCTGCCTTTTGATCCAGCCATAGCACTGCTGGGTTTGTACCCCAAAGAGATAATAAGGAAAAAGACTTGTACAAGAATATTCATAGCTGTGCTCTTTGTGGTGGCCAAAAATTGGAAAATGAGGGGATGCCCTTCAGTTGGAGAATGGCTGAATAAATTGTGGTATATGTTAGTGATGGAATACTATTGTGCTAAAAGGAATAACAAAGTGGAGGAATTCCATGGGTCTGGAACAACCTCCAGGAAGTGATGCAGAGCGAAAGGAGCAGAACCAGGAAAACATTGTATACAGAGACTGATACACTGTGGTACAATCGAAGGTAATGGACTTCTCCATTAATGTCAATGCAATGTCCCTGAACAATCTGCAGGGATCTAGGAGAAAAAACACTATCCACATTCAGAGGAAAAACTGTGGGAGTAAAAAGACCAAGGAAAACCAACTGCTAGACTACAGGGGTTGAGGGGATATGACTGAGGAGAGACTCTAAATGAACACTCTGGGGCAAATACCAACAACATGGAAATGGGTTCGAATCAAAAACACTTGTGATACCCAGTGGAATCGGGTAGCATCGGCTAAGGGATAGGTGGGCGGTGGGGGGAGGAAAAGTATCTTTGTCTCCAATGAATAATGCTCAGAAATGACCAAGTAAAATAATGTTAAAAATAAAAAAGAAAGTAGGTTAGATCCAGACTTTGAAGGGCTATGCTCAGGGCAAAAGGAACCCTGAAAGGTTCTGTGGTGAGGAACTGACTAGGTCTGTCTTTTGTCCCAGGGCCATTATTTTGGCATCTGTGTGGAAGATGGAAGACGAGGGGAGCCTCTGAAGATCAATCAATCAGGAGACAAACGTTATTACAATACTGGTGGGAGGTGCAGAGGGTTTGTGCTAGCAGGGTGGATATGAAAAGAAAAAAAAAAGAGAGAAAAGCTCTCATTTGAATTTACTTGTCTGTGTATCTGATCTTCCAACAGAAAGTAAAGTCCTGGAAGGCAGGTTTTCTTTCCTGTTTGTCTCCCCAGCTCCTGGCATAGTGCTCTGGCACTTACAGCATCTTTGTTGGATTGAACTGAATTGATTGTGGAAGTGATTGTGAAGATGAAAGTGACAAGACTTGAAAAATCACTAAATGAGGAGAGGGAGATGGGTGAGGAAGAATGAAGAGTAAAAATATGGGGAAGTGGAGTTCCTAGTAAATATTTTTCATTTATTATGGATTATGGGCCTTTGGTTTCTTTTTAATATTCTGTATCCTGTACCTCATAATTTTCTCTGCTTATTTTCCAGTGGAAAATATCATTAAAGTACAGTTTTCATTCACTTGGGAAATACTTTATCTGAAAACATAATTTTATTTAATGGTTTTTTATGCATGAGCTTTAATGCCCCTGTTGACGCTAACAGAGCAGTTATTATTTATTTAGCTAGCAGCCTTATAGGGCTTTAGACAGAAAAATCCTATTTATTTTGAGAAGACTTGTTTCCCAAGACCTCAGATTATACACCTGGGGCCAAAACAAGACCACATGACCTATACACAGGTGGCTATCATTTCAGAGTCAGGAAATAATAACCCCCTAAAGTCAGAGCCCCAGATCCCCTGGCACTCACAGCATAGTAATATCAGAGAAATTATTTTTGTCCAGAGGGGTTGGGATGATTAACATATTAGTGAATCTGCTACATTTTTAGCAATTTTGTCAGAAATGCTGGCACTAATGAAAAAAAAAAACACTTTTAACTTTTGGGCTTGTTGCTTTTCCCCCTTGACTTTAGATTTATTTGTGTTCATGACTCACAACTCCTCCCTTCCTTTCTTACCATATTATAAGCTTCTTGAGGACAGAGAGTGAATCATATTAATTTTTGAAATCCTCTCCCTTTTGCTTGTTGAATCTCTTAAGTTTGGAAAGGGTCTACCTAGGATCCTATAGATTTAGAACTAAAAGGGTCCTTACAGCTTAGAGACCATTCAGTCCACCTCACTCCCTACCCTCCATCTTATAGATGAAGAAACTGAGGCCTAGGGAAGGTGTGTGACTGGTCCAAAGTCACACAGTGGAAGAGCCAAGAATCAAACCCAAGAGCTCTGATACCAGTTCTAGCATGCTTTTCACCACTTCCCCTCTCCTCATTTCAACCTCATTTTGCCTTGCTTTGTTTTCCCAAAGAACCAAAGAATCACAGAGTTTCAGAGGTAGAAGGTAACCCAATGCCCATCAAGACCAGTTCATACCCACAAAAGAATTCCCTTGTATAAGACATCCATTATATGGTCCTCTAGCTTCTGATTGAAGGCCTCCAATGAAGAAAGAGCCAGCTAGTTCTGGTGGCAGCCCATTTCACTGTTTTCCCTTACTTTAAGTCTAAAGTTCTATCTTTGCAACTTCCACCCACTACTTAAAGGAAAATACATGAGGCCTTCTGCCTCTGATTTATCTATTAAATTGGACCATTTCCTAGGAAGATCAAGAGGGCAAAGGCATTGAAAGAATAAAACAATGAGAGGCAGACAGAGCAAAATTGCTAAGAGGGTGCTGTCTGCTATATACTTAAAAAAAATAAAACACCCTTACCTTCCATCTTGGAATCAACACTGTATTGGTTCTAAGAAGTAAGAGTGGTAAGGGCATGGGAGGCATGTGACTTGGCCAGGGTCACATAGTTAGGAAGTGTCTGAGGCTAGATTTGAACCGAGGATCTCCTGTCTCCTGTCTGGCCTCTCTATCCACTAAGCTACCCAGCTGCCCTCTGCTATATATTTTAATTGGTTAGCCAGAGGTTATACATTTCTTAGGTTTGATTTATGACCAATAGTATCTACTGGCATTTACCTAGAACTTTTATTTTGTTGTATATTATTAGACTTTTGATATTTATTTTATATTCAATTGTTATAAATGGAACACAATTTTGTGATCCTGGGAACATTATAAAAATGAATGCTGAAAGAAAATAAGAGAAAATCAAAAGCATTTCCACATAAAAAATGACAAAATATCTTATTTTAACCAGTGTCAAAATCAGAGTAAAAATTAAAGTTTAAAACGTAGCACCTACTTTATAGGACTGTTGTGAGCTCCAAATAAGATATATTTGTAAAGCACTCAGCATGGCGTGTGGCATATCCTGGATGCTTAATAAATACTTATTTCCTTCTTTTCTTCCTGTCATTTCCTTTCTCTTGTTCCTTTCCTCCTTTATTTCCTCCCTCCTTCCCTTCCTTCCTTCCTTTCTCTACCTTTAATTTCTTCCTTCTCCAAACTCTCCTCCATACAAATGCCACTTGTCAAACATACAGATCTGATCATGCCAGCTCCCTATTCAATAATCTCCAATGACTCCTTCTTACTTCTAGGAACAGAAATCAACTCCTCTCTATGTCATTTAAGGCTTTTCACAAATGAGCCCTTTCCTGACATTGCAATTTTCTTACATATCGCTCTCTTCTACACACTTGATGGCCCAGCCATATTGGCCAACTTTGTATTCATTACCTGTGATGCCTCTGTACTGGTTTTCCTCTCTTCTGGTAGGTAACAATGACTTTTCCTTCCTAATTCATCAGACTCTGGCTTCCTTCACGATTCAGCTTCGATGCCACCTTTTGTAGGAGGCTCTTCCTGGTACTCCCGCTGCTATTGCCTTCCCTTTCACGGTTACCTTACACAAATTCTGGATTTTTCTTGTATGTGATCATTCAAGAACATATTGTCTCCTTGTGAGTTCCCTGAGGGTAGGAGCTGCCTTTCTTTTTTCTTTGTATCCTCAGGGCTTAGCATAGTACCTGGCATATTGCAAGCCCTTAATAAAATACTGTTTATTGATTAGTTAAACTCCCAGAATTTTATAGGATTTTCTCAGTGAGATCTATGATCTCATGTAACAATTCTATAGCTAATTCTTACTTATCGTGCATTTAGTAAAAATGAAATGAATTTTAACCCCTCCCACGGCACATCATAAAAACAAATCTCATTGGATCCTTCCTCCTGTGCTTAACCTATCCATTTTCGTCTATACCTTTCTTCTCTTTCCCAGTCAAACTCTTACAAAAGATTGTCAACATTTGTCCCCACTGTCTTCTTCTCTCAGTCCCCTTTGTACCCTTTGCTGTCTGTCTGGTTTCTCTGACCTCTTCACTAAACTGAAATGGTTCTCTCCAAAGTTACCGATGCCCTCCTGAGTGCCAAATCTTCCTCTTTCTTGACCTTTCCGGAGCACTGCTGACCATGATGACCACCTCTCCTCCCAAATACTCTCTCCTCTCTGAGACTTCATGACATTTCTTTCTGAAGGGTTTCTTCTCACCTGTCTTGTTGCCTTTTCCTGGGCTCTTTTGTAGATTTGCCATCCTCTTCTAACTGTGGGTATACCCCAGGACTCCAACTTGAGACTTATCTATCTCTATGCCCTTTCTCCTGATGTCTCAAGAGTTCAATAATCTTTAAGTAGATACCTGACTTTGCTCTCAAGGCAACTGCAATAGTTTTCTCTTTTGGACTTTGTTTAAATTTTTCCATCAGCCCTTGCATAGTATAATTTACCTTGCATCATCATTATTTGAAGTGAAAAGTATGTTCTCATTTGGAGTCAGAGGTCCTATGCTGGACTTTGGCTCTGCTATTTAATAGCTGGTTGACTTGGGTCACCATTATTTTTGAACAAAAGCATCATTTGTGATTTTTTTCCATTTTATTTCTTTTGAAATTTTCTCCTCTTTCATATAGCTTAAGAATCAAGTGTGGAAGCAGCTAGACGGCACAGTGAATAGAGAGCCAAACTTAGAGATGGGAGGTCCTTGGTTCAATCTGACCGCAGATATTTCCTAGCTGTGTGACCCTGGGAAAGTCACTTAACCCCGTTGCCTAGCCCTTATCTCTTTTTTGCCTTAGAATCAATATAGAGTATGGATTCCTAGACAGAAGGTAAGGGATCTTTTTAAAAAGCAAGATCTCAGTTCCTTTAAAATTGTTGCTCTATCTTGTATGTCTTTAGTCCAGTCCAGTTCATCTTGCCAAGTCATCCTTGTAAGTCACATTGCTACATTCTCAGAAAGTACTTTTCCTAATTATAATAATAGTGAAAGCTAACATTTATAGAACGCTTCAAGTTTTGCTAAGTGTTTTGTGCACAGAACCTCATTCAATCTTTATAACAACCCTGAGAGGGGGGTGCTATTATTTTTCCTGTTCTATATATGAAGAACCTGAAGCAGATAGAGGTTAAGTGACTTTGTCCAGATCACATGGCTAGTACGAGTCTGGGGATGGATTTGCACTTAGTTTTCCTCACTCTAGTCCAGCACTTTGTCCTCTATGCCATCGAGCTGCCTCCTATGCTAAAAGTCCAGATACACTGGTTCCATTATCAGTGCTGACGAGAATAAAATATAGGTGTATGTGTCTATATGTCTGCATATATATATACATGCATCTATACACATGTGCTGGAATATCTATTTTGACTATATTATCCTATTTTAATCTGAAAATATTCTAGACATAGTCTGGCTTGGCTGGATTTTATACTCAACATTCTGTGGCTTATTTTCTCTTTAAGTTGCATTTTGCTGTTTTGTGAGTTGATCCTGTTAATAATCTTGTGCCTTTTTTCACCCTTCCCTTCCCCTTTAGGATCAATACTGTGCACTGGTTCCAAGGCAGATGAGCAGTAAGGACTAGGCAAAGGGAGCTAAGTGATTTTCCTGGGGTCACAAATGGCTAGGAAGTATTTGAGAACAGATTTGAGCCCAGAATCTCAATTGAACTCAGGACTCTCAATCCACTGGCCCACCTCGCTGCCTTTGTGCCATTCTTTCAAAAATCTCTTTGCACCACCACGGATATAAATCAGAAAAGAATCTGTAACGTGTTGTCTTAGAAATTGGCCGGGAGGAACTGTGAGGTGGTGACTCGATCCTGGTCACATCGCTAGTATGTGTATGTGTCAGAGGCACGTCCTCTTGCATGATGTGTTGCAAACGCCATTGCTTTCTAAACCAGTGTTATTCGAGGCTGTCTTGTTTTCTGGTATGGAGGGTAAACAGGACCCAAATCTGAAAGGGGCATTAGAGCCTCCCTGATCCTGACTCCTCGTTGTAGATGAGAAGACTGTAGCCAAGGAGAGTTGGAGAGCTTGCCCAAAGTTAAACAGATATGTAGGATCAGAGACAGTTTTTAAACAGGTCTAGGGCTTTATCCAGAATCCAGAATGCTCTCCCCTTAAGCTGTTTGCCTCTCATGTTTCCAGGCTAAAACTAGGTCTAGTCTCTTTCAACTTCCTGGCTGTGACATGATTTCACTGCCTATTTTTTAAAAATAATCCAACAGCTATTAATTACAGCTCTCATCTCAGACTTCTAACTCATCTAACATGTCTAAAGTAGAAACCTGGAATTAAGAGAGGACAACCAAAAAAAAAAAAACCTACAGAAGGTAGCTGTGGCCCTGTTCTGTTTATGCCTCATCTGAAGAAAGAGCAAAGCTAAAAAAGGGACTCAACTTTGTTGTCACAACCCCAAAACAGGCGACTCTGAGCTTTCTTTCTCAGGTCACAGTTTAGAGAGTATAGTTAAAGCTTGACTGTGGTTATTAGGGAGCAAAAAAAACCAATGGCAATTCCTTTTTGCTTCCTTGATGGCAAGAAAAGCCTTGGACACAGACAGTCAGACTACTAACTGGCTAATCCTCCTAACATTACTGGCATAATGTGAATCAATCACTGAATGCTGTCAAAATTAAGTCACTGCCAGCATGGGAAACAGTAGGGCTTAGAGGGAAAACATTAGACTGTAGTTGAAAACTTGTGTTTAAGTACTAGTCTTGCCACTTACAAGCTGGGTGACAGTGGCAAAATCATTTCACCCCTCTGAAAGCCAGTTCTCTTATCTATAGAACTAGGGGGCAGAATTAGGTGGCCTCTAAAGGTTGTTCCAGCTCTAATAGTCTAGTATGCACATTTTACAGCTAGAGATGTAGTTTTGGAACAGAGGTAGGTCATAAAAATTGGGGGAGAAACAAGTCGAGCTAGAAAGGAGGCAATGGGAGATCTATGGAGGCAGGAGCCCAAGGGCCAGGAGACAGGAGCTGGATGACATGCTCACTTCTCCCCTATGTGCTTTGGCAAGGGTGCCTCCTAAGGAGAACTGGACCCTGTAGGGATGGGCAACTTTTTTGGAACCAAACTCTGAGCTCTTTTCTGTTGCTTCTTAACCCTGTTCTACCATGAGCTCCCTGACAATAACTACGTTGTTCCCTACTTCTCTATCTGGATCATTCTGTTTCCTTTGCCCAGCTCTGAGTGGTCATGAGATATGGTGAGCTGCTGCCTTATAAGCTTGTCTCAAAAACACTTCTTCCTAGATAGGCAGTCATTATTAGCATAATTCTTCTAGTTAGCAGAAGAGAGAAAACCAAAGTCAGGATGTCTGTGAATCTAATAAAGACTAAAACATCCTTAAGCTAATTATATTTAAGTGATATTTTTGTATTTTTAAAAATACATTTAAATATTTGTTTCTGTTTCTCTCTCTCCATCTCCTTTTCTCTGTTATCTGATAAGTAAGGAAAAGGATAATTGAGAAGAGAAGATTTGGATCAGTTGCCGTGATCTGTACTTACATTTCTGTTAAGAGAACAAAGCAAGAAAGCAAAATCACAATACATCAAAGCCTTTTCTTTTTGCCCAAGATCTTTGTAGCACTGAAAAAAAAAAGAAATCAAAGTAATGTGCTAAAGAATAACACAAAATTTTAAAACTTAAAAAAATCATTCATGGTTACCTTTGCCAAATATACATAGTTGTACTTGGAATATCCAGGTTTTAACTCTTCAGCCTAGTCAAAGAATCAAAGCAAAACAAAATGAAAACAAGCAAAAAAAAAAAAGGACAAGGAGAAAATGAGAAATAAATGACGAGAACGAAATTTACCAATTTCAAATGCCAACATATACATTTCACTAAGATTACACTTTCCTCCATTAAAGGTATATCTTTTAATCAGATAGAGTACTACATTATCATTTGGAAGAAAATGTCATTTGCTCTTGGATCAATTTATAAAAATTCTACTTATTATCTTCATAGAAGTTAATTATCATTGTGTGTATGCTTTATGAAATCATATTTTCCTTTGAAAATATATTGAACATAAAATAAATATATTGAACTTAAGATGGCTTGGACAACTGAATTTTAAAAATTTACTTTACAAGTATGGGATTGGAGAGAAGTGACTAGGTAATAGTTTCCCTGAAAAAGATATGAGAGTTTATGCAAACCTCAAACTCAAAATGAGTTGATTGTGATATAGTTGCCAAAACAACCACTGTGACTTTAGGTTGCATTAAGACACAAATTAAAAAAAAAGGGGGGCAGAAGGGTGGTAGCAGAGATGGTAAGAGATCCGGGGTGCTAAACAATACTCTAGTATGGAGTACTGGGTACACTGCAGTGTAGCAAAGAAAACTACTGATAGTCTGGATCAGGTCCAAAGGAAGATGACGAGATGGTGAGAAACTGCAGGCTATGCTGTTGTGGATAAACTGAGGGAATTAAGGATATTAAACTGAAAAAAGTGTATATGCATAAGTGTGTGTGTGTTGGGGGTGGTGTGGGAGGCAGTGCAGGATGATTGAGCATTCTGCAGGGTTATTATGGGGAAGGAGGTGAGGCTTTTCTACCTGGTACTCTACCTGGCCCCCTGGAGAAGATTTAGGAACAACAAGTGAAAGTTACCAAGAAGTACATTTAAACTAGATGTAAGTACAAATGTGTGGGAGAACCTGCCAATTCTTAGAACTATTGGAAAGTAGAATGGGCTATCTCATGAGGTCCTTGGCTCTCCATTACCAGAGGTTTTCAAGGGTGACCATTTGTCACAGACATTGTAGCAGTGACTCTCATTCAAATATGGGTTGGCTTATATGGCCTCTAAAGGGTAGATCTGATAAGAGAAAGAAGTGGGATGTTAAATCTTATTAGCATCTTATGCTTGCTACATATCTCTGTCTCTTGCTCCTGTTTTCCAAAGAGTGGGATTCAGGTCTCCAAAGAGTAGGGATAACCCCCAAAATAAGGGGTCTTGGGAACTAAGCAGATAGGTGTTGTCAGATTAGATTCTTGTATCATTTTCCAAATCACTTCTCCATCCTTCTTCTTCCTCTCTTTCAACTTCTATAAGAAGACATTTGAAGTCTTTCATAAGATGGCACCACCGACCTTTTGCTCACCCTCTTATTCCTCACATGTCCCTTCATCTCTTATCTCTGTACCTTTCATATAAATGTCTTCTTTCCTATAAATGCCATCTCTTCTCACCTGACTTAAAATCCTTTGCTTCCTTTAAGATTCAGCTTGAGTGGCACCTTTTTGGCATGAAGTCTTTCCTGACTCCTGAAGTTACTACTGCCACTTCCTCTTTCTTAGTGACCTTATTTTTGTTTTCAATATATGCACATATGTGTACATATTGATTCTTAATGAAATGTAAACTCCTGGTTTAACTAATGATTATCTGTGCAGGCAAAGAGCTTTACTGTTGCTTTACTATGAGACTTCTAATATCAGAATAAACTTCAGTGTTGCATCCAGCTGTACAATGAATGGGAAATATGTTCCTTTAAAAATATCAATAATTTGGTTATATTCACTATCAGATTCAGTGACAGAGTAGTTTACACTTAGTACCTATGAATTGTCTCTTTTGACCCTGGAGACAGTGTACTTAATAAAGCCTGTCTTTCTTTTCTCTATGGTTACTGTAATACACTGAACAATCTCTCTCTCTCTCTCTCCCTCTCTCTCTCTCTCTCTCTCTCTCTCTCTCTCTCTCTCTCTCTCTCTCTCTCTCTCTCTCTCTCTCTCTCTCTTTCTCTCTCTTTCTCCCTCTCTCTCTCCCTCCCTCTCTCTCTCTCTCCTCTTCCCCCCTCTAACTTTTCAGTGACATGCCTTGACACATGTTGTAAGTACTGTCTATAATTTTGCCACAGACAATTCATGGCTCTCTGTGGTGCACAATAGGAATGATTGAAGGAACTATGGATGCTAAGTGTAGGGAAGAGAATACTTTGGGCTATATGATAGCTCTTTTGGTCCCAGAGAGTAGAAAAAGGAACACTGTGAAATTTGAAAAAAAAAAAGTCAAGTTTAAACCTAATGTCAGAAGAAAAAAAAACACAAAGCTTTACTTACAACATTAGAATTATATACAAAAGGTTGCCAGGGAAGGTAATGGGTTCTCCTGCCTTGGATATTTCTAAGCAAAGAGTAAGCAACTATCAATGTATAATATCATAGGGGGATTCCTTTTGGGATGTGGATGAACTGATCACTGAAGTCTCCTTTAACTCCAAAATTCTGTGAATAATAAATCATTAGTCCTTTACCAAAAATTTTTTAAAAACAAGAATCCTTTTTGCTATAAAAAGTATAAAAATTTAAATTATTTGCTTTGATGGCAATATTTAAAAACATTTAAACCCCAAATAAGTTATATTTGTAATATGCTATTAAAGATATGATGACATACATTTAGATTTTTTCTACATTTCTTCCAAGTGGAGAGCTGGCTGGAATGAGTTAAAAGTATTTTTTCAGTTATCAAAATAAACTGCATAAAACTGCCAACTCATCTCTATAGTCCTATATAAATTCAGGATATAATACCAACAGTCAACCATCAACAACCCTATGAAGTAGTTAGTGCATGCACTATTATTCCTATCCTACAAAGTGAAAAAAACCAGGAGACCCATAGAAGTCATATGATTGTTCTCTCTATGGGATAGGATCCAACTTTAAGTCCTCTAACTTCCAATCAGTTGCACTTTGCTATATTCTTGTTGTTTTTCATCTTTTCAATTATGTTCGACTCTGTGATCCTATTTGGGGTTTTCTTAGCAAAAGTACTGGAGTGGTTTGCCGTTTCCTTCTTTAGCTCATTTTACAGATGAGGAGACTGATGTCAATGGGGTGATATGACTTACTCAGAGTCACACAGCTAATATCTGAGGCCAGATTTTAACTCAGGCAGAGAAACATTCCTGACTTCAGTCCTGACACCCCTATCCATTAGACTACTTAGCTACCTTTCATTATATTATAGTACTCATTTATTTCTAACTTATGAATTTTGATTCTTTAAACTTATGCTATTTTAAAAATCATAGAATCACAGTAATGAGAAAGATTAGAATTACAGATTATTGAAATAATATCTGCAAATAATTCCCATAAATTACACTTCCTCTTTTTTATTTGACTTACAAAACGATCATTGAGATTATCGTACTTTCCAGTAAGATTTCATCTCTTGACTTCCTTGCTCTCCTCTGTTACCAGTAATACCTGAGTTAATGAACCTTTGCCTGAAGTAATAGCATACAGAGTTTTTGTCAGAAAGAAATTCTAGGTGTCATAAGAGCAGCATAATATAAAGTTTTGATGCTCAAGGAATTAAGAACCTGGTTGGGCCAGCCAGTTAAACACACACAAACAATTAGAGAATAAGAGAAGTAGGTAACTGTGTGCAAAATTATGATTCTGACCATAATAGCTACAAAGGAAAGAACTCAGAAGGCAGCAGAAGTCATTATAGGTATAAGTGTTATAAGAAAGGCTTCTTGAAGAAGATATGCCTTGATCTGAGCCTTGAAGAACGGAAAAGATTTGGATGGCTGGAAAGACAAGGAAGGAGACCATTCCAAGAGCTTGGCAAATACTGCCCAAATGCTCACCTATTCTAATTACAGGTAACTAAGAGTTCTCTAGACAGAAATATCCTTACAATGGAACTATGCCATTTACCTAGCTACTATAAGAATAGGATTAGGGAGAGGGGCTACATCTGTGATTTCACTGGTAGAAGGAACTTCCAGGTGAAGAAACTCCCTCATCAGGGTCACAACCTTGGTTACATAGTTCAGGATCAGACAGCCAGTATGTCAGAGTTGGGACTTGAACTTGGGTCTTCCTGGCACCAATGCTAATTTTGCATGCACTGTGACATACTGCCTCTCAAGCTATCATAACTTGATGGAAATATATTTTATAATCATTCTTTTGCTCACCCAAACCTTCTCTTTCATTTAAACAAATGAAGGGAAATATCCATTAAGAGATAGTGATCTACATGAAAAATGTTACTAATTCCTGGACAGGTATATATGTGTATATAGCTCACTACAAAGTTAGACAGTCGTGAAGTAAGGATAATAGTTAGAAAATGATGGTTGACAACTAGCTAATGGGCTCTAATGGGATTCACATCAGCTCTATAGATCAAGAGGAAGACTTACTTCTATCACACTGAATAAATCCTATTTGGAGGACTGAGGAGGAGAACAAAGGTAACCATCCCAAAGAATAAGGATTGTGAGTTGTACCAATGGAAATAGTACTTTCAATGAGATCAGAAACTCACAAAAGAAGTGAAGTACAATAAATTGACCTTGAGATTTATAAGCCAGTCTAATATAGTTTTGGTTAGTGTGACTTGATCACCAGAGCCTACTCACTCCAGGGTGAATTGATAAAATTGAATATTTTTAACCTAAAAAGAGTTCAGTGGAAACCCCCAAAAGGTTAAATCTTGGCTTTGCCAGATTTCCTAGATTATTTTAAATTAAATAATACAAATTATTTGGATCAAATATTTCTTGCCTAATGATACTGTATAATTCTGTCACAAGAAAGTGTCATCTATTATATATAAAAGGCAATTTGAATACTCTGTCACATGTTACTATATGTAAGAATTATAACTTCATGTCATCAATTTTATAGTAGCATTCCTTTAGCATGCTGGATCACGGTTAAGTTTTGTGATAAATGGGCAATTATTATTTTTTTAAATAAAAGCTGGTAGCCATGATTACCTTCAGGAAATTTCCCAAAGCTTCCTCTACACTCGAAGTTGGAACCATACCAAAAAGAACTGAGGCCATTTTCTTCTCCATCCAATTCAAATTGAAAACCTATAGAAAAACAACCCGTTTAGCTGGTTGTCTTTGACTAACCAGTCTCTTTTGTTACACCTTACCATGTTGGGAGATTTCAACAGTTATTAAAAAAAGAGCTTTATGAAATTAATTTCAAAGAAAAATGAATTCTGTAAGTGTTATATTAAAAATGATTTTAGAAATCACCATGGAAAAGAAATTTCCAAATATTCTAAGAATTTAAAGAAAAACTATCCATATTCATTCCACTGAACTCATATTTATAGCTTATGTTAGCTATCTATTGTTTTAGTTCAATTCAAGATATTAGCTTGTGTAATAGATACACATAGTTCATATCACAGATAATGAAAAAACAAAGCTGAATGTCCCACAGCATGAGAAAAAGTGCTTAGAAAATTCATTAGTATATTATTCTCATATTCATCATAAAACTCAGTCATTTGTTTTGATCAATCAATCAATAAACATTGGTTAAGCACATGGGCACTGTGGTAAGTACTGGGGATACAAAAAGGAAAGGAAAGCAGTTCCTAAAGGCTCAAAGAGCTTATGATATTCTAATAGGAAAGATGCTAAGGAAACATATAGGCAAGTGTAGCATGTAAACACACAGAGAGGTATATACAAAATGGAAGTGAGGTAGCCGTTGAGGGGCAGACATTAGTAGTTTGGGAAACAAGAAAGGCTTTATGCAGAAAGAGCACTTGGGCTAAGCTTTAAAGGAAATCAGGGATTCTGGGAGATTACTTTTTTGATTTTGTTAAATATTTTCCAATTATATTTTTATCTGAGTCCTCTCTTAGGAGCAGCCTGCTGCCCATGTTTGATGCCTTTGGTCTCCCCTTTTCCTCATCCCCTCATCATCTTATATCTGGATGGTCTCATGGTACCCCTGCCATCAATGTCTGCCTTCTTCAAACCATCTTTCACACAGCTGCCAAAACTGCATTGCTAAGGCACAGATCTGATAATGTTCCTTCTCTACTCCAAAATCTTATTTCCTATGCCAAGGTGATGTGACTCAAACTCCTTGGCTTGGCATTGAAGACCATCTAAGAACTAGCACCAACCTGCCCAGAGAACTGTTCATACTTTGTAGGCACGGAATGAATGTTGATTGATTGATGAAGCTCTTTGTGCTAGCTGAACTGGACTCCTAGCTGTTCCCTGCATCCAGTGTGCTGTTTATCACTACTAGGATTTCACCCAAGTTCCTCTCTGGTCAGGAATAAACCTTTTTATCATCTCCATGCCAACCAAATGCCTAGTACATGGTAGACACTTCATAAATGCTTCATTGTTTATTGAGTTCCACCATCCAAAATCCTTCCAGGATCAATACAAGTATCAACTTCACTAAGGAATCTTTAGTCCTTTCCTCCCCCCCCCCCACTGTTTAGTGTTCTCTCCTTCCTCAGCTGTGACTGGGGCTCCTTCTCTGGAGTTCCCTCTTTTTATAAAAATCACCTTCAGTGTTCACTCCATCTTCTACTCATTAGTGTTCCTGATGCACTCCTCCAGGAGGATGTCAACTCTTTGGAAGCTGGGACTATTTTTTTTTCATATCTCATGTCCATAGATGTTTAACTAGACATTTGTGCTAAGATATTTATTGAAATGGTGCGGAATAGACAGTTAGATGGTTCAGTGGATGATGTGCCAGACCTGGAAATGGGAGCTCTTGGGTGCAAATTTAACCTCAGATACTTCCTGGCTATGTGACCCTGGGTAAGTCACTTACTCCTATTGCCTAGCCATTCCTGCTCTTTTAACTTGGAACTGATAATTAGTATTGATTCCAAGACAGAAGTTAAGGGTTGATTTTTTTTAAGAAAGAAAAGGTGCTGAAAACGTGATAAGGAAAAACACAGACATGTTTCACAACAGTCACTGAGGTTTACACTGGTTAAATCAATGTAGACTAGCAAATGTGTATTACCATTTAACACTAAGCTCAGCCATCAAATTAGAAATAAAAGAGACTCACAGAATAGCAGTATCTTCCATTGAGGTAATACAAAAAGGGTTCATCAGGTATAAGTTCAATTGCTCTATCTAGATGTTTCTGAAAGAAAACCAATCAAAAGGAAATTTCAATTAGGAATTTTAAGGAATTATTGAGCTTAATTAATTACATTGAGATCTGGAAAAATATAATAAATCTTATTACTACTTTTAGTAAACAACTTTCAAAACTAATCTTTATTGAGATCCTATCAATAAAGATAAAAGACATTTATTATATCAGAGCCCACACACGATGACCAAAGAATTTTACAGTCAATTTAAGGGGAAAATTCTGGTTACAAAATAGAAATTGTTTAAAACCCCAAATTCACATCTGCTTGCAATTTGACATAGTGATCCAGAGTGGGGAAGACAAATTTGTAGAAGGCTGAGCCAGGATGAAAAATGAAAAGCAAAGTCAAGTTCTTCAAGTATGGCCAAAATGACCCCATTTTGACACAGACAAGGAACAGCTCACTGGCCTCTCCTGTACTCATAGGTCCTATGAATGAAAGTTTGCTGATCCCTTTGTAACTGAAGAGGCGTTCACTTTTCTTTACATTGCATCCTCCATCTTATTGATATGGAATATTTTAATACTAAATTGATTTCCTGGGCTACATTTCTGATCCAGTATTATTACCCAATTTTATTTAATCATTCTAATTAGATCTTAATGACCCTGTTAGCATTTAGTGTTTAGTGTTTAGGTACGCATTTTTTCTTTTAAATAAGATGTCAAAGATGGACATTCTCAAATGTGGATTTCTGGATGATGGATTTCTTTTAAGCAAAGAGTATCTATATTGTAATCCAAAGCTAAAATGGAATAGTTTGATGATACTTAATGTTTGAAATTATTATGATAATTTACTTCAGCATTAATTATAAGTAGTATTAGCAATATTATTAAATATTATGTTATTTAATAGCATACTGGGTCCCAGATTTCTTCTGAGGGGAGACATTTTTAAATATATCAGGTCATGAATAAGGTTAGGAGACATATGGCCTTTTTAAAAGGGCAAAAATAACAAAAAAATAATTTCTCTAACTAGAAATCATTTACTTTATAATGACTGTGTTAAGAAAAATGTTCTGAATCATGTAGAAAGGAGAAAAATGATAACTGAAAGGGTAGTATGACTACAAAAAAATAAATATGTGAAAAACTTGGACATTTGATTAAAAAGGCATATAAAATCATGGATGAAAAGATAGCAGATATTCTTTCCTGGGCATAGGATTCAGGATTTCATTTTCATCAAATAAATGACATTATATTAATATAACCAAAATGAAATAGTAACCATTGCAGGACAATATGATTTTTAATAATATATTTTGTGGTCATACATTACAAATGCAAAGTTAAGGGAAAAGACTAAAATATCTTCTAATGTTAGAATTTTTTCTACTGATCTGCAAGGTTATGATTAGGCCTTACATATGATTGCATGGTTAGTTAATTTGCTATCAGTGAAATTTAGCATCTAATCATTAATTCATAATAAAAACAGCATTCATCTGTCTAGTTTTTCTTAACCTAAAACTATATATCCATATTAATTTTCAACAATTTCATTTTTTGGTGACTTAAAGATAGGCATTTGGATTTTCTCATTGATTAAAAATAGGAAAACCCAAATATTAGATCTAATTTTATTGAATAAGTTTAACAACCTCATTTATGTTAAAAATTATAATTTGAAAAAAGATACCTTAAAAAGCTGGCCATATTTGATTTTGTTTTGTAATCCCCCACACTCAGCTACACAGCCACACAAATTAGCATACCTAAGAAGACACTACAGTTAAAATAGTGGCACTTGAAATCAAATAGCTTCACATTAAACAACAAAATTTATTAGTTGATTCAGTCATTGGAAATCAAAAGTATTCCTAAATATTTGAGAAACATAAAAGTAAAGACATAAACATTAAAATTAAAGGTTTTTAAATAGAAGGAGTACAACCAAATAAAATACTACCCAGTCTGGATATTTTATTCTTCCAAATATTCTTCTTCTGAATATTTGTGCACATATACACATGTAATAATTATAAAAACAATATGGTCTCCTGAATTACTTTCGTATTATTAGGCATATATAGGCTGTTTTAAATATGAACATATCAGCATACAAATTATTTTGCATAAAATGCAATTTGCACATGAGATGCTTAATAAATGTTTGTTAAACTAAATGAATATATATATTGTACAGTTTGTGTCTTATAAACAGGTAGATACGAGGTAGCCTTGGCAGGGAAAGACTCCCTGAGCTGGCGACCAGGGAAGGCATCCTGCAGAAGGTGGAATTCAAGTGGAGTCTTGAAGGAAGCTAGTGAAAATAAGATGAGGAGGTGAGGAAGAAAATTCCCGGCATTAGAGGATAACCAGTGAAAAGTTATAGAGAGATGAGATATAAGAATAACATGTAGGTAGACCAACGAAGCTGAGCATAGAATGCATAAGGGAAAAAGGTGTAAGAAGACTGGTAAATGCTCAGAGAGGAGTTTAAATGTGCTTTTGAATACCATTAGATAAGATACCATTGGACTTCTGAGTCCATACAGAGTATGAGTTAATATAGAAAAAAATAAACCTTTGTAAAATGTTTGTAATTCTTTTTATAGTTCCTGATTTATTTTCATACAAGCATGTTTTATGTTTATTTCTCTCAGAATTGTCCTGGGTCATTGCTTTGTTGCTAGTAAAGAGTTCATTACAATCAATTGTGCCACAGTGTATCAGTCTCTGTGTACAACTTTCTCCTGGTTCTGCTCTTTTCACTCTACATCAATTCCTGGAGGTCTTTCCAGTTCACATGGAATTCCTCCAGTTCATCATTCCTATCAGCACAATAGTATTCCATCACTATCAGATACCACAATTTGCTCAACCATTCCCCAATCAATAGACACCCCCTCATTTTCCAATTTTTTTTTGCCATCACAAAGAGCATGGCTATAAATATTTTAAGCATGCTTTATGTTAAAATAAAAATATCTTGTTCACTTTGAATTTTGTATTCATATATACATCAGATCTATTTACATTAGTGTATCTTTATTTTAAAAAAAAACTTTATTTTCAATTAGATTCTTTTTTCTGTGGGATTAAAAAAAATCCTTAAATCCTGAATCTATACTGAGAAAAGCCAGGTTAAAAACATACTCAAAGTTTAGAAACCTTTGATAGTATAAAATTGACCTGAGTTGGGAAAAAAGGTACCTTCACATTTCGGCTTCACCTTAGTCCATTGACGACCCAGAGTGCATTATTTCATTTGGATGTGTAACTTATAAATTTCTTAAGTAATTTTGTTTATATTTTCCTGACCTAGAAATGCCAATTTTAACATTTTCTAAATATATGTGTGTATCTATATCTGACTCATGCATGGGTTTTGAATTTTTAAAAAAATATTGCTGAGAGAATTTTGAACCACCTGTAATTTGAAGAGTTAATTCCCAGGCAAGTGTTATTAATAATTACATAATGATCCTAAAAGTATCATTTCAAAATTTAATATCAGTAGGAAATATATTTTAAAGGAGTGACAACTGTGCTCTATTATATCTTAAAGTGAACAAATTTATTTCTCATGCTGGTGTAAAAGTAAACATTGTGTTTTGTTTAAATGACTAAAAGGAAAACTTGTCACTGGAAATTTGTTTTTGTCCTAAATTGGAATATTGTTTATCAGAGACAAGTGTGTATGTGTATTGTGCATGTGTGCATGTGCATATACTTTGTATGTTTAAAAAAAGGGGTGTTTAGATTTGTGTTTCAGGAAAATCCCTTTGGTGGCTGATTGGAGAACGAATTAGAGTGGGAAGAGACTTGAGGCATAGAGACTAATTAGGTAACTATTTTCAATAGCTCAAGTGGGAGATAACAAATGATGGGGTTGTATAAGTGGAGAAAAAGGGAATGCTATCAAGTTGGAAATGACAAGGTTTGGTGATAGGCTGAATATGTGTGGTGAGGTATGGAGGAAGATATTAAGGTTGTGAACCTGGAAGGCTGGAAGGATGGTAGTGCCCTGGAGCAGTAATATTTAAATGTGGTAGAAGGGAGGGTTTTGGAGGAAAAATAATGAATTCTGTTTGGGGCATGCTAAGTTTGAGTTACCCGTGATATATCCAGTTGATATTTCCAAAAGGGAGTTGGTTAAGTGATTTGCCCAGCTAGAAAGTATCTGAGGTCATATTTGAACCCATGACCTCTCATCTCTAGCTCTGGTTCTCTATCCACTGAGCGACCTATCTGTCCCATCCTCCAGAGGTTCTTTTGGGCTTCATACTGATTTATATTTTTCTTGGAGACTTTGGATGCAACAATATTGATTTTGAGTTGTCTTCTGAATTTGTGTTTTGTTCTTCTCCATCACCAAAATAAATTTCTATGTTGAGTTTGTTGCTATTTGCTCATTTTTGGCCTTTTTCTTTTCCTTTAACTTATAAAAACTGTTATAGGTTTGTTCCATTCCTATGGAGAATTTTTCCAAGCTTCCTGTTCCAAAATTCGGGTTCTCTGCACAACTCCTTCAGATCTAGCTCTGAGATCTTTAAGTTTTCAGTTCTTCCAAGGTGCTATGATTTAAGAAATATGTTTAATATTCTCCTGTCCTGTCTGTGGTCTCTCTAATACTTTCTGGGCTGTGAATGACCACAAGCACTCTTTTCTACCTTGAAACTGTAAACAGGGTCCAAAGGTCTCCTGCTCCCCTACAGCCACAAGTGCTGATATGTTCTTGTGCTCTTCCTCACCTTAGGACTGTGATCAGGGACTGCGACCAGGGATTGCGACCTAGATCTGTGTCCCAGCAATACAATCCTGCATCCTTGGAAAGCAACAGGATCTCAGAAATTCTTGTCTAAACCTCTGCATGTGGCTGAGAGCTTAGGAAGCCTTTGCTTGGATTCAGCCACCCCCAAGGCCTATACCAGGGTGTGGAGGTGGGACCTGTCTTGGCACTCTGTTCGGTAGTCCACTCTCACCCCAATGCGATATACTGGAAAAGTGTTTCACCCCATCCTTTTGTGGATTCTACTGCTCCAGAATTCATTTTGAGGTGATATGTTAAAGTTGTTTGGAGAGTAATTTGGCAGAGATGTGGGTTATGCACCTTCTCTGCCATCTTGGCTTCACCACTGCAAATTTGCATTTTTCTAACTCATAATGATTTGGAGCATTTTTTATATAGCTATATGTGTTTTTTTTCTACATCCAAAAACTTTATATTCATATCTTTTGACTATCAGTTGTGGAAAACCTCACATTTTTATAAATCTGACAAAATTTTCTATATATTTTAGATATGAGATCTATATCTAAGAAGCTATTTATAGATTCCCTCTCCCTACCCCATTACTGCTTTCCTTCCAAATGGCAGGGAGCCAGGGTCAAGCCCTTCCTAACCACCCCTCTGGCTAATGACTTTGTTTTACATGTTTTACAAGCATCATGCCTGCTTTAGACCAAGAAATTCATTCAACACCCATCAGACAGATATGTTAAGATCAAGAGATACTGGAGTAAACCAAGAAGTACTGACTGACAACAGAGTGCAAAGACAATTCAAGGGAAGATCTTGATACCCAATATTGGTTATAGAAGCAATAAGAAGACAAAATATATGTTACTCTTTACCCTACTAGCAGAGAATGAAGTAGTGTTGGGAGAATTATGTCTTCAAGATATTGGAGGAAATGTTTATATATTTATTCTTGATAAAACTGTGAAGTACATATTGTTTAGTAAAAGCCAATTAATGTGGTTAAATTGCCATTAATAAGTGATTCAATGAAATTAGGGTGCTAGTTACTGTCTCCCTAAAATTTAAGGAACTAAGTTGTTGGGGGGACTCACTGATCAATGGAAGAAAAAAGAGACACCACGATTCTCTCAGAGTTCCTGAGAACCCTGAGGAAAAGGGGGAGATATAGCAGGCTTGGCCTTCAGATCATGAGGTCATATTACACATATTCATCATTATCAATAGTATCATGTAGTCTGTCTACCTGCACAGTTTTTCTTTTCATTGACCTGCAGTTTCTGGGCCTCAGATTCCTCATCTGTACAATGAAGGGATTGGATTAGATGATTTCTAAAGTTTTCAACAACTACAAAGCTATGATCCTATGTGATCCTTCTGAGATCAGAGTGTCCACCAAGATTCATAGTTTCAGTGAACCAGTTGAGCACCATCATTTATACCAAACAGATCTAATATGCTTCTGGCAGCATCACCTGTTAAATCACAGTGGAGAAATATCGACTTGATGGAGGAAAATTGGGACTCTAAACAATCCATCAATGAACATTTATTGTGCATCAGTTTTGTATTAGTCACTGTGTTGTGTTAGGTATTCTCCTTGACGAGTTTACAGTCTAGTGGAGGGGGGGGCATATATATACATATACACACTCAATCAATAAAGCACTTGAATCCAGACACATAGAACCTTTAGAGTTAGGATTAGAGACAGAATTAGGATGGTAACCTAACCAAGCCTAATTCTAATTCCATTTCTATCACAAGGTTGTGGTGAGGATCAAATGAGATAATTTTTGTAAGGCACTGAGCACAGTTCCTTAAACATAGTAATTATTTGTTTATTCCCCTTCAACTTTCAATTTTATGTAGCTTTAAATGACAAGGTGAAACTTAATGGAACCAAGACTTCATGAAGGGTTGCCCTTAGAAAGAATTTATATTCATTCTATATAGTTCCAGAGGATAGGCCCAATGAGAGGTAGATATTTATACAATATAAGGAGAAACTTCCTAAATGATGAGATCTATCAAAAATAATAAATTACTTTATGAGATACCAAGACACCCCAAAGAGGAATTCTGAGTTCGGATTACCACCTATGAAGGATGCTGCTGAGGGGCCTCCAACTAATTAGGAAGTTGGGCTAGATGGCTTTAGAGACCTTTCCAACTTTGAAATTCAAGGACTCTATGAATATTTTGAGTATTATAATTAACTGGTAGCCCACTTTTGTTTACATTGTTGGCAGGTATGAAGTGCTGAGATGAACTGTGAAGAACAAAGTCTTAACATGTAAATTGAACATTTACCATTTAAAATTAAGCACATCAGAACTCCTACTTTATACTTCTACCCCCATCTAGTGGTTCTACTAAGAATTAAGTATTTAGAACCTACTGAGTTTTTCTGATCTTTGAATTAACTGTGAACAGTCCTTGAAGCTGATGACAGGCACTTAAATCTAAAAGTTCAATATCAATGTGAGTTATTATTATAGAAAAAACTATTCTTTTCATTTTGTCTGGTGGGACTTCAGATAAAAACAGCCCTGAGTCAAGTTACTATCCTTCTCTTATCTTTTTTTCATTTAAAATTCTGAAGAATACAAAGGGGGTAAAACAGCTGCCTTCTGTAGATCAAGACAATGTGATATGAACTCTTATCTGAAACCTTGCTAAGAGCACCCACAATAGAACTTTTGTATTATAGAGGGTGATAGGAATATTACATACCTCGTCTTGCTTTCACATGACTTAACTTTAAAGAGGTGCATATAGTTAAGTTTTTTTTTTTTTAATTCCATTCAGCTTGAAGATTGAGTATTTACTTTGGAAATAACTATTATGAATACCACTCTTAAGTTTTTAGAAATCCAGATTGTATTCAGGTAATTCAGGGCAATAGTTTGAAAAATTAAGACTATTCACCAAGAACTCCCTCTTCTTGCCCCCTTCATCTCACATCACTCAGATGCTTTGCCCACTATGTCCTCCTCCATCTCTGTCTCACATAATGAGGTGACCTTTCTTCTTGCTGAGACAAATTCTTCTGCCTGCTTAAGTGATCCCAATCCATCTCATCATCTCCAACCACTTGCCCTATCATCCCCACTCTCACTAATCTGAAATCTTTCTCTATTGGCTCCTTGCCTACATGTATGCCTACAGACATACCTATGTCTTCGCCATCCTCAAACAAACTTGATCCTTCATTCCACATCTCTTCTCCCTTTGATCACTGAACTCTGAGAAAGCTGTCTAAAAACGGTACCTCCACTTTGTTTCCTTTCACTTCTGAACTCTATGGTTTGTCTTGTGACTTAATCATTCAACAGAAATTTCTCTTTCCGAGGTTACCAATGATCTCCTAACAGCTGAATCTAAAGGTCTTTTTTCATTTCCTCATCCTTCTTGACTTCTCTACAGGCTTTAGTACTGTTGATCATCTTCTTGATAGGTTTGTCTGACATAACTGTCTCCTATGTCTTTTTCTATCTATGCTTGTTCCCTCTTTCTCCTCAACTGGATTGTCTTCCAGGTTGTAACTAAAGGTATCATATTGTCCTGAGCCAGCATTGTTGAAAGTATTAGAGATCATGTGCCCGAACTGCATCTTCAAGCTGCCTGTGAGCTCACACATTACCCCAGAGAACAAAGGGATGTAAGGGGGGAAAGGGGTTAATTTTAAAGGGGCTGGACTGGATTATTTAAGAGTGTGGTCACCAGGAATTTATTTTATTCCAAAGAGATTTATTTACAATTTATTTTCAAAATGTAGAAAGAGTGAAATAAGAAAATCAGAGAGAGGATAAGGTAAGTATCTCCTGAGGTTAGTTTTTTCAGAAAATCCAGCAGTTAAGAGTCAGCTTTTCACTCACTTAATTTCACTTAATTATTAAGTGGGATGTTTATACTTTTTGGTGATTATATCTAAAAACAGGCAGATCTCAATTTTAAGTAGAGTTTAAAATCTAAAAATAGGCAGGGGTTCCAATTTAATCTTCACAATCAGGGAAGAGTTAATTAATTTCATTTTCACAATCAGGGGAGAGTTAAATTTAATCTTCACAGGGAGCAAGTCCTCACATTGGTCGGCTGGACAGAGAGACAGGATATGCAAAAAATGTCCTTCACCGATACAGTGACCTGAGCCCTTTTCTCTTCTCTTTCTATACTATTTCACTAAGTGGTCTCATCAACATTTATGGACCCAATGATCATCTCTATGGAGATGATTCTAAGATCTTTTTATCTACCTTCAGTTTCACATCACCAACTGTCTATTGGACATCTCAAATTGGATGTCCCTTAGACAAAACTTGGCATGTCCAAAACTAAACTCACTATTCCCCTTCCTGCTCCTACTCTCACCAAACCCTTCCCTCTTCCTAACTTCTTTATAATGGTCAAAGGCTCTTCATCACCCAAATTTACAAACTATGTCTCACTCTCAACTTTTCACTCCTTCTTACCCTGAATGTTTAATCACTCTGACATAGGTTCTCATTTTCTTACACATGGACTACTGAAATAGCTTCTAGTTGTTGTTGTTGTTGTTTTTTCTGATTCAAGTCTCTACCCACTCCAGTCTCTTCTCTCCTCAGTTATCAAAAAGATCTCTTAAAGTGCAAGTATGGTTGATTTTGTCTACTCCCTCACTCAGTAAACCCTAGTGGCTCCTCATTACCTCCAGGATAAAATGACTAATTTTTCAGCCAGTCAAAGGTTTGTTGCCCTAAAATGTCATTAATCTAATGGAGTTAATTTTTATAAAATAAGTTTTATTGATATGATTTATTTTATAACCCCTATACTTCCCACTATATTCTCTCTCTCTACTCCCTTCCACAGAGCTAGCCTTTTTAATAATGTAAAAAAAGGAAGCAAGAAAAAGTTTCATAAAACTAAGTCACATATTTAATAAATACAGTGTTATATTCAATGTCTCAGACACTTGGTCCCCCATTTCTGCAAAGATGAAGTGCATTTTTGGGGGGGACCAAGGTTGGCCATTATAATTTCTTGGCATTTAGTTTCTATTGTTTTGCTGTTCTTCCTATTTATAGAGCAGTTGTTATTGCTAGTGTATTCTTTCTGGTTCTGCTTATCTCAATTTACATTCATTCACTTCCCTTACTTCTCTATATTCATTACATGCATCATTTCTTTCAGCATAGTAACATTCTATTATACTTCTGTACCCCAATTGATTTGGTTATTCTTTCCTCAATGAAAATTTGCTTTTTTTCCAATTCTTTGCTACCATGAAAAGTGCAACTATAAATATTTTGGTGTTTATGGGGCCTTTCTTTTTGTCATTGACCTCTCCTCAGGATTTTTAACAGGGGATCCTGGGTCAAAGGACATGGCATTTTAGTCATATTCTTTGCACAATTCCAAATTGTTTTCTAGCACAAATGCACCAATATATAATTCCACTGAGAATGTATTTGTGTGCCTAATGGATGCCCACAATCCTTGAGAAATGTCTATTTACAAAGGAAAAATTAAATGTAAACAACTTCTTGACACTTTCCAGGCTGTGAATAGGTCACTACCAGTTCTGTAAGCTCTATATAATCTGTAAAGAATGGAGTTGGCCATCAAAACCTTATACATTACAAGATCATTACTTAGTTAGCTCCCTTAGTCCAAACAAATCTTGGTTTTATAAAATCCCTTTTCTGAACAACTCACTTGCTTAAATAGAAAAAAATCTTATAATAAACCATGCAATCAGATTACTTATTAAACTTTGAAGGACCTTGTGATATGGAGATATTTTGCAAAGCTAGGTTGAAATAGAATGTGAAATTATAACAATTAGCATTTATTCAACACGGTTTGCAAAGAGTTTTACACATTATCTCATTTGATCACTATAACAACTCTGGGAAGGAGGTGCTCTTATTAATCCCATTTGAGAAATGAAAAAATTGAGGCTGAGAGAGGTTAAGTGACTTGCTCAGGATCACTAATAAGTGTCTGAGGCAGATTTGAAATTAGGTCTTCCTGATTCCAAGTCTCACACTACTTATTCATTGCATTGCCTATCTGATATAAAGTAGGCTCTATAAGGTCAAGTATTTTCATTTTTACCTTTCTATCTTTTGTGCCTGGCAGGTTTTTTTTTTTTTGTATGCAATAGGCATTTATTAAATGTTTACTGAGTAACTGACTGATACAAGGTCTGAGCAATGGAAAAATCAGAGAGAAAAAAGGAACAAAGAAAGCTTATCCATCCTAGTCACTAAGAAGCGAATCTACCATCTTATAATATCATGTCTGGAGATGTTTTGTTGCACAGAAAAGAAAGTTAAACTTGCTGTAGCTTTGGATCTCTGTTCACTGGGGTGATCCCATGTCTGAGATGAAGAGAGATCTGAAAATGAAGAATATGGCTACATACTGCTGTTCTATAAGTTAGAATCTGTTGAATTTCCCAAAGCCCTTACTGATTTAGGGCAAGCTGAATTGGAGACTGACATATTACAAATAAATTCTGAATTAATAGATATCTTCCAATGATTCATTCCTATTCTCTTGCCCAACAGGAACCTGCTTATTAGAAGGGCCTTCTGAGAAACACTAGATTGTTCTGCTTGCTTTGTGTATTGCCTTTTTACTTGGCATTATCCTTCTGTTTTATCATCTATCTCTACTGGAGTTTCAGAACAATTCATTGGCTGGATCCTGGGTTTTGTTCTTAATTTTTGTCTTGGCTTTCCTCGTCCTACTTTCTCAGCCTAAACTTTCAAACAACCTTTGTTCAGGACTTGGCCTGATAATTCTAATGTAATGCTTGGTTAAATACAAAAATATACCTATGTTCACCAATGCAAAATGGCCTAGAATTTGAGGAGCTAGAGGGTGCTCTTGCCCCAGTAACTCTGTGCTTCAGACAAAATATAGACACCTGCAAATTAGTTTGAATCACTTTGTAAACAGTCATATTAATAGCTTCTATTAAATATATTAATGCACAAAACAACCTGGAAATTTTCATGTTTTATTGCAACTATATTTGGACTCTTTTCCCATCCTCTCCTGGGTATATCTTGTTCCTACAGCAAATTCTGCCTAGCCTAAAGCCCATGGAGTAAAGATCAGGGATCATAATTTATGGGGGGAAACCACATTAAAATAAGCATAAATTAACAACATTTTCCAAAGTCACCAAAACTTTCTCTCTCAGTTAAGTGCTATGATTCAGAAACCTAATCTGATTTCCTTCTGTGATGTGACTAATAATGATATTATCCTTTCCATACATCAGAGAAAACTAAGGAAACTCCTCTGAACAACTTGAAGTATTTCAAAATAATAAGAACTACAACTGGAGTTAACTTTAAGAAAACTGGAAAAGAATATATTTTTTCTATTTTTATTAATTACATTGGAATTCCCAAGAGTCTTTCTCCTTTCCTTCCCTACTCATCCTAGAAAAGGCATCATTTGACAAAAAAAAAATGTACATATTAACTATGTCCTTTGTGTTTCTATATATCAATTCATTCTCTGGAGGTGGACATATACAAATAATTCTTCAAACACTAATTCTGTAGTTGTATATAATGTTCTCTTGGTTCTACTTGCTTCATTCTTCATTACGTCATGTACTTTCCAATTTTGTGAGTTTCTTTTTTTAATTAACCTGCTCATCATCCCTTGTAGCACCGTAGTATTTCATAACAATCATATGCCACAACTTGTACAGTTATTATCCAATGAATGGGCATCCCCTCAATTTGTAGTTCTTTGTTATCACAAAGACAGCTGCTATAATTATTTTAGAACATAGAAGTTATTTTCTTTTCCCCCTGACCTCTTTGGTGAACAAATATAAAAGTAGTATTGCTGGGTGTAAGAGTATACATAGAGTTATAATTCTCTAGGCATAATTCCAAATTGCTCTCCAAAATGGCTGGCATTAGATCTGGTCTATGTCTAGTTTCTGCCAAACTGCTTTCCAGTTTCCCCAACATTTTGTACTAAATAGTGAATTCTAATCCCCCAAACTTAGATCTTTACTTTGGTCAAATACAAGATTACTATTAATTTTTTTACAACTGTTTTTTGTATATCTATTCTGTTCTACTGATCTACCTTTCTATTTCTTAGCCAGTATCAGAATTTTGATAGTATTTTATAATACAGTTTAAAATATGGTACTGTTAGACCACCTTTCTTTGTTTTTCATTTGCTCTTTTTGATATTCTTGATCTTTTGTTCTTCCAAATGAACTTTATTTGTTCTAGCTCAATAAAAATTTTTTTGGTAATTTGATTGCAATGGCATTGAATAAAAAGATTAATTTAGGTAGGATTGTCATTGTAATCATACTGGATCTGCCCATTCATGGACAATTAAAATTTCTCCAAATTATTTAATTCTGACTTTGTGTAAAAAGTGTTTTATAATTATTTTAATGTAGTTTCTGTGTTTGTTTTGGTAGGTACAGACTCAAGTATTTTATTCTATCTATTTTTTCCTATGGTTATTTTAAAATAGGGTAGCTCTATTTCTTCTTGCAGATCAATGTTAGTGAAATATAGAAACATCAATGATTTATGTCAGTTTATTTTATATATTGCTACTTTGCTAAAATTATTTATAGTTATGACTAACATTTTAGTTGAATCTCTAGAATTTTCCACATATACCATCACATCATCTTCAAAAAGAGATAGTTTTATTACCTCTTTGCTCATCCTTATTCTTTCAATTAATTTTTCTTGTTGCTTTTGCTAGCACTTCTAATACAATTTTAAATAATGTTGGTGATAATAAGCAACTTTGTTTCACATCTGATCTTATTGGGAAAGATTCTAGCTTTTCCTAGTTACAAATAATATTTACTAATGATTTTAGGTGCTTGCCTCTTATTTTAAGAAAAAAAATCTATTTAAACCTATGTTTTCCAGTGATTTTCTTGGGGTAGAAACCTCAAATTTTTATATCTAAATTTTATTGATGCTATTATCATTGTAAGTCACATATAGGTTTATGTCTTTATGTATATTTCCAAATGTAAGGATTTATGTATAAAAAGCCTCAACTATATTTAATAAAAAAAATGGCAACTCAGGCTATTTCTATCACTGGACAATATTTATTGAACAGACATATGGAAGACTTTGGGGAATGTTTCTCTTTTTAATATAATATTTATATACTTTATCTTAGTGAAAATACTATTAATTTCACTGTTAAACTAAAAGTCATGTGCTGGACTTGGCTACTATATAATGGAAGCAGGGTGTGATATTAGAAAAAACTGTCTTGGGAATTAGAAATTTTGATTCCTAGTCCTGGCTATGTCACTAACTAACTAGGGGAGCTTAGGAAAATTTGATCCCAGACTCATGAAAAAAAGAGATGATTCCTAAAGGGATCTTCTAACTCTCACATTTTATGATCAAAATTCCATTTTAAGATTTATCTATGATACCCTTGTTACATGGTGGTATAAACAATTTGATGAATGTGAAGGTTTGTATAAACTAGGGCAGCACTGACAAAAACTTGTAAAGATCACATGCCCACACTACAGCTTCAGCTGCCTGTGAGCCCCTGGCATTACCCCAGATAGAGGGAGGAAGTACTCCCACGGGGCTGCTGGACAAAGGGGTGGGGCATATGAAAACTGTGCTCGGGTGTAGTGGAGACCAGGAACAGAGCAGTCCCTTCCAACATGCTGGGGCATGCATGCCATGCCTTCACCAACACAGAACTAGGGTTAAGGAAATTCCAGCTATAACTTCTAAAGGAGATATTGGAAGAACCAAAAAATAGTCTTTACTTACCACAGGTGACAATATCCGTTGTTGGGAGCTTGAGAAATTGCTCTTTCACCTAGGTCTCTTCCTGTAGAATAAAAAGTTTTATTTAGTGTTTTTCCCCTTCAAGGGAAAGATCTCAAGATTATGCCATATGGAGATAATTTGCAGGAAATTGGGGTTCAGAGAGAGGGAAGAGAAATCTTAGGAAAGGCATGATGTCTTCATATATCTTAAGGATTGTTAGATGGAATAGAGATTAAACTCATCCTGCTTGTTCCCAGAGGGCAGAGCTCAGAAAAGTAGATGAAAGTTGTAAAGAGATGAATTTAGGTTTGATGTAAGGAAAAACTTCCTAATATAGCTGCTTGAGAAGGAAATGGGTTGCCCCAAAATGGAGGTCTTTGGACAAAAGCTGGATAAGCAATTTATTCTCTAAGGTGGATTCTTGTTCAAATATAGGTTGGCTACTCCTTTTTTGGAGAAAAGCATCCAACTGGGCACTTTCTATTGCTTTTTGCTGCTTTATGTGGCAATACTATAAGACTTTAATTCTCCTCCACATTTAATGTTTACTGATGAATTTGAAATTTAAATCAATATTACTTATGAATGCTATGTTTCTTTCCTTGGCAAAGATGTTATGTATTTTTGTTTTTTGTTTATTTGTTTCCCATCAGATATTTTCTAAACTCTTTTGGCCTTCTGACTTTGGTAATTGTTTTACACTACTCAAACTTTTCCAAGTTCCAAGTTATGAAATAGTAATGATATAAATCCATGTAATTTATACATATCTCATTTTTCAAAGTCAACAGTTTGTTTAGATAGGTGAACTAGAGTTACAACTGAGCATGGCTTTCAAACATTGGTAGGCCTGGAGCCCTGGATTCTGAAATTGATAGTGCCCTCTGGATTTACAGTATGTCTCTATTCAGTCTGTGTGCTGAGTATTGTGTTGGGTGTTGGAGAAGATATAAATATATGGCCATTACTATCATCAATCAATCTGCAAGAGTTTATTATGTGCTTTAATGGCATGAGACTATGCTAACTAAGTTCTAAGAATACAAAGATGAAATGAAAAAAAAAAGACCTCTCCTCAAGACATTTACATTCCACTGGGAACAACCATAGCAATAGCAGGAACAACAACAACTACTATTATTACTATTACCATCTCTACCACTACTACTACTATTACCACTATGACCACTACCATGAAACAATATTAAAATCGTCCTCAAGTATGTAAAGATTAGTATGAAAAATGTTCATTTCCATATAATCACAAACAACAAGAAACAGACTTAAATTACATGGAAAACATTCAGAGATGTTTAGTCTGGAGAACAGAGGACTCATGGGAAACATAATAGCTATCTTTAAGTATCTGAATTACAATCACATGGAAATTTTTAAATTTGTTCTATTTGTTCCCAAAGGTAAGAAATAGGAGCAATAATTGGAAATATTAATGAGGTAGATTTAAGCTTAATAGAAAAGGGATAAAACTCAAATTCCTCATAATAAGCTACATAAAAAAGAAATATGATATATTATGATGTTGGGGACCTGTCCTCATAGAAATTTTCAACAGAGATTAAAGAATGAGGAAATTGAGGAAATTGAAGGGATTAGAACACCAAGTGGTTAATTGAGGCAATTAAGTGAACCATGCTGATTCCATCTTGTGACTCAATTCTGGAGTTAGCTCAATTTTCTTTTTATTCAATTATGGGCCTTGTCTAATTTCTGTCCCATGAAAAAATTCATTCAATTGTAGGAAATGGGAGAAAATGTTATTGCAATACTTGAACCTAGCCCTAAATTGCTGGGAAGCTGAATCACCTCTATCTATTGCTTAAAGATCCTTAACTAAGAATTTAGGACCTAGGTTATGCTGACCAAAAACTCAATCAGATCCAGAGAAATGATGCAAGGAATTTCCTCACAATTGTACATCTCAAGCAACTCATATGTTTTATCTGAAAACTGCCTCCATACTAATTAATTAGTTACTGTTTCTATGTTACTGTTTACAGACACCTCTTTTTCTGATTTCAGGGAACTCTCCACCTTCCAACTTGTAAAGTCCCTAATCTTTCATCCAATTAGAAATCAGATTTACCTAATGTTGTATTGTTTCCTTTAAGTTAATTGGATTATTTGATTGTTTTTAATGTATAAAAGTCTGTATTCCTCTGTATTTGGAGTCCAGTCTAAACTAAGGTTTGGTACCAGTTTGTCTAGCAATTGGTGTGCATTGCTTTAATAAACTGAAATGCTTAGGAGCTTTAACTTTTGTTTCTTTGGTCACTTCATCTTTTTACCCATTACAGCAGTCATGTGTTAGGTTTGTTGTCGGAAGATTCTTTTTCAGGTATAGGCTGAACTAGAGGGCTTGTAAGGTCTCTCCCAACTCTGAGTTTGTGTGATTTGACATAAGGCAGATCTTTTTAAACATCAAGGGTTATTATTAACATTAAAAGAGGTTATCAAGAAAGGTTAATGAATCTCCACTTCTGAGTTTTCTAAAAATTTAACTATAGACTCATGTGCAATTCAGATTTAGACCTTGAAAAGACCTTAAGAGATTGCTTAGTTCAAATGACTCATTTTCTAAATGAACACTGAGTCCCCAAAAGGTTAATTACAATTTCCACAGTTGTACAGCCAGATAATAGAATCAGAACACAGGTGTCCTATCTTCCAGTCAATTGTTTTTTCTAATACCTCATGAAGATTAAGTAAGGTTTTTAGGTTTTATATAACTATCACTACATGCTTTCTTCTATAAATTATAAGTATCTTGGATATTGAAATTTACTTCAGCTCCCCTGTCTAATTTGCAGGTCCAGTTTTCCAGATTTCTCCTTGACCTTAAATATAAAGAGAAGGTTCACTTTTATCAGTCCAGATTTAATGTATTATTCCCAATTAAATAAGATAAAATTAATTTTACCCTTTTTTTTTCCTTGATAGAATTCATTTTCAAGTATTTCAGCCTCTCCCTCCCTCCCCCATACCATAGAAGGCATTGTCTGGCAAACAGATATGCATAGATAGATTATGCCTTTCCTATATATATACAGATTATTCCATTTTTTAGTTCATTCTCTGAAGGTAAATATGCTCAAGTTATTCTTCAAGTATTAAATCTATAGCTGTATATAATGCCTTCTTGGTACTCTTCATTTCACTATTCATTATCTCATGTAGTTCTTTCCGTGTCATTGTTTTTTTAATTAGCCTGCTCATTGTTTCTTATACCAAATAGTATTCCATCACAATCATATGCCACATCTTGTATAGTGTATTATAAGGGGAGGTTAAGTTGTAACTAGAGGGGTTAAGACTTTCAGTATAGAAATGGGGAAAGAGTGGAGAGCCCTCCTTTCTCAAAGTGGGGTACAGGGGAGACAGCTGATATTTAGGGTTGGCTCAGAGAGAGGAGAGGGGGTTTGAAGATTTTCCCCCCTTTGCCTTCCCTCCTTAGCTAAAGCTACTCTCCCCAATTCACTCTTATCCCTCTTGTCCCCCCTCCACTACTTGAGACCAAAGGGTCTCCCCTTGATCTGTTCACTCACACTCATCTTGGGGAATAGATAACTTTTTAATGTCCACTCAATCAGAACAATACAAAGGAATAACTGGCAGTAAAGAATGAGAAAAGGAAAGTGGAGAAAGGGGTCCCTGTCTCTATCTAAACCCTTTCCCCTCCCTCCTCAAGTTTTGGGGGAACTCAGGCCTTGGTAGCCTGAAAGTCAGGTTGACTCACTCCTGGGCAACAGGAGCTGAGGTAAAGTCTGCTCATGTTTCTCTTCAGAAATCCCTTCAATTGGGAAATGTTGGGGGGAAAGATTTCCAGTCACCAGCAGGAAAAGTTGGTAAACCTCAGGAGAAAGTCTTTTCCCAATTTCTCTCTTTGGCTTTTCAAGTCTGAGAGACCTACTCCTCTAACAGCCAGAGTCTTCTCCTCCTCCAGATTCCAATCCCTCACCCCCGTTGAGGTGATCAGTTTCACACACTCTTCAGCCTGGCACTTTTTCTTTAGTGCCAGCCTCTGTCACAAATCCTCTATTTCCTGTTGTTCACATGGTGCCACCCTGGCCCATGACCTTCTATGTCTATTCTAATCTATTTATGTTACTTATTGTTCCCATCTAACCTCCCCCCTCCCAAAATAATAAATCTTATCCTATTCTATTTGCTAATCTAAGTTCCTATCTTATGCTAAGACTGAGTTGTGGGAAGAGGGTAGGATTATGTGCCAACAAAATTTTACAATATAACAATTTCTTAATACAACAGTTATTCCTATTGCAATCAATATAAAATTTAACTTAAGTAAAATTGAACCATCCTATGTATTATGTAATACTAATTCCAATTTAACAATTCATAACAATTATATGTATATATACTATATATATATGTATCTAATGAAATCTGATTTATTCTGTCTCTATGTTACCTCTCTAGTTACAATTTTCCCTTTTCCACCCTAAACTACTCTGTCCCTGTCTGTTAATGGTTAGCATTTTAACTCTCTCCTTTCTATCTATATTAGTCGATTAGATCATTATTATGCTACATATGTACATGTCTGTTATTTGTACACATTTACATATGTCACATTGTATATATATATATATATATATATATATATATATTTACAGATATACAATTTATGGGTTGTCCTTATTTATGGCACAGACCTTAATGTCAGTGTGAAATTTGTTTGTGTTCTAGATATGTTGTGGTGGATACATATTTATTCTAATGTGCATGTGAATTTACTCCCCTATATGTGAAGTTAACTTAACCTCCCCTTATAATACAATAGCCACTGTTTATTGGATGGACAACTCCTCAATTTGTAGTTCTTTGCCACCACAAATAGAGTTGCTACAAATATTTTGGGACTTAGAAGTTCTTTTCCTTTTCCCCTGATTTCCTTGGGAAACATCCAATAGTGGTATTGCTAGGTATAAGGGTATACACAGTTTGATAACTTTCTGGGCATAAAATTACAGATTGTTCTCCAACATGATCGAATCAGTTTATATAGTTCCACCAAGAGTGTATTAGCACCCTCATTTTTCCATTTCCTCTCTAACATTTGCCATTTTGTCCTTTTATCATTTTAGTAAATCTGGTAGGTGTAGGATGACATCTTAAAATTGTTTAGAATTACATTTCTCTAACCAGTAATGTTTAGAACTTTTTTTTGGTATGGCTATTTTTGGCTTTGATTTCTTCATCCCTAAATTGTCTATTCCTATCTTTTGACCATTTATCAGTTGGGGGGTGGCCTGTTGCTCTTGAAATTTGAGACATTTTTCTATATATTTTATTTTATTTTTTAAACCCTTACCTTTTGTCTTAGAATCAATACTATGTATTGGTTCCAAGGCAGAAGAGTGGTAAGGACTAGGCAATGGGGGTTAAGTGATTTCCCAGGGTCACAGCTAGGGAGTGTCTGTCTATATATTTTAGATATGAGGCCGAGTCTATCCAAGAAACTGTCTATAAATAATTTCCCAATTTTCTGCTTTCCTTCTAATATTGGCAACATTTGTTTTATTTGTATAAAGTTTTTAATTTAATGTAATCAAAGTTATCTGTTTTATATCTCACAATGCACTCCATCTCATTCACTCATAAATTCCTTTCCTATCCATAAATCTGGTAAGTAATATTTTTTTCTGTTCTAATTCATCTATGATATCACCTCATCATGTATCTATTTTGATCTTATCTCAGTGAATGATTTAAGTTATTGGTCAATACCTAGTTTCTGCCAAACTACTTTCCAAGTTTTCCAGCAATTTTTACCAAATGATGATCTTTTTATCCCCAAAACCTAGATCTATGCTTTTATCAAATATAAGATTACTATAATCTTTTGCTCCTGTTTGTTGTATGTCTATCCCCTTACACTAATCTACAATTCTACCTCATAGCCAGTACCAAATAATTTTGATAATTACTATTTAATAAAACAGTTTCTGATATTGTTATATGTCTTTCCTTCACATATTTTTCTTTAATCTTTTTTATACTCTTGATCTTTTGTTATTCTAAATCAATTATTATTCTTTTTTTTCTTATTCAATAAGAATTTTTTGGCTATTTGATTAGATGGCACTGAATAAGTAGATTAATTTAGGTAGGCTTGTCACTTCAATTATATTGGCTCTGCCTGCCCACAAACAATATTTCTTGAATTACTTAAATCTGACTTTATTTGTAAAAAAAGTGTTTATAAGTGTTTATTTGTATAAAAAGTGTTTATGTTCATGTAATTCCTGCATTTGTTTGAGCAAGTATATTCCTAGGTCTATAGTTGTTTTAAATGGGATCTTTTTCTATTTCTTCTTGTTAGTAATATATAAAAATGCTGATGATTTATGTAAGTTATTTTATATCCTGATACTTTGCTAAAATTACTGATAGTTTTAATTAACTTTTTAGTTGAATATTTAGGATTTTCCACATATACCATCGTATCATCTGCAAAAAGAAATAGATTTATTACCTCTTTGTCCATTCTGATTCTTTCAATTTCTTTTTCTTCTTTTATTGCTTTCCTAGAATGTCTAATACTATATCAATGAAAGTAATTTTAAAATAATGATTTCAACTAAGAAATTTATAGAAAATTGGATTAATTTTGAGAATCATTAGGGGTTTGGTACCTATCATAAGGTAATCAACGTTCAAAGCTCACTACTTACCTTCAGAAGCATATTTTCTTTTTTGCTCTATATCTGTGACTAGATCACACATATCTCCATAAGCTCTAGTTAATCTCCAAATAAACTCAATTTCACTTTTATACTAAAAAATAAAAAGTGGGAAAGCATGTGCATTAGTTTATAGAATTGATTTGACTAAGATATAAATGTTCTCTCTAAATGCAATCATTTAAGAATGGTGTTTCAGATGACTGCTGCCAATGGGAATATCTTCCTGCTAAAGTAAGATTTGCAATTAAGGAAATTAGTTTCCATGTCATTACTTGTCACATTATGGTCTTAAAATGATTTAAACATTAGGATCATAGATTTAGTACTAAAAAAGACTTCAGAATTAATTTGGTCCCACCTCCTAACTTTATAGATGAGAAAATTGATGCCAGGGTGTGGGAGCCATCTCTCCAAAGTCACTCAAGTAATAAATGCTAGAGCTAGTTTTGGAGTCAATATCTTGTGATTTCAAATTCAGTGGTCTTCCTAACATAACATTCTCCTTCTCTTATTCTACTGGACAGACAATATATTGACTCTCTTGATCCAAGAAAGGAAGTGCTAGTTTGCACACATATGTCTTACCCTGCTTCCTCCTAGGCATTTACTTACTATCTCCTCCATTAAACAATGAAGCATCATGCTAGGATTCTGTGGAAGAAATTGAATCAATAAGATGATTTCATCAATAAGAATGTTATTTCATCATACTTTGCTTACCTTATTTTTATAGCTTCTTAGGAGATCAAAACTTTCCTGTTTATCAGAATCACCTCTTAAATGTAAGTCATCAGACTTCTGAATAAGATTAGATAAGCTCAATCTCTTTGTTGTTTTCTTATTTGCCTTATGGCCAGCTAAATGTTCTCTTTCAGTGTCACTCTGAGCTGTAACATACCTAAAATTTCAGAAACAAGCATTAAAGCATCTAAAAGTTATTGTAAATCACAAAGGTTAATGAAAAGTGTGTAGCAGAGATATGAGAACATAGCAGGATAAATAAATGTTCATTGTCATTAAATTTTTTTGTGATAACTTCCCAAATTCTGCTTAGTTCATAACAATTAATGCTATAATATTCAATATCATGTGCCTATACTGACAATTTCATTCTCATTTTCTTATGACTCAAAAGCATTTGACTTACTAATTGTGAAGTTAAAGTATACAACTACATAATTTAATATTGTTCAATGATTTGGAACAGGATAAAATCTCCTAAAGCTAATGCATTCATCAATTTTTAGAACAAATGTACTATAATATAAATGTTCAGATTTCTTAGAGAAGAGTCATAGGCAATCCTTAAACAATCCTTAAAGCCATCTTGGATTTCATTAGTGCCCAATGACGGATCAGACTCTCTCTGCATTTTCCATGAGTTGCTGCAGCAAAAAGCATTTATCACTCCATCTTTCCTTTAAAAGAAATCCTTTTTGAGTTTTTTTAGCCCTCCACAAATTTGTCATCTTCATGCTTCTGGTAACGAGCTAATAAATGCACAGGAAAATGAGACGAGAGAGAGAGAGAGAGAGAGAGAGAGAGAGAGAGAGAGAGAGAGAGAGAGAGAGAGAGAGAGAGAGAGAAAGAGAGATGAGAGCAGGTATAGTTGGATTATTTAACTCTAATTAAACTGTAATCTCACAAGGTGGATTGTGAAAAAAAAAATTTAAAAGAAAATCAAGGGTAAGAAGCTATGATTGGTGGTGTGAATGCAGGGAAAAGAATAGGGGCAGGATAGCAGAAGCAGCCTGCATCTAACAAAGAACACAAGTTCTTATATCCCCTTCTTCTTTGTAAAGAGCTACAGAGCAAAAAGAAGAAAAAGTATGAAAGAAGATAATGGAGGGAAATGCATAACTAATTATCATACCTGTAAATGTGAATGGGATGAACTCACTCATAAAAATGGAAGAAATTAGCTCATTTACAGAAGATTAATTGGAGATGAGGATGGCAAAATACTGTCTCACAAAACAGGAGAAAATAGAGGAAGGAAAAAAAGCAAAGATATAGAAAGCTAGATATGAGACATAATTAATATAGATCATTGTAAAGATATTTATAGGTATAGGTATAGGTATAGATATAAAGTCATGTATTTCAGCATTGGTATTCACAGCTCATCAGTACACTTGATTCTATCTGCCCCTCTTATTAGAGTGCTGGAATGCATAGTTTGTAGTCAAAAAATTCTAAAGACTCCATTATAAGAAGGCTTCCAGGTTAAATATTTCTTCTCATACATTGCTTACATATATAATCACCCATGTGTTAGATGCAGAACATTACCCACTTGCATATTATGTTGTTATATATGTTATTTAAGTTTAACAAATGCCACATATATGTTACATATCTGCATATCTGCATTTAGATATAAATATAGATGTCAGTATTTAATGAATGATATTGATAGAGATATATGTTGGCACCAATACTCACACCTCATTAGTATACTCTGATCCTCTCTGATTGAAAGGCTGTAGAAATGGATTTTGGGGTAAATAACTTCTTAAAGCTGGTATTTTAAGAGGGCTCCCAAGGCAGCAAACTGTATAATATATATAATATATAATAATATAACTAATACTTGTGAACAGATTGCTGTCTTGGGAGTCCTCTTAAAATGCCAGCTTTAAGAAGTTCTTTACCTCAAAATCCATTTTTACAGCCTTCCAATCAAAGAGGATCAGAGTGCACTAATGAGGTGTGAGTACTGGTACCAACATATCTCTCTCTCTCTCTCTCTCTCTCTCTCTCTCTCTCTCTCTCTCTCTCTCTCTCCATATATATATATATATATATATATATATATATATATATCACCTAGGCATTTATATATGCTATATTGCCCAAATATAATCAGTGACACATATTGTGACATCTTATTTATTATATGATCTATATATGTGTTAAGTGACATTATGTGCAATAAGTATACATTATTCAGACTATATTACATATTAAATGTGTTATATATGTCAAATGGGTAGCATAAGTTAAATGTTTTAAATGTGTGTACATGGCATGTGTTGATATATATAGCATGTGTGTGGACAGACATGGATACATCTGTGTTGAGTATATAGTAAATAAATCCCTCTAAAGTCTCTTTTTTTAAGAGGATTCTCATTTCATGAAACTTGTCATGCATATTGCTTGGTACTTGTATCATTCATATGTTACATGAGAACATTAATGCATGCAAAATAACACCTTGAACATGCTTATGTCTGCTGTTACACATGGGGAATATGACATTGACTAAGTTTTCATTATTTATGATATTTCTTATATATATTCTTATACATATTAAATATTAAGACACCTGTTGTAACAACGCACATATGTGTGTGTAACAGACAATCCAGTATAGCCTAGAGCAATCCAATCCAGCCCAATTGGTCTAGTCCAGTGCAATTCAGTCTCATTGGGTAAGGTTTGATCCAGGCAAATCTAGCCTATTCTGGCCCAGTTCACTGCAACCTTGTCAGGCCAAACCAATGCAGTACAGTCTATTCTAATCCATCATTTAATATAGTCCAGTATGATCCAATAAAGTTCAAGTTGCTCCAATATAACTAACCTCCAGTTCAGCTTGGTCCAGTCAGACCCAAACTGGTATAATCTAGTATAGTATAATTGAGTCTAATCCAATTCAGTCAGGATTAATCTGGTTCAATATGGTTTGATCCTATCCATTCCAGTCTAATTCAGTCTGATCTGGTCCAATATGGTACCATCTGAATCAATATAATCTAATCCTATCCAACCTAGTATAAACAGGTCCAATCTAATCAAACCAATTTAGTCCAATTCAATCTACTTTATTAGAATCCAGTTTCATTAAATCTGGTTTAAATTGGTCTAATCAGTTTCAAACAAAGTTCAATTCAGTCTAGTCTGGTTCAATAAGCTTCAAATTGGTTGAATCTGGTTCAGAGCAGTCCAATTTGCTTAAATCTGTTTAATCTAGTACTATTTGGTATAACCCTGGCTAACTAGACTAATCTGGTTCAATCCAGTACAATTGAGTTCAATCCAGTCCAAACCAGTTTAGTCTGGTTCAGTCCAACCCAGAATAATCCAGTTCAGTACAATTCAGTCCAATCAAATCTAATCCAGTTGAATATGGTCTAGTCCAAGAAATAAATGCTAGTCCTACTATAGTTAAAGTACTATGTCACTAGGAATAGAAATATTGAAAAAGACAATACCTTGACTTCAGATTCAACGAACTTATATTTCATGCCCAAAGAAGAAGGTGGGGGTAAGGACCAAATGTAGCCAAGATGGAATTTGGTAGAAGAGAAAGGGAGTAAACTGGAGAAATGGTTCGTTAAGAAAATTTCAAGAAAGAGACAAGTTTCTAGATAAGGTATGAGGGAAGACTTCACAGAGGAAGTTACAACTGAACTAACCTCTGAGAGAAGAGAAGGATTATAAAATATACCTGTGTATATAAAGGGGTGTGAGAGGGGGAGAAGTAGAGGGAGAAAAAGGGCTAAAGAGGAGAAGGGAAGGGGGAGGAAAGGGGGAATGGGAGAAAGAAAGAAGAGAACAGACATTCCAAATTCACAAGAAAATAAATTATATCCAGATGACTGCAATTAGACCTGTTGTCATAACACAAACTCTCAGATGGGTCAAAAAATATAATAGCAAATTAGTTATACAGTAATTAAAAGAAGAACATATGATCTGATGGTTCTTTCTTCAAATTTTTTATAGCAGAGAGTAACTTAAAAAAGAAATTTTAAATGAATTCTAATAATAAGACAATAACAATAGCAGCCAGAATCTATATAGTACTGTAAGGCACATGTTACAATATAATATATTACACATGGGCAACATGTCATTAATCATGCTTATAGTATTTATTCTATATTTTGAATGCTATAAATGTTCAAAGTATTATATATATGCTACATACCATATGTCACAAAAGCTCTGTGACATGTTGTGTTACATGTGTGAAATAATATGTGTATAGAGACAACTAATATCATTTATAGATAACTAAATATATATTTCAACACTGGTATGCTTATCTCATTAGAACCCTTAGTTCTACATGCCCCCTCTCCTTAGAGTGTTGGACAGAACAGTAAAAACTCCTAAAGTCTATTTTAAGAAAACATGAGAGAATTTATTTTTCACATGCTATATTAATTCCCATATGAGGACCTCTATATTAGAGAGGATTCCTGTGTTAGGCAGTTTTTTAATCTACTGTTTTTTCATTTTCTTTGTTCGTAGGAATCCACAAGGATTCCTACAAGGAAAATGTCTTTCCTTTAAAATTTTTCATTAATAAATATGAAGGGGGTAAGTGTTGGTTTCCTGTGAAGTATTCCCCATGACAGGAGGATAGGGTTGGGTAGCTAATTTAATGGACCACCTCTTAATTATCTATTTACCAATTAAAGAAGTCTTGGAATGTTCAAGGGAGAGGCTGAATAACGAGCTCCTAAAGCTCTATTTATTAATCTGCTTAACCAAGTGTCAATATCTGGTCATTGAGAGAAGGCCATTGACCTATGTCATTTTATTGCTTATGATGTTTACCTAACCAATGAACTGATATAATCAATAAACTGCTACTTCTTACCCCAAATTGAATAGATAGCAATTATCACTAAATGATATTAAAGAAAATGAATATGAAGGTAAATTATAGATATGTAATTAGTAATAATAGTAGCTAACATTTACATAATTCTTACTATATACTTATTACCCTGTGCAAAGTGCTTTGCAATGACCTGATTTGATCCTCACAACTACTCTGGGAAGAAGGTGCTATTATTATCCCCATTTAACAGATGAAGAAACCAAATCAAACAAAGGTTGAGTGATTTGCCCACGGTAACATTGCTAAAAAGTGTTTGGGGTCAGATTTGAACTTAGGTCTTCCTGACTCCAGGTCCAGCACTAATCACAAATCACAACTGCCACAGTTTCTACAGAATAACCACCCCTCTACCATCATCACCACAATCATTCTACTTAGCAAGGTGAAAATGGAATAAGACCTCAAAAGTGTTCTGGAAACAAAGAGGTTTTCTTTTATGTAGACTAATTTAATGGTTATTTCTATAGAATGGGGTAATATGTTAATTCAAAATGTTGAGAATCACTAAATATCTAAATTAAGATTTAAAAAAATGATCTAAAAGAAATAGAATGGCTTTTGACCCTATTTTAAATTCAGTGACAAGGTTCTCATTCTGAGATTGTAGTCAGACCTGCCAGTGGATTGATTACATGGTGATTAAGTAGAGTGGGGGTGTAAGTATGAATTCCTAAGGCCTGTCTAAAATTTGCCTGGTGGAGAATATGGCAATATACCGCAAATACAAACTGAGATGAGTTTTCCCTCTTGGAGTGCAAGTGAAGTTTTGTGGTAACCTGTTTATAGAAGATGCCACTTCATCATCATAAAAGGATTGACTTTCTGTGATGGGTCTTTTCTCTGCATTTTTCTTTGGTGAAAGGGACGATTTCATTTTACATATGAAATTTTTAACTACAACTGAAGTACTCTTCTTGATCTTTATAGATGGAGATATATAAAGAGTAGTTTCATCCGGAATATTAGAGTAGTATAGTGAATCTTCCCAGGAGACAGGAGCTTCCCTATAGGAAATTTCATTCTGAGATATGCTGGGGATAATTTCATCCCTTGAGGGGTACTCTGAGAAAAGTATATCCTTTTGAGCATCTGAGGTGTGCTTATCTTGAACATCCTCCAAAGTTTCTTTTCTTTGAAAGATGTCATCAGTACATCTAGGTTTGCAGAGGAAAGAAGACAATCCAATTACAGAGAGGATAATACTAGCCGTACTCTGAACTTGCTGTTTGCTAGTACTTTTCTGACTGGGACTAGCTTTTAGTACACCCTGATTGCAGCTTGAATCAGAATCAATTTGAATAAACTTAGGTGGATCTTTACTTTGATTTATATAAGGGATTATTTTATTTAAATGGGATCCAGAGTATATTGTAACTTGTCCAGTATCTGAGGCAATTTCATCTTGCTGAGAAGAAAATGAAATTTGACTACCATTTGGATATGTAGAGGGAGATTTTTTTGCTGTATGTGGGATAAAATGATTATAGTTTTCCTCAAAAGTAGTAGCTGCTTGAGAGCCAAAGGAAATAACACTTTCTTGAATAAAAGTTAAAAGTCTTTTTAATCCAAAGCCAGAATATTCTTCATGTATTTCAACACCACTGCTATTATCAAGTTCTTTTGAAGTTACATGTACTTTGGTTAGAGGAAAGAAAGTTGACAGATTTTGTGGATGGCTAAGCAAACCTTTACTTGTAGAAGGTACGTTAGTTAGATTGTCCTTTTCTAAATAACTATAACTTTCCTTAGGAGAAGACATGACTCTATTTGTTGTAGAGCTGCGGGTAACTTTACAAGAAATAAAAAAGTTATTTTTCTGAGAAACAGGGATAGCTTCATGTTGACAGGAATCAGAAGCAACTTGATCTTGAGAAGAGGCAGTACCGGATACCCTGTCTGAAGTATGGTGGCTAGAGGAAGAAAAGTGTGAACATGAGGAAAAACATAGGGAATAGGGTAAAATCCTGATAAGTCCATTAAAATAATCTCATTACATAAATTGTAGGGAAGAGAAGGAGAAATGATCTTTGATTACATAAATTAACAGGGCCAATAGGACACTTAGTTGAATACATACAAATATGAGACCACATAGTTTAATTTGTAAAGATTTCCTCCTTTTGGTATGACACTCAAGGAGATGATTTGAAGTATGTGGAAAACAAACCAAGATGTCAAATTAGAATTAGGATATTCTTTAAAGGAAAGGCAGATTGTGTTATCTAAAAACATTAAGTCCTAATGTACTTTGGAGAAAATTAACATGAGTACATGAAGACTGTTTACAAGATCACTGCTTATAATGTGATTATTTACATTTTGCAATTATATCTTTGGAAATGAAGACAAAAATAAAAACTTAGATTGTCTAAGAGCTTGTTAGTGGTGAATTTAAGAAAGCAGTAAAGCTTGGGTTGGAAATAGTTATAATTTCTCTTATCATGCTGATCATAATTAAATGAAAAAATTAAATGGACCTACCTTAAATACTTTCCCATACTGATAGTCTTAAAGAATCTGAAGTTATATTTGACTCCTTTCCTATGCCACCATACTTGATTAACTAAGTATAGGAAATGCTATAGAAGCAGTACACGATCACATAGTAATAAAGAAACATATAGAATACACATAGCAACAGCACAGAATGTGATGACAGGGTGCACAGAATACAATGATGTCAGTTCAGAATAAAATTGTTTTATGAATTTCTTTTCTAAAACCTATTCCATGTGAATGTAGAAAGACTTATAATTTAGTTACATGTAGATTACTAATTCAATTCAATTAAACAATTCAATTCAAATTCAATTCTACTGAACAAAAGCCTTTTTGACAGTGATTGCATGCAAAAGTGACCATGCTATGTACTAAGGATACAAAGATTAAGAAGGTGGCACCTTCTTTGACATCATGGAAGTTAGTTTAACAAAGTAAGATGGCTATACAAGTTAGAAAGGGATTAGGGCAAAAAAGGTACAGATAATTTGGGTGGTCTTCTTTCAGCTGGAGGAATTAGGACAGGCTTCACAGATTAAGTCCTGGAAATAAGTACTTTAAAAGGTAAAGATGGTAAGAAATATATCTCTAGGCCAGTGCTAATGAACCTTTTAGAGGGATGGGTGATGTGAGAAATTTCCTCAGGCATCTGTGGAGAGGGAGAGGGGGGTAGCCCAGGCTCACATCTCTCTGGCTTGCTAGTAATGGGCTCTAGGCAAAGACAAATACACAGAAGTAGAAAAGGAATGTACCAACATCAAGTCAATTAAGCTGAAACATAAAAGCACATGAAAAGGAATAACATGAAAACTAAATAGAGGAGGGGCATACCTAAGATAGCAGCATAATAGAAGGAGCCTGACAGAAATAAGACAAGTAAAAGGGGCTCTCCCACTGGATGCAACCCTAAAGATAGGCAGTGTTTGGGGATTCCCACAATATAAGGGAGTGAAACTGTACTTATCAAAGTGAAAGCTGATCACCCCTACCCCACATTACCTATTTCTCCAGAATTAGAGTGAGGGAGGGGCAATCTTTAAAGTCTCAGGGGAAGACTTACCCCTGAGGTCAGTGTAAGGTCTCAGCAGTGAGACTTGGGACTCAAGGTTGAAGAACACAGATCCTGGGTAGCAGAAAGTGGAGATTGGGCAGAAGGGAGTCTGGCCATAGCTGAGGCAATGGGGGCTAGAAAGATAGCCTCAGGACAAAATGCTTTAAAGCATACTATATAAAGAACATCACATTTCAACTTGCCCTCACTCAGGCTTCTGACTGGGAAAGGAAGATACTACACCAAGGCAAATCCCTGTGAGACAAAAGCTAAGAAAGCAATCAACATGTAGAAATCCCAGTCCACTAGTGGCAAAAGTAATAAGCAGCAGCAAAAAAAGCTCTTGAACCTGGATGATTTCTATGGAGAAAAGAACAAAAAACAGAAGTAATAGCAGAGACTGACAAACAAGCAAACATATCAAAATTCTCAAAAAAAAGGAAATTGGTTATAACCTCTTGAGGAACTCAAAAAGGAGTTCAAGAACAAAATAAGAAAGATAGAAGAAAAATGGGAAGAAAAGTGGGAAAAAGAAATAAAAGTAATACAAAAAGAAAATAACAACTTAAAAGACAAAATTTCCCAAAAGGTAAAAGAGGCACAGAAATCAAATGAAGTAATAAGTAAGCTGGAGACCAGAAATGACCTGCTGGAAGCCATGAAAAGAATGATAGACCAAACCAAAAAGGGAAATCAAAAGATCATCACTGAAAACCAGTCTTTAAAGACTAGAATTAGGCAAGTAGAAGCTAATGATCTCACAAGAGAGCAAGAATTAATGAAACAAAATCAAAAGAATGAAAAAAATAGAAAGAAAAATTAAATATCTTATTGCAAAGACAACTAACAGATCCAGGAGAGAAAATTTGAGAATTATTGGCCTACCTGAAAGCCTGAAACAAAATAAAAAATTGACATAATATTATAAGAAATTATTCAAGAAAACTTCCCTGATATTCTTGAAGAAGAGGGCAAAAAAGACATTGAAAGAATTCATAGATCACCCCCTATATTAAGTCTGCAAAAGACAACCCTCAAGAATGCAATAGCCAAATTCAAAAACGTCCAGGTTGAGAAGAAAATAATGTAAATAGCCAGAAAGAAACAATTCAGATACCAAAGAGCCTCAATCAGGATTACACAGGATCTGGCATCCTCCATACTTAAGGACTACAGGGCTTGGAATATGATATTCAGGAAGGCAAGAGAAATGGGTCTACAACCAAGAATCATCTGCCCATCAAAACTGACTTTATACTTTCAGGGGAAAGTATGGCCATTTAACAACAACAACAAAAAAAAAAAGATTTCCAAGCATTCCTAAAAAAAAGAACAGAACTGAATGTAAAATTTGATTCCCAAATGCAAAAGTCAAGAGAACCATAAAAAGGTAAACAAGAAAGAGGGAAAAAGTTTTTACAGGCTTCAGTAAAGTTAAATTTATTATATTCCATATGGAAAAATGATATCTGTAACTCTTAAAATTGTTTTCATTATCATATTAGATAGATGAACTATTCACAGGCAGATATTGTGGTATTAAGTTGTTTAAAATGATATGAAAAAAATTGAGGGGGGACAAAAAAGAGGATGGTACTAAGAGAAACTTGAAGGAAGAAGAAAAATAGGAAAAATAATATTACAGAAAGAGGTACATGGGTGGGGGGAGAGGAAGGGAAAAAAGAGAATGGAAATAGGTAATACTTAAACCTTACTCTCAGTGGAATTAGTTCTGAGAGGGAAGAAAAGCCAGATCTATTGGGATATAGAATTCTATCTTACCCTAAAGGGAAGTTGAGAGGAAACAATGAAGGGAGGGAGTGGGCCAGGGAGTATTAAAAGGGAGGGAAAAGTTGGGGAGGGGCAATGATTAATTGACCTTAAAGAAAAATAAGAGGGGAATAAGAAGGGAGGAGTGAGTAGGAAAGTAAAATAAGGGTGGAGAAAAGGGGACTGATTAAAAGCAAAAACACTGTTATAGAAGGAAATAATGAAAGAAGAAAGGCAGGACTAAAAGAGGAAATCAAAATGATGGAGCATAAACAGTGGTAATCATAACTCTGAATGTGAATGGGATGGACTTACCCATAAAACAGAAGCAAATAACAGAGTGTATTAAAACCCCAAATCCTACTATGTTGTTTACAAAAAACACATAAGAGGCAGGTAGACATGCACAAGGTAAAGGTAAAATGCTGAAGAAGAACTTATTTGGCATCAACTGAGAAAAAGAGGGTAAGAGTCGTAATCATGATATCTGACAAAGCCAAAGTAAAAATAGATCTAGTTAAAAGAGATAAAGAAGATAATTACATCCTGAAGTGAATGACAATGAGAAACAACATATCAAAACTTTTGGGATACTGCAAAAGTAGTACTCAGGGGGAAATTTATATCCCTGAGTGCCCATATAGACAAAATAGAGAAAAGGAAGATGAATGAAATGGGCATGCAACTAAAAATACTAGAAAAAGAACATATTAAAAATCCCTAGTTAAAGACTAAATTGGAAATACTAAAAATCAAAGGAGAAATCAATAAAACTGAAAACAAAAGAACAATTGAATCAATAAATAAGACTAGGATCTGGTTCCCACCCCATTTTGCCCTCAGTACACATCTTAGTGCTTTTCTCTAAGATTATTTCTCATATACGCTATACACTACATATATACTTTTAATATATGTGTGTTTATACATATAGGGAGACAGAGAGAGAGAGAGAGAGAGAGAGAGAGAGAGAGAGAGAGAGAGAGAGAGAGAGAGAGAGAGAGAGAGAGAGAGAGAGAGAGAGAGAGAGAATGTACAGGGTTGTTTGCATGTTGTTGCCTCCATTAGAATGTGAACTCTAAGAAGAGAGGGACTATGCTCTTGCTTTACTTTATATCCCCAACACTTAATGCAAAGACTGGTACATAGTAAGGGCTTAATAAATGCCTGTTGACTGACTGACAAGCTCATTTCATAGTGCATTAGCCCGGGCATATCTTCCTAAGTTTCTCTGAAACAATCCTCTTTATAATTTCTTATAGCATAATAAAAATGTGAAGGAATACTATAACATAATTTGTTCAGCCATTCTCCAATTGATGGGCATTTTCTTGGTTTCCAATTCATTGCTATCACAAAAAAGACTGCTATATATATATTTTTGTATATTTGGGTTCTTCTTCCTTTGATTTCTTTAGGGGATAGATTTAGTAATGAATTGCTGGGTCTAAAGGTATATACAGCTTGGCAATAGTTTTGTGGCACAGTTCTAAATTGCTTTCAAGAATGTCTATAATTAAGAGCAGCTAGGTGGCATAGTGGATTGAAAACTAGACCAGCAGTCAGGAAGACCTGGGTTCAAATCTGACCTTGTTGTGGAATTTTCAGTTTAACCATGCAAGAAACCCCAGCTGTCACTCAAATGTAAGGAAGGAAGGAGATTTATTAAACATGTTCATGTGGACTTAGCCAGGATCATTCCTCTAAAGGCTGGGCACTGAGGAAAGGGATATTTTATACACCATCAATTGGGGAGGGTTTCCATAGATTACATGATACATACACAATCAAGGGTTTCTATGGGCTTCCATGGGTTGCATGATACCTACACAATCAGGGGTTTCTCTGGATTATGAACACAAACATGATGGGCAGGTATGGCCATCAGAACATAGGCAAGGTCAGACATTGAATGGTCAGGCAGACTTGCATAGTCATGGATTTTTTATATCACAGAATAGGAAGTAACAGTGCCCTATGAAGTGGAACCACTTAGCTTTGTTCTGGAGTTCCAGCAGGTGCAGGAGAAGGAGTAGCAAGCTTCTGGGTGTGTCAGCCTTACAAAGCCAGTCTTTGGAGCATAAGGGAGTCCCTAAAGGGGAGATCTGAGGATTTTCCACTACAGCCTCAAACATTTCCTAGTTTTGTGAATCTCAGTATGCCTAGCCCTTGCTCTTTTTTTCCCAGAATTACTACTTGGACAGAAAATGAGGGTTTTAACAAATGGGTTGGACCAGTTCACAGATGCATTAGTGGGGTGAAGTACTTGTTTTCCCCTCAATCCCTCCAACATTTGTCATTTTCTATTTTTGTCAACTTTGCCAATCCCAGGAGTGCTTTGTTGAACTTCAGAGTTGTTTAAATTTGTATCTCTCTAATAGTTATTTTAAGCATCTTCTAACAGGGATATAGGTAGTTTCGATCTCTTCCTCTGAGAACTGTCTATTCATAACCTTTGACCATTTATTAATTCAGGAATGAATAACATAATTTTGAATCCATTCCTAGGCACCTAGGTGGCACAAGAGTTATATTTCTGGACCTGGAGTCAGGAAGATCTCAGTTCAAATATGGCCTTAGATACTTATAAGCTGTTTGGCCCTAGGTAAGTAACTTGATTTCTCTTTGCCTGAATTTCCTCATCTAGAACATAATTTCTTCAGCTCCCAGAACTTTCTACTTCACCTTACCAGCCTAAGATTCTGAAAGAACCTCATCCTAAGGCCAAACCCCTATGGAAAATGAATAAAAAACTACCTGACCTTATTCCACAATGACAACCAATTTCCCTTCTTCCTGTCCTAGTTATATACCTCCCCAACTCAGTGATTCCAAACTGCTGATTGTCATCATTCAAACCTCTTTTTCTATCTTCCACTGACTGATCTCTTATTTCCATTTCTCTCATCCCAAGGGTGCCAGTGTTCTGCTTTAAAACCATTTACCCCTTCTATTTTGCTCTCTGGAATTCTGACTCAACAGGCAACATACTTGCTTTCATATTTAATTTTTTACTTCTCCATTTCTTGTATCTTTTGATTCAAATTCAGAATTTATTTCCTCTTGATGACAGAGCCTCCCCTGGCAGCCCTTTCCAGCACTGGACTCACTTTCATTCATTTCCCCTGATTCAGTGGTTGAAGTGGGGGAGCTGGAATGCTTCTTGTTCCTCACTGAAACTTCCAAGTTCTCCCTCTAAAACTATTGCCTAGTAACTTCTCCTCCTTTGGGGTTCATTCACTCCATACCTATTTACACAATTCACAATCCTGCTAGCTGTAGCCCATCAACCTCTAGGCACTCTCCTTTGCTCAATTAGCTTCATTCTTGGCTTACAATCTTTCTCTTCTCAACTCTTTTCATCATACAAGGGAACTTCAACATATATAATGATAACTGCTCAAATATTCTAACCTCACAGTCACAAGCAAAGAAAATACCATTGATCTTGCTATTACCTATAAATATCCCATTTTTGTTGTTCAGCTATTTCTAGTTTTGTATAATTCTGTGATCTCATTTAGCATTTTCTTGGCAGAGGTACTAGTTTTCCATTTCCTTCTTCAGTCCATTTTACTGATGAAGAAATGAAGGCAAACATGGTTAAGTGCTTTGCCCAGGGTCACATAGCTAATAAATGTCAGAGGTGGAAAAACTGAGGGAGGGGGATGGGCAGAGCCAAGATCGTGGCTTAGTAGCAGTGAAACCTGAAACTTATCTGAATATCCTTCCGAAACAATCTTAAAAGGCATCTCAGAAGGACAGGAGTCAAAGCAGGATGAGTAAGGTGGATCACCCAATGAACAAAACAATGAAAGGTAGGCAGAGAGAGTGGATTTTCATGCTATAAGGGGGGGATCAGAAGCAAAACTGCCCATAGGCCAACCACCCCCTACCTATCCCACCAGACTCAGAACCAAGACTTAAGCAATTTTGGGATCCTAGGTTGTAGGCTGCACCAACAAAAGAGTACCACAAGCCTAACCCTTGAAGGTGCAGGCCCTGGTAGTAAGGTCTGGTGGTTCAAAGCAATGGGAGCTGTCAAGCATCCACAGGAGCAGTAAAGCCAGGCCCAAGCCAAAACAATAAAATAAGCAAACAGCAACAACAACAACAACAAAAAGGCCCTTGAAAATTTCTATGGAGGGTGGGGCAGAGTCAAGATGGCAGTTTAAAGGCAGCAAAACTTCAGACCTCCACAGAACCTTTCCTCACCAATGAAAAACACAATGCTTCGAGGGGACTGAAAACAAAATCTAACAACAGGACAGAACCAGGAAACCCTCCTGCTGGACTCAACTTAAAAGGTATGATTCCCCTTCAAAATCCTGAATATTAGAACACATGGGTTTGAGGAGAAGGAAGAAGAAAGGTCCCATGACCCCTCCCCTACCTACAATTTTGAGCCTCTCTGAGCCAGCAAGGGCACTAGTCCAGAGGGAGTACCTTGCTGGCACAGCTGTGCCAGGCACAGGGCATTGAACACAGGTGGTGGGGAGGCACCTGGAGGAGAAGCACAGAGGAAGCAGCAAAGAAGGCAGCCTAGTTGCAGCCAAGATACTTCATTTTACCTCTTCATGCGGTTTTTGGTTTCAGGGCACAGACAGCTTCACATATCAACTCTGCCCTGGCTCAATATTATCAGTAGGGCAGAAAAGAAGCCTTCAGGGGACAGGGAAGCTCAAGCTCTAATATCCCTCCTCCAGACAGCTCTAAGAGTTTTGCTGACTAAGCTCCAAGGGCAAAGTCTACAACCTTGATAACAGGGTGGAAACCCAGCTCCTTTTCACCTTCTTCTGCCAGCTGGGGAAGATCTGATACCAGAATCTGACCAATCAGAAGATCAGAGAAGAAGTCCCTGCAGGACAGAATAGCCCAAACCCACAAATCCAGAACATGATCAAAGGAGCAAGATTATAGGGAATTCGGGGGGAGGGGTGGGAAAAATATAAGTAAACAACAGAAAAAGAAAAAAGAAATTACAATCAACAGCTTCTATATAGGCAAAAAAAGAAGAGCAATTGAAACAGAGGAGGACCAAGGAACACCAAGAAAAAACACAGAAACTCTAGTGACTAGACACAGGCTTTGTAAGAACTCAAAATACAATTAAAAAAAACAATTAAGAGAGGCTGAAGACAACTAAACAGAAAAATAAGTCATCTGGAAACAGAAAAAGTGTTTTGAAAGCCAAAATTAACCAGCTTGAAAATGAGGCAAAGAAGATGAAAGATAAGAAGGAAAAGGATGACCAAAAAGCCAAGGATGAAATTCAGTATTTAAAAACTTGAATCCAACAACTAGAAGCAAATGACTTTACAAGGCAGCAAGAATCTATAAAATAAAATCAAAAGAATGAAAAAATTGAGGAAAATATGAACCACCTCATTCACAAAAAGACAGACCTGGAAAACACAGCCAGGAGAGATAATTTAAGAATTATTGGACTACAAGAAGAGCATGACAAAAGGAAAAGCCTGGACATCATTCTACAGTAAATTATAAAAGAAAACTGTCTCAACATTCTTGAGCAAGAAGGAAAAGTGGAGATTGAAAGAATCACCTCCTATATTTAACTCTGAATTGACAACACCCAGGAATATTATAGCCAAATTCAAGAACTACCAGACCAAGGGAAAAAACATTACAAGCTGCTAAGAAGTCATTCAGATACTAGGGAACCACAGTTAGGAAAACACAAGATCTGGCTGCATCTATACGGAAGGACCAGAAGGCATGAAATATGATATCCCAGAAAGCAAGGGAACTGGCTCTACAATCAAGAATCAACTACCCAGCAAAACTGACGATACTCTTGCAAGGAAAAACATGGTCATTTAATAAAATAGAAGACTTCCAAACATTCATGAAGAAAAGACTGGACTTAAACAAAAAAATTGATGCCCAAACACAGAACTCAAGAGAATCACCACAGGTAATTGAGAAAGGGAAAAAAAAAACAACCTCCCCAAAAAAACCCACTTTTTTAAAGGGACCCAATTAGTTCAAATTATTTTTACTCCTATAAGAAAAAGATGATACTGGGAACTCTTAAAATTGTTATTATCACCTGGATAGCTACAAGAATTATAGTTAGAGGGAACAGTGACAAACTGTATAAAATGAAATGTCTCTCTCTCTCTCTCTCTCTCTCTCTCTCTCTCTCTCTGTATATATATATATATATATATATACACACACACACATATATATATATGAGTGTGTGTATAAATAAATATATATACATATGTGTAGAGGTAAAAAAGAGATTATACTAAGAAAACTGTAAAAAGAGTCAAAATGGGGTAAATTTATATTTCATAAAGAAGCACATGACAGGAGTGGAGGAGAACACCAATACACTGGAAGGATAAAGAGGTTGGAGACAGGAAATACTTAATTTTTATGTACATTGAAATTGATTCTAAGAGGGAAGAACAATCAGATCCATTGGGGCAGAGAATTGATTCATGTCTTACAGAGAAGTAGAAGGGTAACAAACAGACTGGTGGGGAGGGAAGCAGTATAAGGGAGAGAAAGGGTAGGGGGAGGTTTAAAAAGACTGTAAGTAAAATAAAAGGGGATAAGGAAGAGGGAGGAGAAGTGGAAGTAAAAATAAGGGTGGGGATTAGAGGAACTGATTAAAAACAATAACAGTGGTGTAGAAAGAAATAATGAAAAGAAAAAATGGCAGGACTAGGAGAGAAAATCAAAATGTTGGGGAATACACTGGGGTGATTATAACTCTGAATGTGAATGGGATGAACTCACCCATTAAACACAAGCAAAAAGCAGAGTGAATTAGAAACCAAAATCCTACCATATATTTTCTACAAGAAACACACATGAGGCAGGTAGGCACACACAGTGTAAAGGTTGAAGGATGGAGCAAAATTTGTTGGGCATCAAATGAGAAAAAGAAGGCAGGAGTTATAATCATGATATTGGACAAATCCAAAGCAAAAATAGATCTAGTTAAAAGACATAGGGAAGGTAATTACATCCTGATAAAAGGTAGTATAGACAATAAGGAAATATCAGTACTCAACATGTATGCACCAAACAGTATAGCATCCAAATTTCTAAAGGATAAACTAGTGGAGTCCAAAGATGAAATTTTAAAACGATACTAGTGGAAGACCTGAACTTTCCTCTATCAGATCTAGATAAATCAAACAAAAAAAATAATAAAGAGGTAAGGTATATGAATGAAATCTTAGAAAAATTAGGATTAGTAGAGATGTTGAGAAAAATAAATAGGGACAAAAAGTAATACACCTTTTTTTTCAGCTATACCTGGTATATTCACAAAGATCTACCATATACTTAGAGCATAAAAACATTGCAAACAAGTGCAAAAGAACAGAAATAATAAATGTAAACTTTTCAAATCATAATGCAAAAAAAATAATAATTAGTAAGGGTACATGGAGAGGCAAATCAAAAATTAATTGGAAATTAAATAATATAATTCTCCAAAGTAGGTTACTTAAAGAAAAAAATCATAGAAACAAAAATTTATTGAAGAAAATGACAATGATGAGACATCCTTTCAAAATCTATGGGAGGCAGCTAAAGCAGTACTCAGGGGGAATTTATATACTTAAGTTCGTATATTAACTAATTATGGAGGGCAGAGATCAATGAATTGGGCATACAAATTGAAAATCCTCAGATAAAAACTAAATTAGAGATCCTAAAAAATAAAGGAGAAATTAATATAATCATAAATCAATGAACTATTGATTCAATAAATAAGACTAGAAGCTGGTACTTTGAAAAAAAAGCCAAATAAAATAAAGTACTGGTCAATCTAATTAAAAAAGGAAAGAAGCAAACCAAATTAACAGTATCAAATATGAAAATGGAAACCTCACCTCTAATGAATAGGAAATGAAGGCAACCATTAAAAACTATTATGCCCAATTATATAGAAATCTAGGTGATATAGATGAATATTTACCAAAATATAAATTTCCTAGATCAATATAAGAAGAAATAGAATACCTAAATAACCCCATATCAACATTTCTATGTGGAAAAAGAGCAAAAAACATAACCAACAGGGGATAGTGAGATACAAGCAAATACATGCATAAATCTCCAAAAAATAAAGCAATTGGTCACAAACTCTAGAAGAACTAAAAGAATTTCAAAAATCAAATGACATGTTGAAGATAGGAAGAAAAATGGGGAAAAAAGAAATGAAAATAATGCAAAAAGAAAATGATAGCATAAAAAAACAACACTGATCAACTGGAAAAAGAGGTACAAAAATCAAATAAAGAAAATTTTCACCTAAAAAACAGAATGGAAACTGGAAAAAGAATTTAAAAAATCAAATGAAGAAACAAATGCCATGAAAAGTAGAATAAATCAATAGGAAAAGGAGGATCAAAAGATGATAGAAGAAATTCACTCTTTAAAAATCAGATTTGGGTAAGTAGAATTTAAATGGTTTTTCATGACATCAAAAAACAATAAAACAAAATGAAAAAATGAAAAAATGGAAGGAAACACAAAATTTCTCATTGCAAAAACAACTGACCTGGAAAATAGATACCAGAGAGACAATTTAAGAATGATTGTACTATCTGAAAGTCGTGACCAAACACACACACACACACACACACACACACACACACACACAACCTAGATATCATATTACAAGAAATTATCCAAGAAAACTGCCCTGATATAACAAGAGGATAAAATAGAGACTGAAAGCATCCACAGAATGCTTCCTGTGACAACTATCCAAATGATGACTCATAAGAATGTTATGGCCAAGTTTAAGAGCTCCTGAGTCAAGGAGAAAATACTGCAGTCAGAAAGAATCAATTCAGATATCATGGAGTGGGATTACACAGGATCTGGCAGTTTCCACACTGAAGGACCAGAAAGCTTAGAATTTGATATTTCAGAAGGGAAAATAACTGGGTTTACAACCAAGAATCACCTATCCATCAAAACTTACTATATTGTTTTAGGGGAAAGTATGATCATTTAATAAAAGAGAAGATTTCCAAGCATTGTTGAAGAAAATAAAAATAAAAAATAAACAGAAAATTTGATATCCAAATACAAAGTTCAAGAGAAGCATAAAAAGGTAAATAAGAACAAAAATTAAGGACTTCAATAAGGTCAAACTGTTTATATTCCTTAAAAAAGATGATATTTGTAACTCTTAAAAATTGTTATCATTATCACAGTAGTTAAAAGAAGTATACATAGAGAATTTAGTAGTAAGCCATTTAGAATGATATGTAAAAAAGAAAACTAGAGCTGAAAAAGAGGATTTTCCTAAGAGGAATGGGAAGAGAGAAATAAAATGTGGTAAATTATATAATATAAAGAGGAGTGGGGGAATATTATTACAATGGAGGGATGGATAAGAGTGGAGAGAGGTAATACTTAAACTTTACTCTTATTGGAATTGGTTTAGAGAGGGAAGAACAGCCAGGTTCCTTCCAGTATAGAATATTATTCTCACCCTATAGAAAAATAGAAGGGGAATAAGGGTTGTAGGGAGGGGAGTAATATAAGGGAGGGATAATTTAGGTGAAGAGGATTAAAAGATGCTATAAAGAAATAAAAGGGGGATAAGAAGAGAGGTGGTGGGAAAGAGAGGGGAGGGGTGGTCCAAAGCAAAACAGTGGAGTAGAGGGAAAGAGTGAAAGGAGAAAGGTCGGGATTAAAAGAAGAAATCAAAATGAAGAGGAATACACAGATTATAATCATAACTGAATTTTAATGAGATGAACTTACCTATAAAATGGATGTGGATATCAGAATGAATTAAAAACTAGAAGCCTACCATATATTCCTTACAAGAAACATATATGAGACAAGTAGACACACACTGAGTAAAGGTAAAAGGCTAGAGCAGAATCTATTGGGCTTCAATGGAAACAATGAAAGTAGGAGTGGCAATCATGATCTCAGACAAAACTAAAGCAAAAAATGTATTTTATTAAAAGGGATAATGAAGGTAATTACATCTTGATAAAAGGGTATAGACAAAAAAGAAAAATCAGTACTCTACATGTATGCACCAAATGGTATAGCTCCCATATTTTAAAGGAGAAACTAAGAGCTTAAGGAGGAAACAGATGGAAAAACTATACTAGTGGGGGACTTCAACCTTCTACTATTAAAACCAGATAAATCTAACTAAAAATAAAGAAGAAAGAAGGTAAGTGAATGAAATTTTAGAAAAAAATAGATATCTGGAAAAAATTGAACAAGGATAAAAATAAATATACCTTCTTCTTAGCAGTACATGGTACATACACAAAAATTGAGCATGTACTAAGGCATAAAAACATCACAAACAAATGCAGAAAATCAGTAATGAATGCCACTTTTTAAGATCATAAAGAAATCAAAGTATTATCAATAAGGATTCAGGGGAAATCAAGTTAAAAATTAATTGAAAGCAAATAATTTCATTCTTCAAAACTGGTGAGTAAAAGAACAAATCTCAAAAAAAAATTATTGATTTCATTGAAGAGAATGAGAATGAGGAGGCAACATATCAAAACTTATGGGATACAACCAAAGCAATAATTGGGAAATTTTATATCCCCAAGTGTTTATATCAACAAAACAGAGAAAAATGAGATAAATGAATTGGGTATGCATATAAAAATACTAGAAAAAGAACAAATTAATAATCCCCAGTTAAAGACTTAGTTGGAAATGCTAAAAATCAAAGGAGATATTAATAAAATTGAAAGTAAAAGAACCATTGAATTAATAAATAAGACTAGGAGCTGGTCCTATGGGGGGAAAATAAAGTACTGGCTAATTTGATCAAAAAAAGAAAGAAGAGAACCAAATAAACAGTATCATGAATGAAAAAGGTGATCTCACCTCTAATGAAGAGGACATTAAGGTAATTATTAACTATTTTGCCCAATTATTTGGCAATAAACATGGCAATCTAGGTGAAATGGAGAATATTTACAAAAATACAAATTGATTAGTTTAACAAAGGAGGAGATAGAACACTTAAATAATCCTATATCAAAAAAAAAATTGAACAAGCCATCAATGAACTCCCCAGGAAAAAATCCCCAGGGCCATATGGATTCAAAAGTGAATTCAATCAAACATTAGAATAACAATTAATTCTGATACTATACAAACCATTTGACAAATTAAGCAAAACATATGTCTTACCAAAATCTTTTCATGACACAAATATGGTATTGATACCTAAGCCAGGAAGACTCAAAACAGAGAAAGAAAATTATAGACCAACCTTACAGTTCAAACTGCTCGCCTTAAATCCTTTTGTTTGATGACACAATCACAGGATTCCAGGTAGAGCACACAGTTGGGAAAGATTCAGGAATAGAAGTACTTCTATCCTAAAATAGGGAGAAAGTACTCCTTCCAGTCTGAGGACCAGGAAAGAGAGAGTCTCTAGTCCAACTGTCACTCTCCAAGTTCCCTTACCCCCACTAACTGTCATTCTTGTCAATATCTTCTCTCTAACATTCCAACTGCTGTGTGTTCCACCTGAGTGACAGAAATTCCAAAACTTGCTTCAGTTTTCCTTTCCACACAGTAATATTGACCAATCTGATAGGTGTGAGTTGGTACCTCAGAGATGTTTTAATTTGTATTTCTATAATCAGGAGGGATATAGAACATTTAAAAAATATTATTGTTGATAACTTTGATCTCTTCCTCTAAAAACTACCTCTTCAGATCGCTTGCCAATTTGTCAACTGGGAAATAACTTGGTTACTTGTAAATTTGACTTAGTTCTTTATATATTTGAGTAATAAGATCTTTATCAGAGAAATTTGTTATAAAATTTACCCCCAGTTTGTGACCCTTCTAATCTTAGTTTAAAATTAAAAAGGGTTGTTTTTGTTTGTACAACCCCTTTTTAATTTAAAATAAATAAAATAATTCATCTTACAACTTAGAATGTTCTCTATCTTTTGTTTGGCTTTAAATTCTTCCATTCTGCATAAATCTGACAGGTAAACTATTCTATTTTCACATAAGTTATAATGTCATTCTTTATGTTTAAGTCATATACCTGTTTTTGAACTTATCTTGGAATAGGGCATGAGATATTGATCTAAACCTAATTTTTGCCATACTGTTTTTCAGTTTTCACAGCAGATTTTGTCAGATAATGAGTTCTTATCCCCAAAGCTGGGATCTTTGCATTTATCAAACAGAAAAAATTACTGAGGTTATTTATCCCTCATCTATTCCATTGATCCCCACTTTTATCTCTTAGCCAGTACCAAATTGTTTTGATGATCACTATTTTAAGATTTGGTACTGCCCAGACACCATCCATCACATTTTAAAAAATTAGTTCCCATGATATTCTTGATCTTTTGTTCTTCTAGATGATTTTGGTTTTTATTTTTTCTAATTCTGCAAAATAGTTTTTTGGTAGTTTTATAGGTACAGCACTGAATAAGTAAGTTAATTTAGGTAATTTTATTATATTAGCTCATTCTACCCATAAGCAATTCATGTTTTTTTTTTCCAATTGATTGCGTCTTGTTTTAATTGTATAGAAAGTGTTTTGTAGTTGTGTTCATATAATTCCTGTGTTTGTCTTGACAAATGGATTCCCAAATATTTTATATTACCTAGAGGGATTTTAAATGGAATTTCTCTTTCTAACTCTTGTTGCTGAATTTTTATTGGAAATATATAAAAATACTGATGATTTATCTGGGTTTATTTTGTATTCTGCAACTTTGCTAACATTAAGTATTTCCATTAGCTTTTTAGTTCATTTTCTAGGATTATTTAAGTAGACCATCATATTATCCACAAAGAGTAATAGTTTCTTCATTGGCAACTTTAATTCCTTTGATTTCTTTTTCTTCACTAGGTGCTAAAGCTAGCATTTCTATTAAATAATATTGGTAATAATGGGCGTCCGTGCTTCCCTCCTGATCTTATTGGAAAGGCTTCTAACTTTTCTCCATTGCAGATGATACTTATTGATGGTTTTAAATAAATGCTAATCATTTTTAGAAAAGACCCTTTTATTCCTATACTTCCTAGTGTTTTCAATAGGAAGAGGTTTTGTATTTTGTAAAGGCTTTTTCTACATCTATTGAGATAACCATTTAATTTCTATTAGTTTGAATATTGATATGGTCAATTATGCTGATAGTTTTCCTAATATTAAACTATCATTGCATTCCTGGTATAAATCCCACCTAAATCCCAATTCCCTATTCCCTGATATCTTCCCAATCCAAACTTGTTATTAAATTCATCTTGAGTTAAATAACCGACAGTCACATGAGAGGACTATCATTTCAGGGGGACATAGAGGAAGCTGAACCTCAGGATAGACATTCAAACAAAAATGGTCTTTATTGGACCCTTGCTGGGCAACCTTGGTCTGGGGGGAGGATTGTCCCTCAGGGGTGTCTGTGCTTACCTGCTCTGGGGTATCTTTAACATCAATCAATATAGAAGACATCCCCTCAGGCTATCATAATTGGCCCATTTCTTGGGACCCCCATTTTTAAAAGATAGCCTCTTGGCCGAGGGTATCTCTCTCCTTTTTCCTCACCAGCATCCATATTCCCTCTGTCCCTTTAATTCCTTCATTCCCTGTTACAAAACCTTCCATATCCCCTGTACTTATTCAATTCACTATAATCCCTTTTAACTATAACAGTTTTGGCAGAGACAGCTAGGTTTTCCAGCCTATTTTGCCAAGAATTTGGGAAGAAGAAGGCAGTTGGAAGTATCAGAGAAGTTTCAGAGAAATCCAGCCTATGTACATTTCAAAAGCCTGTGTGACCGGAAAGTAGCCATTTTGAGAGCAGTTTTGAGTGCAGAAAATTTGCCTAGCCACACCACAGCCAATAAGAAACCATTCCTTCTGAAGGGAGGAGGTGACTCTTAAAGGGCCAGACTTAAAGAGGGTTTTCAAGATACAAGAGAGCAAAGAAATTATTACTTCCGGAAATTTCTTTTATATGGTTTACAACCTATTTTTGTCAAGATTCCAGATTATATTTATTTTTTGCTTAACATCTATAAAAGCTTTCAATGGCTGAAGATTAGTGTAGATTGCTTGATTTCATCCATCCCCACATATGCTGGGGCATTATTCTCTTTAATCCAATTATACTCTGCCCTGAAAAAAGGTGTGCATCTAATTTATGGGAAAAAAAGCAAAAGACAACGAAATGGCAGTGATGATTTTAGCCATGAGGGAGGAGATGACACAACTAAAGCAAATGATTAAGCAACTGAGGAGAAACAAAGTTGCAAAGATATGAATATACAAGAAGACATTCCTAAAACTAATAATATAACGGAGCAAGAAAAGACAGATGGGACTGAAGGGAGAATACCAATATTGCCACTAAGAGATCAAACAAGCCAACAACCAGACAACAGCATAATTCATATTAAAACACAAAAGCCATTTACAGCAGCAGACCTTAAAAGTCTGAAAAAAAAGGATGCCTTCCTGGTTTTCAGAGCCTGGGTGCTGTTTGAAAGAACTTAAAAGAGCAATTAGACTTTATGATCCTAATTTCCAGGAGACTAAAATTCTTCTCTCAGATTTATTTTCAAAAAGGGAAAAGTAACAATTCATTGATGAAACTAGAAACGATCCAAATTTAACATCATGGCCAGAGGAAGGAACAGACTTATGGTTTTCTAATAAGGCAAATCTGTGTTATCTAAAAAAAGGTCAGAGTAGATCTATTAGAGGCAATGAAAAGTTTTTCTAAAAGAGCAGATACTTGGGGACAATTTGAGAAATTGAGACAGGAGAGTGGGGAACATCCATCAAAATTCCTTGATAGGGTGGTTGAAGTAGCAAAAGATGTGCTTCAGTTTGAAAATTTAAATGAGCAAAATATCCAACACATAAGGAGACAATTTCTGAAAGGCAGTAACATACCTATTCAATCATATTTTAAATTTTAATGCCCAGACTTGGAAACACTAAGTCTGGAAGATTTAAGAAAAACTGCAACTTACATATTCACAGGTGTATAAATAGAGATTTTGAACCCTAACTTAATTCCCCAGAAGTCCTTGATATTTCCCAGAATTCACTATAATCTCACCTGAGTCTCCACATAGGCAAGATCACAATTTGTATTTAACTGGCAGTAACACATCCCACACTTCTTTTCTTCCTTTGCAATGATGTAGTAAATATAGTGGTAAGCTAAATGCAGGGATTTTAAATGGGCTAATCAGCCATGGGTACGTGGTTTTTATTTTGAATCTTCTTTATTCCTTGATTTCTAATAGTCCTTAATAAACCTCATAAAATAATATTTCTATTATTAGAGATATAATTTAAATTTTACACAGGTCATAAATAAATCCTAAATGAAAAGGATGAAATAATAAAAGAGTTTAAAACCAAGCCCAAGGAGAGAAATAGCACAATTAAACAAAAAGAAATTGAGGAAATAAAAAATATAGCCACTCTGTAGTCATACAAACCCATAAGAAATTACACACAAAGCAATCAAATGAGAAATGTACCCAAATGTTTCCTATGCGGAAAAATGGATCACATGGCTTGAGACTGCTACTGTAAAAAATAGATTCGAATACAGGACTACAATACCCACAAGCCTTTGCTCCACTTCCCCAAAATGCTTTGTAATCTCACAGGAATTCTGAGGTGGGCCAAAATCGAGGAAGGATTTAAGCTGGTGGCAAAGGTTTTTGGGCGCTCTTTTGGACTTCCGTTTTGGAGAAGACACGTCTTTTGCGTGATGTGAGGTTATTTTGTCTAGGCCTCTGGCCTAGGCACATGTTTCTTACTTGTATATTCTTTAATATTTAACATTTAATAAACCTCTAAAAAATATAATACTCCTTGCAGAGAGAAACTAATTTCTACCTGCCTCAGTCTCCCCATATTCCTAAATTTTAACTGTTATACTACTTAAAGGCACAATTAGTCCAAGCTAATAATAAAAACAGATCCTGGAAAAGCAACATAAAGTATAGCAGCACCATACACAAAAGGATACAAAATGTTGCAATTGTAATTGCAAGAATTCATTGTAAGCAATAAATTTAGAAACCATGGAGAGATATATCTAACAAGGAGCAGAGCCTCATTATTCACAAGTAGTCTCAGGTGCTGCCAAATAATGTCAGTTATGAAGCCAGGTGCATGGGGTAACATTAAAAAGGAAAAATGGGGAAAATGAAAAGGAAGGAGACTGCATACAAATAGAATTTGGGGGTCCAAAAGCACAAAAAACCCCTAAAGAGCAGATAGAAGAAGAAATTCAATTAGATAATGATGTAAGAGATTAGAGAGAAAAATTTTGGAATAGTGGAACAAGATACAAAGAAAGGGGAAGAAACAGTTCTGGCAACAGTCTGTAATACAAGATCCTTAAACTTATTAGGACGTTATAACTTAAAAAGCAAAGAACATGAAAGATTATATCCAAGCAACAGTGAATTGAAACATGTCTCAGCACAAGACAAAAGTGACTTAGTAGAAAGGAAAGAATATACTTTAGAAACAGAAAGTATAGAACAAATAGCAAAGCCAAAAACAGAAGCATATGAGACACAAATAGTAGAGGGTTCTAAAGATTCTAAACACACTTCAACTGAAATAACTGAAGCACATCAGAATGGTCCAAGGGGGAGGAAAATGCAATAACTGAGAACAGTCAAAGTAGCAGATCTCCTGGAGACAAATGTGGAAAGGAAACTAGAACAAGTTCTAGACTTTCTGCCACTGTGTTGGAACAAGCAACAGTGAGAATATTAGAGAGAGAGGAAATTGACAAGACTGACAGTTGGTGGGAGAAGGGGCAACTGGGAGTGGCAGTGGGTCTTGTGACTAGCAAGCACTTCCTGCTGGCATGGGAAGTGGGAAGGGCTTTTGTTTGGAGTTTCTGGATAGAGGTGCTGCTATTTTCTTTAGCCTGAAGAGACAGGCCCAACCAGTTCTGAAAATCAGAACTTTTCTTGTTGCTTACTGTCTACTACTAAGATTTTGGAATTAAGAAAACTAGCACAGATATAGCATAGACAGGAATAAGAGAAACCCTCCACCAGCCTATGAGGCTTGACCTCAGCTCCAAAGCTGAGAAAGACTCCAATCTTATTTAAGGACATCCCTTTTCCCTTTTCCCTGATACCTCTCCAATCCAAACTGGTTATTAAAATTTATCTTATTTAAATATTGCAGTCAGATAAGAGGACTTTCTTTTCAGGGGTCATAGAGGGAGCTGAACCTCAATTCAGTCATTCAACGACAAACTGACCCCTGTTTATCAGACCCCTACTGGGCAACCAAATTCTGGGGAAAGGCTTGTCCCTCAGGATGGTCCATGTTTACCTGCTTTGGGGCATCTCCGGCATCAATCCATAGAGACGATATTCCCACAGGCTATCATAAGTGGCTCATTTCTCAAACACCCCATTTTGGTAAAAAATAGACTTTCAGCAGGGATATATCTTCTTTTACCTTATTGGCAGCCATATTCCCTCTCTCCCTTCAACTCCTCAATTCCCTGCTACCAACCTTCCATATCCCCTGTACTTCATATCCACCCATTCCTTCCCTAAGAATATTACACTATGACAGTGAAAGCAAGGATGATATTAGAAAAGAACATATCAATGACATAATAGAAAAGTCAACCTTAAATCCTTATGTCAAAGAATTCCAACCAATAGCAACTGTACAAGAAAAAGCAAACATAAACATTATCACACCATCCTTAAGTCTCCATGCTAATGCAATTTCATTGCAAACTGATGATGCATTGCAAAATTAATGTTTAGAGCAACAAGAGAAATCTGTATCTGAAGAACAAAACTGGGATATGACAGCAGATCCATAGGAAGAAACAAATATGTAAGAACCAAATTTATCAACACATAACACAAAGTTACAGCATACTATTGGTCAAGAGCTAGCAAAAGATTTGGGAAATATAGAAATCAGCAAGCAAGAGTCAGAGCAAGACACGGATCACACAGAACCACTATATACAATGATATTTGACTCAGAAAATGAGGAAGATCAAGAACCTCATGAATATATTAAACTTTACCATCAAGATCACAAAGCTTTACAAGATTTGGAGACAGATGATTACATTAACAATTCAAATCAAGAACAAGTGATCCTGTCAGAAGAGTTAGTTCAGAGCATAGAAAACACAAAAACATTAGAAGAAATGATGGTGGCATTGGGAATCAAGAATTATCAAGAACTTTATGAAAAATTTGAGGTTGAGGAAGAAGACATTGAATTAGGAGTAGAACAAAATTATATACCTGATAGAAAACAGAGGAAGAAGAAAACAATGTAATGATCCTATCACATGTTCCTTTCTCTGACTTAGAACTTCTCACAAACTAGATTATCAATTAACAAAATAAATACAAGTTTTACAAACAAGAATAGCAGAATTGCACGAAATGGGCTTGATACAACAAACAGTACCCCTACGTTTCAATTTGCATCACATCAAACCAGGAGACAAAGTATACTTAAAAAATTTCAATAGAAAATTGGCTATAGACATAAAGTGGACTGGACCACATTAAGTATTGCTTACCACCCCAACAGCTATAAAAATTGCAGGGAAAGACTCATGGTTCCACTGTTCCCAAATAAAACCAGAAAAATTCGATACCACTGTAACAGACATAGAAGATGAAGATAGATACACAAAATATAGTGCTGAGAAATGAAAACAAAAACTGATTAGCATCAAAAAGTACATCAGAAAGAAACAATAGTGACACATAATGTTCAAGATAATGAGATCCCAGCAGTCAAGCATGCCAAGTGAGAAGTCAACTTTCCAACCCAGAGGAAAAAGCATCCCAGAGGAAAAGCATCAAGAAAAGCTGCTAGAAAGAAGAAACAAAGAGAAAAAGCTGAAATGGACAGCTAAGAGTTTGAACTTTGTAAATTTTTTATATAGGAAGAGGACAGATGGAAAACAGGACTTATATGTAAGACTGAGTGCGATGGAAGCATAAAACAAAATTAATTTCATATATTATGGAAATAGCATGCAATATTACATGACTGGGAAGATAGAAGAGATCCATCAGTCAACATTAGAAATGGAAATATGAAGAAACTTGATGAGTATTCATTTAACACACTATTAGAGACAAAACACAAAATCATAAACTGACATATATTGGAAGACCTTGTTTAAATAAACAAGTGTCTGAAATTGCATTCATGTAAAATGTAAATATGTACATAGTTCCATAAGGTCTTAGGCAAATAGAAAGATCAATAGATATTTTTATTTGACTGACATCAAAATTAGAGAACTATGTTATTGTATTATATGTAAATAATCTCTATAAATAATATATATGTACTATAATTAGGTTGGTAACATAGTGATAGAGTCTATAAATATTTAGCACAGCATGTATATATGTTGTACATATGATTAGGTTATAGATTGGACTAGGAATTTAGAGAAGAGTTATAAGTAGGGAATAGTTTAGGAGTAAGTTAAGTTAAACATAGCATAGACAGTTAATTATACTTAGAAATAGACTTAAGCTGCATTTGCAGATAATAAAGTTTTAATTGTTTATTGTAAAGCTGATGCTGAAATTGTGTTTAATGGAAATATATATAGATAAAATAGTTTGCAATTAATTATAAATAATTAAAATAGGAAAAATGTTTGTATTAGTTTAACTTAGCAAGAGTAATTAATATTAGTATTAAGATTCAAATTTCTTTGTAATGGTTTTGTTCAAACATTTATGGTACTGAATTTATTGTAAAACCCCAAAATTACTATTACCCAAAACTTTCCTGCAAAGAATTCCTTAGAGTAGATAAAGTTAGCATAGAATAGTGATAGAGTAATTGAGGGAAGTATATTATTTTGGAGGAATAGTTAGAAAGTAGATTTAGTAGATTGGTAAGTATAATAAAAATAAGTAACCTTAGGAAGGTCACAACAAAAAAAGGGGACAATTATGGAAAGGAAAACTCAATCAAGTTCTGGACTTTCTACCACTTGGGTGGAACAAACAGCAATTGGAATATTAGAGAGAAGATACTGACAAGAATGACAGTTGGTGAGGGGAAGGGAACTAGGAGAGTGGCAGTTGGTCTTGAGGCTCTCTTTCCTGGCCCTTGGACTGAAAGGAGCACTCTCTCCCTGTCTTGGGATAGAAATACCTCTATTCCTGAGTCAAAATCCCAGGTCAGATAGCTGAATATTCTGTTGCTAAGAGGACTCAAAGGACATGCCACAGGACATAGTTGTTGACCTCCTTGATGCCAAACTTAAAGATATTATAATTCAGTTTTCTTAGTAGATATAACAACTATCATTTATATTTACACACATCCTTCAAAAAAATCTTTTCTATTTTCTACCTATGCTTCTTTTTAGGTAATGAGTCCTAAGAAAAACGCTGTAATCTACTCTTCACCAGGTTTCAGTGGTTAAATGGAATGCCAAGTGATTGGCAAATAGAATGGCAGCCATCTGATCTTAATGACTTATGGTTTTTGGTGTTGTTAATCAAATTTAGAAGTTCCTATTGATGTTACGATAGTTAATTCAATAAAAGCAACATTTTGCAAAGACTTACCCTCCTTCACTTTCCACCTCCTCAGAACTATTGTTGGTTGAGATGTCCCCACCTGTTTCAGCTTTTCTCTTCCTAGGTGTTCGAGGCTGAGGACTTATCTTGTGGATAGCTGTCTTCCCTCGGAGCTCAACTCGGATATGTTTCTCCAACTCTGGAATAGCTTCTTTAAGGAATCTGATTTCCTCTTTGAGTTCTTCCACACTCATCAGTAAATCATTTAATTTCTCCAGGATCTGAAACTGACTTTTCTGTAACACCACCACTGCTCCTTTTTCATTATGAACTGTATCTTGCAAATCAATGGAATGAAATTCATTGCTCAATGACAGAAATTTAGATAAATTCATTGTTGTGCCAGGTTTACGAATTTTTTGGTACCACACTATGATCAAGCTTACTCCAGCAGTCCCCATCATGATGCCAAATATTAATCCTTTATTTGTAGAATGAGACATTTCTCTGCTCTTTTGTTTCTGAAATTACAAATACAAATATAAATGAATGTTGCTTTTTGCTTTGTCCAAAAAAAATAAAACAAAACCCAACAGCAATGTGTAGTCTGTTTTAAACAACTATGTATTAAGGGCATATTTTTGAATCATAAAAATAGAAAACAATATAATGTATTTTAACTGCCATTAATAGCTATGTGTCTATAGGGTGAAATCCAAATAAAATATAATTAAAAATATTATTTACTTCAGACTTTTGTGATAACTCTATTAAATCAGTCCAGAAAAAAATATAAAGGTGGTGACTTGACATACTGCAAAAAGCCCCCTTGACATACTGCAAAAAGAAATAATTTGTGGAACTTGCATGAAAACCTATAACTTTCTAAAAATATTGCCGAACATTCACATGGTTTCTTTAAAAATTTGTTTTTTGGGGTTGGTTCACAGAAATGATTAAGTATATTTATCACCATAGGACTAAGCTTTTCTGAGAAAGCTACTATATCTATCCTACAAGAAAGATAGCATAAACTATAGTTACTCAGTACTTCAGGGGCATGCGAAATATAATGGTTTCCCCAAAGAGCATATATTATAGAAGAATGCACATTTTAAAATTCTGAACTTTCATTATATGGTAGTATAAGTTCACTAATGTTTATACAACTCTTTGTTACAATTTACTGTTTGTTTTGTTTAGTTTTATCATACTTTTGCCCCACAATACTTTCACAGCAACCCCACAAATAAAACTTGAAGCATTTAAACTAGCCAAATATATGGAGTTCATGTTGGTCCATGATGACATATAATACTATGTGATGATTAAAATAGTGGAAGACTTAAATTGTAGTAAATATAAGAGTGGATGAGTAATTGTGACCGCAGAAAATATAGTTCAAGACAGTGTCTTGTTTTAAATCAAATATAAGGTGGTCACCAGGGAAATATTCCCAATTATGAAATATATCCAATCAGCTGGGTTTTATAGAGATTTAATTAATACAATGAGGAATTAAAGAAAGAGAGAAAGAGAGAAAAAGGAAATAATGAGAAAAGGATAGGTTGGTCCAGGGCAGCCCTGGCCAACCCAGGCCTAAGTCCTAAGAGAAAAGATCAGTCAGTCCTTAATCACTCACCACAAGATCTGTTCAAGCAAGGATTCTAGTGACACCAGGCCAGCTTCATCTCGGCTGACTCCACCAGCTCAATCCTGAATCTGAATCTGAATCAGAATGTCCCTTCAGCTCTATCTGAGCTCCTATTTAAAGGAAATTTTCTCCTATGTCACCTCCCCTAAGTTCTTACATCTACCAATCACAGTAGACGTTTTTCAAAGGACAGACCATTCTTAATTCACACCTAAGAAGTATAACTTTTTGAGTAATTCACACCTGAGTAAGTTCTCACCTCTTTGCCTTTTTCAAGTTCACAAGTTGCCTGACCTTTATAGGTACTTAACACCCTTTTGTATTAGTTCTAAAAATAGGCACAACTTATGAACTTTTTGCCTTATTATAAGTATGGGTTTAAGTACTTTTCATTGTTCAGCAAAGAGTTTACAACTTTATCTTCCCTTAAAGTATGCTTAAGTAGGGGTGGAGTAGAGGTCTTCACATTCCTGATCTAAGTTCCTTCATTGTTTAAAGTGGGGAACAGTCTTAACCCAACCTTATGAAGTAGGGTCTGGGAATTTTTGGGGTTCACAATCCCCCCTGATGATCACTGGGAGACTAGTCTCCCCATTGATCATTTAACATAATCATCTTGTAGTCCTAAAAGCACTTCTAACTGTAGATATATACAATATTCAATTTTCTAAGAGGAAATTAGAGTAGAGAGGGAGGAAATAGAAAAGAAAGAAAGCAAAACCAATGTTTTGCTAGGCACATTGACAGAAAGCCAAATTAGGGGCAGTCCCTTTTGGCATAAATGTGTACATTTACAATAAATGTTCAATCAATGTTCAGTTCAATTAACCATATCCAAAGTTCATTCTTGATCTTCTTGATGAAGTGTAGGTTTTCCAGCATCTTTCTGCAACAATTCATTCTCTGGATTTAGGAGTTATCAAGCTTCTTCCTTGAAGATCTTTTCTCGAATAAAATTCAAAATCTTTGATTTTTATAAAAATACAATCTCAAACAAAAAATCAAAATTCTTGGATTTTAAATTAAAATACAATCCCCCCTGAAGTAGGTGTTAAAAACATCCAGTTCAGCTCAGGATGCAATGTTGAGTTATGGGGGTGTATGAGTCAATTATCAAAAGAAGAGAAAAAACACAACTAAAAACATAAGGAAAAAATTTCAAAATACACCCTTGTATAGGTCCAACTTACAGTAATTTCTATCCCATAAGTCTTTAGGACAGAGAGCAGTAATATTTCACTTAGCCATTTGTAGCCAAGACTACAGGAAGTTGCCATATTATAAGAAGAAAAGTAACTAGAATTCTATTTTGATAGGGAAGTGTCATTCCCTCGTCTGAATTTTGACATTCTCAGGGATATAGGGAGCCAGAATGATAGTTGTAGCAGTCCAGCCCATAGACACTATGGGGAGACAAGGAATGTGAGTGAGCACATAGCCATCCTGTGCATGGCAATAAATTTTATTGCCAGCGTGGCTGAAGTTTAGGCGCGAAACCTGGCTTTCCTTTGTCTCACTCTCCTGGGGATAATAACCCCACCTTCACCTTGTCATAAGTTGCATTATCCAATGGGAATACCCCAGGTAACTCATCCATATGTATTGAGGTATCATATAACTGTTCAATATGTATTGAGCTGTCAAGACTATAAATAAACGAGCCCCAGTAAGCTCCTCCCACTTGAAGAGCATTCCCAGGTTTGGCAAGGGGCATCTTCTCCCCTGCCTGTCTCTCTCTCTCTCTTCTCTATCTTTCTCACTAAGGCCTGGTCTTTAGGCCAGGCCTGCCTTACTTCTTCTCTTTCTCCTAATGCTACCTAGCATTATCTACCTCCTTCAGTTTCTGATCTCCTTTCCATCTGAGCTAGCATTATCCTCTGACCAGTATGGTGTTAAATCGAGATCATTGGGTGGTTTCAGCCTGAATAGTCACACTCAGTGGTCGGAGCTTAGCTGTGGCTCATACAAATAATATTTGTCTACTGACTCGGTTATTCACATCTCTAAAGTCGGCTCGTTCACGCCCTTCGCGGGATCAAAACTTCTACTCTATCTCTATCCTCTCTTTCTCACCTTTACAGCCTCTCGCAGGCCGGGAGGCTACATACTGGCGCCCACGTGCCTAGGACTCACACCTGGCACTTTCTCGTGGCATTCTACCTTTATTTCTCACAGCAATAGGGAGGGCGCGCCCCGAGACGCGAAGGATTTCTCAGGCTAGGCGGAACGAAGCCAGAGAACAAGCCCTTCGAGTCTGGCCAACGGAAGGTGAGTTGTTCTCAGAGATGGGTTTGACTATTTCCTCCCATGCAGGTTATATACGACTCCTCATGTCGTTAATTTAACTGGGAGGTAGGAAGGTCTCTAAAGCGCAGATCAAAGCCTTGCTACAAGTAATTCAAAAGGCTTTCCCAGCCTTCCCATCCATGGGGACGCTAGAAGTTGCTCAATGGGACCGTATAGGACAATCTTTAAAGGACTATCAAAAGGAAGGTAACAGAGTCAGGAAAACGGTATTTAACACCTGGTCAATTATCAGAACTATTCTAGAGGATTTAGCTATTCAAACCTCTAATGCAGGGGAGAAGGAATCTCCACAGACTCAGGAATTTAAAAAGCAGGTTCTCAAAAGCACTGCTCCTGAGGAGACTGATGGGGGAAGGGAAGGAGAGTGTTCAGGATGGTCTGGGGATCCTCCAGAGGCCCCAGGCTATAATTCAAAGGAGAGTAAAACAAAAGAGTCATTTACAACTCCAAGGCTGTATCCTTCTCTAAACACTCTGACCCCTCCCCCTCCCACCCCTCCCCCAGACTACGGGTTGGCTTCAGGAGCCTCTCTTCTTGCCACCCCACCCCCACCTTGCTCGCCTGAAGTTTCTAAGCCTGATTCACTCAGGAATGAGCCGATCTCGCCTACTCAAAAAGGCAAGGAGGATATTTCTGCTTTCCCAGTCAGGTATATAGAGGACCGTGAGGATGCCAACAGACACATTGCTCAGCACAAGCCCATAGACTGTAAGGTCTTGAAAATGCTCAGAAGCAGCGTATTGAAAAACGGGGCAATTGCTCCATTCACATTAGCGCTCCTCAGTAATCTGACTCAACAGACACTCACACCGGCTGACTGGTACCTGGCAGCCGAGTCCGCCCTCAGCGGAGGTGACTATCTGACCTGGAAGCTGAAATTCCATGATCTATGTTCCCTGCAGGCCTCCGAGAACAGGCAGGCAGGAATCAACGTGCCCTTTGAACAATTGGTAGGGCAAGGAGAATTCGAACCAATTGCTAGGCAAATCGCAGCCACAGAGCAGGTTTTTAGCCAGATAGCCAGCGCTGCCACTAAGGCATGGAGAGCCCTACCCGGGAAGGATTCAGAGAGCCTGTACACAGAGATTATCCAAAAGCAGAACGAATCTTTCGCTGACTTTGTGGATAGGCTCAGTACAGAAGTCCGCAGACATATCCCTCACGAAGATGCAGCTAAGGTTCTCATTAGGGACCTTGCTATTTTAAATGCTAATGAACAGGCCAGAAGAGCTTTAGCTCCCATTAAAGCTACAGGGACCCTGACAGATTTTTTAAGAGCATGCCAAGACATAGGCATGGGTGAGACACGAACTATTTTAACAGTACAAGAGCAGCCAAGAATGCTTAGAGGGCTATGCCATGCGTGCGGCAGGAGAGGTCACTATCGTAGAGCATGTCCAAATAAAAGAACAGGAAAGACCCCAGATATCTGCCCCAAATGCGGAAAGGGCAGGCATTGGGCTTCTGAGTGCAGAGCTGGCAATAAGCGAAGTCTTCCCAACACAGGGTCTAACACCCAGTTAAACTAGACTTCGGGCCAGCCTTGAGCCCAGGAGTAAATCAGGGCAGAACCATGAGGTGTTCTTTTCGATTCCCTATAATTGCAGCCGAAAGCATAGTACTAAAAGAGAAGTCAGAACCGACTTGGATTCCAGCTAGCTTTCGTTTTCCAGTACCTCAAGGTGCAAAAGGGTTGATACTAGGCGACCCTGACCTCATTGCAAAAGGTTTAGAAATCTTTCCTACATTGTTTCAGGATAAGGAGACCAATGGGCTCCACATCCTGGCTGCTGCAAGGCCAGCATTTTGCATTTCAAAGGACACTAATCTAGTTTACCTGACCATATTCCCTGAAGCTGATTTCTCTCTAAAGAGCAAGCTTCAAAAAAGCAGCCTTGATTCCACAGCCCATGGATTGTTTTGGTCTCAAAAAGTGACTCAGGATAGGATGGTAATGTCTTTATTTGTAGAAGACAGGGTTATCTCTGGCATCCTGGATTCTGGAGCAGACATCTCGGTGATCTCTGCTACGGATTGGCCAGAATCATGGGAAGTCATTGAACCTCACCAGAAATTAATAGGCATAGGCACGCCTGAGCATATTCTCCAATCAGCTAATACTTTATCGTGGTCTGATAGTGAAGGACATAGAGGTATATTACAGTTAGAAAACCTCTATGACACTTTAAAGGGAGATGCTGCATTATCATCCCCTAGAACACTGTCTCCCAAAGCGGGAGAGGAGTTAAAGGTAGTGGAAGAAGCGGTGTCAAAAGCCAGATTGTATAGAATTGATCCATCATTACCCTTAATAGCGTCTGTTCTACAGACAAGGTATACTCCCACAGGTGCTTTACATCAGGACCAACACATCATAGAATGGATTCATTTAGCCAATCAACAAACTAAATCCCTCACTAGCTATCTAGAACTTATCATTTTACTGATAACTCAGATCAGAAAAAGGGCAAGACAGTTAACTGGCATAGATCCTAGTACAATTCATGTGCCTATAACAAGAGAGCAAGTTCAGAATTTATTTGCACAGTCTTTGCCATGGCAAATTGCTTTTGCAGATTATACAGGACAGATAGATAATCACATTCCTGCTAATAAGATACTGCAGTTTGTAAAATTGACTCCTATTATTTTTCCAAGAATGACATCCATGCATCCTCTTGTAGATGCTGTGAACGTTTTTACAGATGCATCAAAACATGGGAGAGCAGGAGCTGTAGTCCAGGATAGCACAATGTTATTAGACACTACTTATGGCTCTCCACAAAAAGCTGAATTAGCTGCAGTTCGCAGTGTACTAAGGGATGTAGTACAAGCTTGTAATATAATCTGTGATTCATTATATGTGGTTAATTTGGTTAATTCGCTGGAAACAGCAAAGATTAAACCTGTACCTGATGAAGAGTTATATCTCTTGTTCCGTACCACCCAGATGGTGATATGGCAAAGGCAGAACAAATTTTTTATAACACATATTCGTTCACACACTAACCTCCCTGGTCCTCTCTCGGAGGGAAACGCTAAGGTGGATACCTTAGTGGCATCTGCTTTTCAAGATGCAGTTAGATCACATTCTTTATTGCACCAAAATGCGAAATCTCTCAAATGCCAATTTGACATTACTAAAAGACAGGCACAGGAGATAATCCAGCAATGCAGCTCGTGTGCCCAGTTCTCCTCTACACCTCTTCCCCCAGGAGCTAATCCCCGAGGACTCAAAGCTAACCAGCTTTGGCAGATGGATGTGACTCAATATGCTCCTTTTGGAAGGTGGAAGTATGTGCATGTGACAATTGACACATACTCAAGGGTCATATGGGCCACGGCACAAACGGGAGAAAAAGTTTCTCATGTCATTGCACACTTGCTGGAAGCATTTGCGCATTTGGGCATTCCAAGTCAGATAAAAACTGACAATGGTACTGCATACACCAGCAAAAGGTTTGCAGAATTTTGCAAACTGTGGAATATAAACCACAAAACTGGAATTCCAGGTAACTCCACTGGTCAAGCAATAGTGGAGAGAGCTAACAGGACTCTCAAGAACCAGATACAAAAACAAAAAGGAGAGTACCTGACAATTTATGAAGGTGACATCTCTAAACCCAAACCTATTATTCCTAACAAATTGTTAAGGATGGTACTTTTAACTCTCAATCATTTCTCCATCCCAGAAGGGCTGAATGCTACACCTATGCAGACGCATTTTGAGCGTCATGATACAATGGACACGGTGCAGCAGCCCTGGGTTTTTTGGAGATTGCCAGGAGACAAAGATTACAGAGGTCCGAACAGACTAATAACGATGGGTCGAGGATATGCTTGTGTTTCCACAGATGATGGAGAGATCTGGACTCCCAGTAAGCATCTCAAACCATGGAAGGGACCACTTCCAGATGCAAGGGGAGCAGAGGAACAGGCTCACCAGTCTAGCACCGCACCGGCTGCCCGAGACCAGGACGAGAAGCAGACGAGCATCGCTGCTGTCTCCAGTCAGCTACCTGATGGTCAAGAGCAGGGCACCGGGATCGAAGGCAACACTGGTGAATGCACACACTCTGAACACTGACATTACATTTACTCTGATGACATTCACTATTTTGACTTTGCTGAACATCTGTCATGCTGAAGTCTACTGGTCCATCGTGCCCAAACCTCCTATTTTGAGAATGTTAACTTGGAGGGACAAGCCCCCTCTGGTATATGTTAACAACACGGACTGGCTACCACACCCTATTCTAGCCAAACGTGTTCCTCTAGAGTCTGAAGGAGCTCTGTACAATTATTCAGGATCTACTGTGTATCCTCCATTTTGTATGTCTTTTAGAAATTCGTTTATTGGTAATTCTTTCTGTGTACCACGCAGACATCAAGCGTGGATTGTCAAAAATGCCACTGACGACAGTTATGTAGGGGTTGGCATGGGTGTGATAGGAATGGGAGATGAGTTAGCACGTAAGACGTCCCAATCTAAACACCCTGCTAACAAGTACCTATGTCCAAATCAGATAGGTACGGTACAAAAGGAGTTGCCATGGACAGATTGTTCTGTCCGAGTTCCCAGAAAGGTTAAGATGCCGGCAACCACAGACTTTAACATCTACAATTGGGCACCCAGGTTACGTTGTGGTCGCTCTGAACAACTGACGCGATTAGGCAAATACACTGACTATGAGAAATGGCACATGCCATGTCAGAATTTTCAGAAAATTGAGGACTTACTAGAAGTGGACATGGCTGGTTCTAGACTTGCTATTGAAGCAGGTCCTATACAGAACACGCAGTGGAAGATAGTGGCTGCCACGCAGCCGATATACAAGTTTAAGGTCAAGGTGAAGAACTCAGGACTTGATCTTGAGTATGACAGTCACGTTAATGTCACTGCATGTGTTTTTGCTCCTTATGTAATGCTAGTAGGTAACAGCCTTCGAATTTTTAAAAATGACCAAGGTCTATATGAGATCAACTGCACAAAATGCCGCCTACATCAATGCCTTAGTCCTAAAAACCAAGATTCATATCTTGCTATCATGTATCATCCACCTTTAATGTGGGTACCTGTCGACTTGACAGAGACGTGGGCATCTACGCCTACTGTGCACATCATTCAAAAGGCATTTAACATGGTTATACATAGGTCCAAGAGAATGGTCTTGGAGATTATAGGAGCCGTAGTCTCAGTAATTGCCATGATCACATCACTAACCACGGCAACATTGGCATTAACTTCCTCTATCCAGAACCATGAGTTCATACAGGAAGTGGTGTCTAACTCTTCCAAATTATGGCACACTCAGCAGAGTATTGACTTAGCTTATAGAAATGAGCTGGACAGTTTAAAAGATGCTGTGTTTTGGTTAGGTAAAGAGGTTGAAGCTTTACACACAAGGATTACTTATCCCTGTCATTACAATCAAACGGGTTATTGTATTACTCCGTTGCCATATGATAATGTGTCATATGAATGGCAACTGGTCGTTCAGCACATCAAGGGTGCTTGGGGAAGTCATAACAGCACCTTGGACATTATTAAATTGCAACAGCAGATCAACAAATTAGACCGAATTGTATATGAGAATGAAGCTGCAAACATAGCTGCAAATTGGGAAGCAACTTTATCTTCCCTAGATCCCCAAAATTGGTTTGGTAGAGCTAACTTAACCAGCATTGGTACTATCATTTTATTCATATTATTGGCTATGGGTTTGATTATACTTTGCAGCAGAAGCTGTAAAAACAGAGCCTACATTCAAGGCATACTGCCAGAATTGGCACGGTCTTATCACACTAGGCAATTGGTGCCTGAAAATGTTGAATTGAACACGACCATTCCATGAAAGACCAGAGTATCATGATATTTTACATTCCAATCTTTGCTATATACTGAGAAGATGAAGGCATGTTTGCTATGTCACATGTCTGTCCCTCCTGAATTGTTCAGAGAGGATGTTTTTTTTTTCTTTAAAGGGATCTCTCCCACCACACAATCAAAAAGAAAAGGGAGAGGAATCTTATACAGATCAGTATTTCTAAGAAATCCTACAGAGATCAGTATTTTGCTATAAGATCAGTATTTATATTTTAGAGGACACTTTTTAAAGTCACTTTTGATTGATCAACCTTGAATTTTTCTTTTACACTATTAAGGCCAGAACTTTGAGTATAAAGAAGGTACTGTTAATGCTCTGATCCAAATTATGAAGGTGCAAAGATTTCTAGAATTACAGTCACCTTACGGTCAGTAAACATGAGAACATGACAGAAATTGTTAATTTTCAGTTGACCATTCTGGAGAGTGATGTCTGATTGCATGCAACGGGAATCATAATGAATCTTTCATTATGGACCAGACAGCCTAAGCCACGGTGATGCATTTTCCATGTGAAATGGATGCTTGAGGTTGGGGAATGCAGAGACATGGTGCACTGACGCCCTCAGTCACTGGATGTCCTGGCATCGTCCTACCAACCAGTTTCTTAGGTGGCAGGCATCTGGCAGTGAGAGCGAATAGTTCCTAAAGATGCAGAATCAGTTCAAGAGAAGGAAAGCATTTATCCTTTGGGTCCAGAGGAGGTCAGTTTTGCTAATCATGATGAGATCTGACAGCTTCTCATGGTTCTGACTGGCGAAGAGTGACGTGGTTAACTGAAGCACCTATCTTGTCAGACAGAGAACTTCTACCTCATGAAACCAGGATCAGTGTTATGGAAATTATTTTTTCTTTTTGACATTTTTATATCTTATATAATTATTTTGTTAAGCACATAGATAGAAAGAAAGTTCACACTTGATTTTTATATTTGAGTTTTATAATCTGGTTTGATTTTCTCACTTTGAATTATTATGATTGTGCACCAGTGTGTTTATATTTAGCGTGTGTTGAGTTACATTTTGATATTACTCTATTCATTTGTGTGTCAAACAAAAAGGGGGAGATGTAGCAGTCCAGCCCATAGACACTATGGGGAGACAAGGAATGTGAGTGAGCACATAGCCATCCTGTGCATGGCAATAAATTTTATTGCCAGCGTGGCTGAAGTTTAGGCGCGAAACCTGGCTTTCCTTTGTCTCACTCTCCTGGGGATAATAACCCCACCTTCACCTTGTCATAAGTTGCATTATCCAATGGGAATACCCCAGGTAACTCATCCATATGTATTGAGGTATCATATAACTGTTCAATATGTATTGAGCTGTCAAGACTATAAATAAACGAGCCCCAGTAAGCTCCTCCCACTTGAAGAGCATTCCCAGGTTTGGCAAGGGGCATCTTCTCCCCTGCCTGTCTCTCTCTCTCTCTTCTCTATCTTTCTCACTAAGGCCTGGTCTTTAGGCCAGGCCTGCCTTACTTCTTCTCTTTCTCCTAATGCTACCTAGCATTATCTACCTCCTTCAGTTTCTGATCTCCTTTCCATCTGAGCTAGCATTATCCTCTGACCAGTATGGTGTTAAATCGAGATCATTGGGTGGTTTCAGCCTGAATAGTCACACTCAGTGGTCGGAGCTTAGCTGTGGCTCATACAAATAATATTTGTCTACTGACTCGGTTATTCACATCTCTAAAGTCGGCTCGTTCACGCCCTTCGCGGGATCAAAACTTCTACTCTATCTCTATCCTCTCTTTCTCACCTTTACAGCCTCTCGCAGGCCAGGAGGCTACAATAGTCAAAGTTTGTACTTGTATGACTACTTCACAAAAAGTGTAGATAGAAGGAAGTCCTATGACTTAACATATGTCAAACGTTGCAAACTCAAGTCTCACATTAGTATTTCCTGTGTGCTCTTTTTGGCACTTTTCAGGTTAAGTCTGTGCTCCTTGTGTCTTATCCCTTTTTCTGGAATCAGATACATTAATCACAGTCCCATAATATTTTATCAATAAATGGCAGGTTCCCATAGTTTAAAGCTTTGGGGATATGCATTGACATTATAGCAAGTATATATCTATTAACTTGTATTACTGCAGAAAAAAAATATTATGTGTACCTTTAGTATAAGAAATGAGAAAAAAGTCAAATATTCTCATCAAAATAAAAGAAAAGCAGTAATAAAAATAAGGAAAAAATCAGTAATTCAATGTGTTTTTTGAAAAAAAAGTATCCATTTGTCAATGGATTATTATCTTCAATGCATGTGATAGGCTACAGGCAATCAGTCTCAGCAGAAGATGCTTTCTTCACATGTGAGCAATGAATCCAAGAGTCCTTTTCTTGAACCTTTATAGATGTTGGAGTAGTTAACAATATTTGGAATGGTCCTTCCCAGGAAGGCTGAGTTGCTCCATTATGCTTGAAATTCTTAATATACACTTTGTTTCCTGGGTTCAGGTCATGAAGAGAAAAATCTAGTGGTCCAGCTTGTACTGCAGCTCCAGATTCATGAAGTTCACTTAGTTTGTGCTGTAATTCCTGTATATATGAAGCAATAGTAGTATCTCCCCCTAATAGTGATGTATATGCAGGGGAAAAAGGTTTAGCCTGTATAGGCAGATGTCCAAAAAGCATCTCAAATGGTGAGATATGTAGGTATCCTAATGGGTTTCAGTGCATAATTTGCCAATCATAGTTTTAAGTTCTTTGTTCATCCTCTACACTTGGCCTGAGCTCTGGGGATGATATGGAACATGGAATTTTGGAGTTATTCCCAAGCAAGAATATATCTAATTTAGGACAGAATCAGTAAAATGACTTCCTCTATCTGAATCAATATGAGCTGGCAGTCCAAAGTGAGGAATAATTTCTTTTAAAAGTATCTTAGCAACAAAATCTGCTGTGGCCTGGGTCACAGGAAATGCTTCTGGACATCTGGTTAGTTGATCTACTATGACTAGACAAAATGTATAATGTCCAGCCTTTGGCATTGTTATGAAATCTATCTGTAGATGTTCAAAAGGTGTGTAAGCCAGAGGACATCCACCAAAGGTTTTTCCACGAAATGCATGTTGGTTATATGCTTGACACGTAGAGTAGGCTGAACACACTTTAGAGGCTATAGTAGTTATGCCAGGGGCTATCCATACTCTCTTAACAGAGTCCACAATGCCCTGGGTACCAAAATGACCATTTTTATGAATAGATTGGCAAATTTGGTGATAGAAACTTCTAGGGAGCAGGGGTTTTCCTTCAGGTGACACCCATATTCCATTAATCTGTTTCACTTTGAATTTTTGTTTCCATGTTTCCACTTCCTTTTCATTATAGGAAAGTGATAGATTTCAATCATTAGTGGTTGTTAATGTTAAAATTAATTCAGGCCCTTCTATGGCTGCTAGTTTTGCAGCGGCATCTGTTCAATCATTTCCTCTAGAGACAGGGTCAGTGCCACCTGTATGGGCAGAGTAATGAACTACAGCTAGGGCTTCAGGAAGCTGTAGAGCAGAAAGAACTTCATTAATAATTTCTGCATTAGCTATAGATTTTCCAGCTGAGGTTAAAAATCCTCTTTGGAGCCATAGCATTCTGAATGAGTGACAAATGCCAAACGCATATCTAGAATCTGTATAAATTGTTGCTTTTTTATCCTTGGCAATTATACAAGTGTGCTTCAGAGATATGAGTTCTGCTCCTTGAACGCTAATGTTAGAAGGTAGAGAAGCTGACCATTCAGTGGCAAATTCTGAGACTACGGCAGCTCCAGTGTAACATATACCATCCCTCATAAAAGAGGAACCATTGGTAAAAAAAAAAAAAAGTCTAAGGGAGTGTCCAATAGATTATCTCTAGGCTTTTCTGCCATGGACACTAATGTTTCACAATTGTGTAATGGTTCTCCTGAAGTAGGTAAATCTGGAAGCAAGGTGGGAGGGTTAGGAGTAGTACAACGTTTTAAAGTAATGTTTTCGCTATTTAATAAGATTATTTCATACCTTGTAATTCTCTGATATGAGAAAGCCTGTGTTTTATGTTTTATCAACAATACTTCTACCTCATGTGGAAACATAATTGTTAATGGACATCCCAATACTAGATCAACAGTTTTTGTCACTAGTAAGGCTGTAGCAGCTACTCCTCTAAGACATGGTGGTGCTCCTGCTGCTACTGGGTCCAGTTGAGCAGAATAATAAGCAATTGGGTGCTGAGAAGGTCCCAAAGTCTGAGTTAAAACACCAGAAGCTACTCCTCTTCGCTCATGCACATACAAAGTAAATGGCTTGTTGTAATCTGGGATGCCTAAAGCAGGGGAAGACATGATAGCCTTTTTTAGATCTGATAGAGCTGACAAGCATTCAGGCTCTAATTTGAGTGGTTCAGGAACCAAATCCTTTGTTAATGCTATAAGGGGTTTAGTAATTTCCCCATAGCAAGGAATCCATTGTCTGCAAAACCCTGTTGCTCCTAAAATTGCTCTCAACTGTTTCTTAGTAGTAGGAGCGCTTAAATTTTGAATATTTTCAATTCTTTTTGGAGAAATATAACGAGCACCAGCAGTCAGGATGAATCCCAAATATTCTACTTTAGGGAGACACCACTGAACTTTATCCTTTGAGATTTTATGTCCTCTTTTGTGCAATTCCAAAAGAAGGTGTTTACTATCTTCTTGACATGTTTCTGTGTCTGTTGAAGCCAAGAGTAGATCATCTACATATTTGATTAATTTGCTATTTTTAAATGTTATATTGTCTGTGTCTTGTCTCAAAATTTGCTCAAATAAACTTGGACTTTCCACATAACACTGTGGCAGATGACTCCATGTATATTGTTAGCCCTTATAGGTAAAAGCAAAAATATGCCTGGAGTTCTTATGTATAGGTATGGAAAAGAAGGCTGAGCACAAGTCTACTACTGGAAAGTATGTAGCTGTTCTAGGAATAGAGGAAATAATAGTATTTATGTTGGAAACTATGGAGTTTCTTTTTATAACGTAATTATTCACCTCCCTCAGATCCTGTACGAATCTATAGAGGTACTTGCCACCAGGCCCTCTTTTTGGTTTTTTAACTGGAAGGATGGGCGTGTTGTATTCAGATTTGCAAGGGATTATTATTCCCTGATAAATTAATGAGTTAATAACTGGTGTAATACCCTCAATTGCCTCCTTTAAGAGGAGATACTGAGGAATAGAAGGAGGTGGGCTAGATTTAGTTTTTATCTGCACAGGAACAACAGATTTAAGTAAGCCTACATTGGAAGAAGATGTGGCCCAAAGAGACTCGGGTATATCCTTAGTTATTTCAAAAGTGGGAGGCTCTTTTGCCTCCTGGTTCTCCGAGAGAGGTACAGGGAGTAAATTTAAAGATTCCTCTGGTACTTCCAATGATAAGGAACCATCTGGGGAACAAGTTATTGTGGCTCTGAGTTTGTATAGAAGATCTCTCCCCAGCAAATTTAAAGGGGAGTCAGGCATCAAAAGAAAGGAATTTTGTACCTCTAGGGGTCCTACAGGGTCTGAGAATTTTTAGGGTTCACAACTACTATACTTAAATCGATTGAATAATCAGAATTAGGAAGCACAGAGGAAACTTAGTTATGATCTAATCCAACCTACTACATTTTAGAGGAGACTGAGACCTAGAGAATTTAAATTATTTACCAAGGTCACAGGTCTAGTCAGATCAGACTATTTTTCCATGTTCTTTCCCTCCGCTTTTCCCTCCCCACTCCCTGAGCTGATAAGCAATTCCACTCTAGAACCTAGTATTTCTAACTTCCACTGTAAACAATTCTTTTGTCACTTCACTACAATACTGGTTTTGATGTTTTATTATATTTTTTAAACTGATATTTAAAAGAGCAACATTTTTTACTTTCTCCAAAATGCTACTTATTTGCCTCAGTAAGTAAGCATTGAATATCTATGTGTCAGACATTTTACTCAGAGTAGGGAGGTACAAAAAGGCAAAAAACAAAACAAAACAAAACAAAAAACAATCTATGCCCTTAAGTAGCTTACAGTCTGATGAGGTTCTATTTTAAAATCAGGTCTTTCCATGTAAATGAATTTTAAAATGTCTGCACTTATCACCTTTTTAAACACCAAAGTGCTTTTATTCTATGTTCTGAATAGGTGAGGAGGCCAGATGAATGAGATGTTTTACAGAGTTGTAAATTACTCTGAAATAATTTAAGTAATATTCTATTTTATAAGTCAAGATCATAAAATTAAAATCACAAGGGACAAAAAATGTGTTTAACAAAATACATATTTTTGCTTGTCTTATAACTTCATTCCTAATGCAAAAACTTACTTTTCTAATGTAAACCAGCAACTCATCTATAGAGTCTTAGAGACACATCTTGGGGAACTGTAAGGTTAAATGACTTATTCATGGTTACAAGCTGGTTAGAAACAGAACCCAGGTATTGCTAACTCTCCAAGGCCAGCTTTTGATCCAGTAGGCTACAATGTCCCTCTCTAGAATAAATTAAAATGTTAAGATGTTCATAAATGTAGAGAAAGATGAAATATAATAATTATAGTAATATTAAAATAAATTCATAGTTATTAGTAATATATTATACAAAGGCAATAACTGCTAAAATAACTTAAAATTTAAAATGTTAGAATCTTCCTTTGACATTTGAGTAACTTCAATAAGTAGCAGTTTTAAAGTGTGATTAGAAAAGATGTAACTGAATTACAAAAATCATCGAGGTATGAATTATAATAAGATACATAACCATATCAAAGATCAAAATTGTTACATTAAATTTTTAAGTTTTTGAATGGCATATGACTTTACAGGTCATCTATTAATCATTCAACAAGTATTTAGCTAAGCTTCTCTTCTTCTGTGCCTAGTAGTATGCCAGAAAATGGGGATTTTTAAAAAGAATGGCAATCTCTATGCTCAAGGAGCTTGTCTTTGTCTTTTACGAGGAGAAGCAGATTTTCACATATATGCATGGACACAATTAGTACAAGTTAAATTCCTAACAGCTGAGAATTATCAGGGAAAGTCTCCTGTTAGATATGGTGTTTGAATTGAGTTTAGAAGGAAACCAGGGATTCTAAGAGGTGAAAGTCACCAATGTCCAGCTCTCTCATTTTAAAAGCAAACTGAGGATCAAAGAGTGAAATGGCTTACCTAAGGTCACATAGCTAGATGACTGAAGGCAAAGTTTTTTGGTACTCATTGAAAGATGGGTAGGCCAAAGATGAACTTGGATATCATTTTGCAGCTAAATGGTATAGTGAATTGAGAGCAAGGCCTGGAGTCAGGAAGACTTGGGTTCAAATCTAGCCTGGAATACTTCATAGCTGTGTGACCCTGGGGAATCTCTTAACTCCACCTGCCTCAACCTCACCACTCTTCTGTCTTTGTTATTACTGTAAAAATTAAAATTATGCATTACTAAGACAGAAAGGGTTAAACAATTTAAAGGCATAGTTGATAGCAAACTAAAAACTTGCTTCCATATATTCATACTGTAATAGGCAGTCATCAGGCATTTCTTAAACTCTTACATGCTCTACAGGTAGCTGCTAGGTGTAAAACACAAAGATCCCTTTCCCCTCCTCTCCTTAGAATCAGCCCTCTTTCAAGGCACAATGACTAGCTATTTTATTGTTAAGGGAGCTAAATAACCCAGCTGTAGCAGGTAGTCTTTTACGGTCTCATTCTCTTTTCTTGTTGGTCATCAGTGCCAAAAGACTTAACTAAGGAAGGTAGAGGATTCCAGTGTGTGGGGTAAAGTTCTCCCTGTCTGGCCCAACAGGCAGAAATTTCTTTGATTTAATAGAATCCAGGTATACTCACATGATAATTCTCTTATCTCTCTCCTGTAATTAAAAATATATATTATTTTCTAAGTATACTATTATTTTTGCAAAACCACCTGTGTTTTACAAATAGCCATCTTAATTTTCTTTGTTTCACACAATGCTATTTTGAATGTTTAGCTTATGAATGTTGCTCTAAAAATTTGTATAAAGGCTCCAAGTAAATGTCATCCATCTTGTTACCTATCCTGGACAGCTGTAATAAATGGGTTCACTCTTTAAAAACAAAAAAAACCCCTTACCTTTTATCTTATAATCAATCTCATGTATTGGTTCCAAGACAAGGAGAGCAGTAAGAACTAGACAATGGGGGTTAAGTGACTTGATCAGGTTCATTCAGCTAGGAAGTGTCTGAGGTTAGATTTGAACCCAGGACCTCCTGTTTATAGCTCTGGCTCCTGATCCATCAAACCGCCTAGCTTTCCCCTGCTTTATTCTTAATTGACTCCTTACTCCTATTAATTAACTTTGACCTCAAGAATCCAGATGGTGACTGATGATCCTTTTGACTCCCTAAAAAATATTCTACTACAACTTCTCTCAGGGGATACACATGTATACATATAAGCATATGCACAATAAATACAAGCTAAATTCATGGGAAGGGACTCACAGCTGAAAGTTATCTAGAAAGATATCCTGTAGGAGATGGCATTTTAGTTGAATTTTGAAGAAGTTTAGGGATTCCAAAGAAGCAGAAGTACTCTATATCCAGTTCCCTCGTTTCATAGAGACAACTTCCAAATAATATGATTTCTAAAAACAAAACTTAATACTTGCTGGAATTCTTAATTTCATCATGAGAATTAATTGATCCAAAATACAATTTTGGAAATATTACTTGTAGAAGTAGTAAAAGGCCTTTTGTTGACCTAAAAAGAGCCTTTTTAAGAAAGGAAAATGGGAAAAGTGTGGAAGGGGTGACTGGTCAAAGAATGTTCCATCCACAGCCTTAGTATAGGAAAGGGAATAGGTAAGGATAGGAGGTGGGGGTGGGATGGAGTGGGGGGGGGGTAGCTGTCTGACAAGTGCTCAAAGGCTGGAGAAAGACCAAGTTTATCTTGCTTACATACTGTTATGGGGAATATTGATCCTGATTTAACTTGTTGTTGATAGGTATAGATCGGTTATTGGGTATCAGGAGATTCTGTTGTTGGCAATTGCATACTAGACTGGACAGGCAGCTGATAAATACTGTTGGAGGCTAGTTAAGAAAAACTATTTATTACTACTTAGGAAAATATCAGGGAAAGGATAATGAAATGAGAATTGTTAGGAAAGGTTTTTCCCTATAGCTAAAGGTTTCTAAACTAAATCCCGAACACCCCAAATCTTTCCTGCAAGGGAAGTCTTGGTAATTACCAAGAATGATTCTCCTTAACACTATGCTTAACTATTTAACTAACCCCCCAAACTGACTATATATCTATCCTAAAACTAACATATAACTTTATACTTAAACTCCTTTTCTTATAAATTATGTCCAAGATTCAGTGACTCCTTCTGTCTATCTCTTCAGCTGTTAAGAATTCAGCTTCTGACTAGTCCTTCACAGAAGCTGTTCTCTGGTGCCCCCTGCTGGCTTCTACTGCTCCCCTGTCTTCTCACAAGAAAAAGCCAAGCCAGTCTCTCACAGATGATCTGCTTTCAATCTTCCTCCAAATCTCCAGGTATTTCCCAAACCAATCGTCAATAACTCTTCCAAAATTTCCAGAGAAAAAGCCAACCATCCACTCTCTGAGCAACCAACCCGAAGAGTATCCAGTAATTTCTAACTGCCCCTCCTAGGGTAATCTAGGAATTCGTTCCCATGATCTCTTGAGGATTCCACTGTCTGAATTAAAGGGGCCTACCTTATTCAAAACCATCTCTCTAACCAACCACCTATTCCTAATTACCAAGAATCTCTAACTACCTCACTAATTAAGAATTTACTAATTACTCATTATCATATCTCAATATCATATAGGAACCCATTGACAGCTAGGTTACTAAACTTAAGAGAGTCAATAAGACCTGAATTTGAATTCTGCCTCAGATGTCTATTACCTATGTGGCATTGGAAAAGTCATTTAACCTAATTCAGTTTCAATTTCTTTATCAGTAAAATAGGGATAATGGTATCTACTCTCTCTGGGTTGTGAAAATCAAATAAGATAACGTGTAAATTGCTTTGTAAGCCTTAAAATACTATTAAAATGCTATCATCATCATCATTATTAGATCAACATATCACATATTGAAGACATGAATTTGGCGTTAATTAATTTATTTTTATGTTAGAGCATTAAAAAAAATTTTTTTTGCACTTATAAACATGACCCTCCTAATGGGAATCCTAGATTTGGGGGCAGGATGGGAAATGAAGGTTCCTGAATCATGAGTAAAAACTCTTATCTAAGGCTAATATAGTTAAAATTGACTTTTCATTATTGGTGATTCTTCTTTTTTTTTTTTTAAACCCTTACCTTCCGTCTTGGAGTCAATACTGTGTATTGGCTCCAAGGCAGAAGAGTGGTAAGGGCTAGGCAATGGGGGTCAAGTGACTTGCCCAGGGTCACACAGCTAGGAAGTGTCTGAGGCCAGATTTGAACCTAGGACCTCCCGTCTCTAGGACTGGCTCTCAATCCACTGAGCTACCCAGCTGCCCCCGGTGATTCTTCTTAATATGATTTAGATCTCCTATTTTAACCTTATGATAAATAGTTCTCCACAATTTTAAAAATATACTTCTTATTCTAGTAAAGAGATTTCTCAGGCATTTTAAAAGTAAAGTACATATTCATAAATAACAATTTATCATGGGCCAGAGATGAACTGAGAGTAAATAGAACAGAGACAAACTGTCTTATGATAGCTGGGAGGAGAAAGAAATGTGAATAAACAAAAGAAGGAACTGAAGAAAAAATCATAAAAGTGAGAAAAGATACTTTTAGAAGAGGGCAGATTGGCTGATGTTAAGAAGAATAGTTTGGAAAACTTGTGCCAACAAGATACACAGAAGAAAGAAGTTTGTGAGGACAAATTTTAGGGCAGGAAAAAATAGGAAAGATACTGAAAGTTGTATTTATCTCACTTGAAATGTACAGGAGCTGAGTAGATACAATTTCAAGTCTTTCTACCCCAAGATTATGTACAGAGAAGGAGGAGCTGGTTCCCCATCTTCTTAACCTCAGAAGGGTTTCACTTCTGTTGTTTCAAAAGATTAGGCCCAGGGAATGAGCATGAAAGGGCTGCTTTTACTCAGTTTTGTACCTCAATTGATTTCAGTCTTCATTCAGACTTTTCAGCTGTTTTAGAGAAGAGATTAAAATTTCTCTTTTCCATGGTAAAATGGTGATTTTTATCTCATCTCTTAAAACCTTCTCTACACCTTTGCTCCAAGAAGTATCTCCTCTCTTCCAATCCACTTCCATCTTTCCCTCTCTATTGACTCTTTCTCTATAGCATATGAACATGTTCAGATCTCTCCTATCTTGAAAAAACCTTTCCTTTAATGGTGATATTCCCCTGAGTTACTCTCCTGTTCTTCTCATTTAAAAATAAACTTAAAAAAAGTAGTTTATCCTCACTGCTTGAATTTCCTCACCACCAACTCATACTTTGTTTCTGAAGTCTAGTTTTTATTCCAAATAGTTTTTCAAACCCACTTACTTCTAAAATCAGAGATGATTACATAATAACCACTTGAGGTCTTCATTCAGTCCTCATTCTTTGTCTCTCTGTGGTGCTTCAGAAATGAGAGATTGCCACCTGCTTGTGGCCCTCTTTTCCTCCGGCACTATTCTGGTTTTCCTTGCTCTTCATCTTGCTGGCTTCCTTATTTCTCTTAATACATACATTGTACATTTCCCAAGACTCCTCTTCAGCCCTTTCCTCTTTATTCTCTCTCTTCTCCCTCAGAGATATCATCTATTATAATAAATTCACTCTATTACTTCTACTAGGTTTCTAAATCTAGATCTTCCATTGTAATTTTTGCTTTTGGAGATTTCCACTCTGAAACCCCACTGCTATCTCAGTTAACATATTGAAAACTAAAATTATCTTTGCATCCCATCTGGTTCTCCTTCTGAGCTTCCATATTTCTCCCAGTAATCCCTTTTCTGATATAAATACTAGTAAATTTGAAGTCAGAGGACCTAGTTAGTTCAAGTTCTGGCTCTATTCCTACGTGGTCTTGGACATGGTGTACCTGTTAGGTCCCATCCACCTCTTTATCATAGATCTTTTGGTATTAAATTCATCTTTAACTCTTCACATTCTCCTTGCTCTGAAAATTCAATTTATCAACATGTCCTACTTGCTTTTTTTAAAAATCCTTACCTTCTATCTTAAAATCATTATTGTGTATTAGTTCCAAGGCAGAAACTTTGTAATGGCTGGGCAATAGAAGTTAAGTGACTTGCCCAGGGTTATACTGCTAGGAAATATCTGAGGTCACATTCAAAGCCAGGACCTCTGACTCAGTCTGGCACTCAATCCACTGAACCACTTGGCTGCCTTCCCTACTCACTTGTGCTTCAGAATATTTCTTATAATGGTTCCTTCCTTGATATCCCCACTGTCTTCACTATACTCCAATCCCTCACCAATTTCTATCCAGACTATTGTAATAGTTTTCAATTCATCTTCCTCTGGATCTAATACATTGTATACTTTGTAGTCAGATCAAACTTCCTCTTTCATTAATTCTTGCCTCTTTGTAACTCATGCCATTCTCTCCTCTTAGAGTCCTCCTGGAGGCAGCTGGGTAGCTCAGTGGATTGAGGGCCAGGCCTAGAGATGGGAGGTCCTAGGTTCAAATCTGGCCTCAGATACTTCCTAGCTGTATGACCCTGGGCAAGTCACTTGACCCCCATTGCCTAGCCCTTACCACTTACCAATACACAGTATTGACGCCAAGACAGAAGGTAAGGGTTTTAGAAAGAAAGAAAGAAAGAAAGAAAGAAAGAAAGAAAGTCCTCCTTATCTCTCCAGATATGTAAGTTTAAAGTTCAGCTCATAGAATCAGTCCGAAGGGACCTTAGCCCCACTTCCAAACCAGTTTAAGGCTTCCATTTTATAATATTAACACTTTCACTGTTGGGATACTTCAAAGTTCTGCCATGGGGCAGGTTTCTTTTGGGTAAGATTACTAAGATGGAAATCAAAGGAATGTTACAAATGAAGTAAATCTTGATTTTTAATAAGGTTAAAGTCCCACTTTCTCTAAAGGCTTATCAAGTAACCCCATCCTCCAATCACCTTTTCCTCTTCTAAACTCTGATAGTATTTACTGTACATTTATTTAATACTTATACTAAACAGTATATTAGATTGGAATCTCCTTGAAGGCAAGGACTGTCTTTTGCCTTTGTATCCCCAACATGTAGCATAGTGCCTGGCACATAATAGACACTTAACAAATGTTTATTGATTACTTATCACATATGCCTTGTAGTTATCATTTTATATAGACATCACATTTCCCCAGACCATAATTAAACTTTATTTTACAGAAGAGGAAACTGAGGCTCAGAGAAATAAAGTAATTTGCCCAAAGTCAGAAAGCTGGCAGGATAGAATTTCAGGCCCCGAGGCCAAATGCAGTGCTCTTTCCTCTGCATGTTTAAGGATGGCAGTAGGAATTTTCAAGGAGATAATCACTGAACTGAAAATGTTCTGAAACATTTTGTACACAACAGGAGGGTTTCTTATATGATCCTCTTTGGAATCTTGTTTGGTGATAATTATTCAAAATAAGGAAGTTTAAAATGTTGAAGGAGAACTTAAAAAAAGGCCTACAAGCAGGAGGACGTATACAAGAGGCCTGGATTTTAAGGGCATTAGAAATGGTTCAAATCCTGACACAGACAGTAAACCAACAAGGCTCGAAGGGCCCCGAAGGCGTCGTTTCTGGCGCTAGAGCCGGGGACAGGAGGTGCACCTCGGGAGGCGGAGGATGGAGGTGGGGGTTGGGGGGTCAGTTTACAGAGCGAAACAAGCAGAAGCGGGTTCCCACCCCACTCTCCGTGGCCTGAGTAGCGAGGACTCGGGCTAGGTACGCTAGAGGGGAGCAAGGAAGACGGTAAAGGGAGGCCCCGCGGGGAACGCTGGGAGAGGAGGAGGAAGCAGTGGGTGACGCAGGTGCAGTGAGTGCCTCCTTCTGCGGCGCCTCCCCCCGCCCCCCCCCTGCACCAGCCGCATTCCTTCTCTACTCCTTCCTTCAGGCCGTCCTTCTCCTTTGCACAAGCCCCCATCCCCCCCGCCCCCCCAGGCCTAGTGGAACCCCACCCCCACCCCCACACACATACATACACACTCAAGGCCGACTTCTCACCCCCACACCGCGCGTGGGCTTCCTGCTGCGGGGAGAGGGTGACGCGGCGTGGGGGGGGAGGGGGCAGCTCTTGTCCTCGCTTCTGCCCGGCCCGCGAGATCCAAAACACCCAGGCTGTAGACACTGCCACAGCTGCCGCTGCCTCTGCTTTGGATATCAGAACTACTCACTCCAGCAGTCCCGCGGCTCAGGCTACGCCCCGGGTCCGAGGCCCAAAGGCGCGAGGCGGACCACACAGTTAGCCAGGGAGTCAGGGTTTGTTCCGGCCTCTTGTAACCCGAGGAGGAGGCTGGGCCCGAAGCCAGGCCCTTTGGCCAGCCGGCCTTTGGTATCCCGGCCCTTTTATTTTTGTTAACACGTAAGGGCCTGGGTAAGGTCTAAAGGACTCCCCAACACACACCTGTCATCAAAGATGAGGAAACTGAGGCCTGGAGCCTACCTGCCCTTGCGTGGGCCTGAGAGAGCCCTTGTCCGCCTTGGAATCCCAGAACCCAGGAGTGTGGAAGGGAGCAAGACCCCCTCCCCTGCTCCAGGGGCTCCTGCTTAGCCTCCCAGTCCCCACCCTGGACAGTTCCATTCCAAAGGATGCTGGCCTCCTTTATAATGTAGAGGCATGGACATGTGGTCAGAAGAAATGGGTTCAAATCCCAACTGAATGGACATGCTGGGGGGGCCTTCGACAAGTCACCGACTCCTCAGGCCTTCTTTTGTTAGCTAAAAAATGAACTCTTAGGGCCTATCCAACTCTGGGGAGGGGGGAGCAGAGTCTGTTGGTTGAACAGAGTTGTGTATGATTTATGAAGCACCTAGGAACCAATAATGTAAATTAAAATGGTAATTATTAAGAACTGGAGAAGGCAGCTAGCTAGCTTAGTGGATTGAGAGCCAGGTCTAGAGTCATAGGTCCTGGATCAAAGGTGGCTTCAGACACTTCCTAGTAGTGTGACCCTGGGCAAGTAACAACCTCCATTGCCTAGCCCTTACCAATTTACTGCTTTGGAACAGTACATAATATTGATTCTGTGACTGAAGGTAAGGGTTTAAAAAAAAAAGCACTGGAGACTTTAGAGATCATTTGACATAAAATACACTGCATTCAAATACAAATATAGTTAACAATGGAAAAGCATGAACAAAACTTAAAACTTGTGGAGCTACAATTTAGAGATGGTTTTAAAAACAAAACAAGAACTATTTGCAGATACAAAGTGTAGCTAATGTTAGCACAGCTAGGTGGGGCAGTGGATAGAGCTCTGAGCTTGGAATCAGGAAGATTTATCTTCATAAATTCAAATCTGGCTTCAGATACTAGCTGATTGACCCTGGGCAAACTACTTAACCCTGTTTGCCTTTGCTTCTTCATCTGTAAAATGAACTGGAGAAGGAAATGGCAAGAAAATCCCAAATGGGATCACAAAAATCAGACATGAACAAAATCACATCCAAATCAAATCTAAGTCCTCTATAAAGAATAGTAATAAGCCTTTCGTCATTTGGCTATGATTTGGCAGGTTTCCCTACACTCCCCCAAAACAGCTATGAAAAATAACACAAAGAAAGCTCTTGAAAGCTACTTTATTTTTCTAACTTCTTAAAAAAAAAAAAAGCCATGTCTCTCCCCATTCCAGTTCATCCTCCACTCAGTGGTCAAATTTATATTTCTTATATATAGATCTGACCAAATCCTCTTCTTCCCAATTCAGTAAATTCTAGTGGTTCTCTATTACCTTGAGAATCAGTTATAAAAATCTTCTATTTGGACTTTAAAGCCCTTTATAACCTATCCCCTTTCTGCTTTTCTAGTCTTTTTACTTATATCTTATTTCCTCTCCATACCTTCCTGATGTGCTCTATAATCTGGTAACAAGGTTCCTTGTTGTTTCCCAAACCATCTCTCAGATCTGGGCATTTCCTCTATTTCTAATATTTTGAATGCTTTCTTTTCTCATCTTCATTTCCTGGCTTCCCTGGGTTCCTTCAAAATCCAATTAAAATCTTATCTTCTACCAAAGCCTTTCCTAGTTCCCCTCAATGGGAGGGAACCTAGTTATGAAGGACTTTGAATGGCAAACAGAAGATTCTATTTATTGAATAGGAATGTATGTAATATGGTCAGATCTGCATTACAGGAAGGTTGATTCAATAACTAATGGAAATTTTCCTGGAATAGGGGAGAGACAAGGCAGGGAGAACAACTGCCTATTTCAATAGCATAGGTTATAAGGGATTCTACTTGGTTATAAGTATCAAAGGAAAGAATATAGGCATATAGGAGAGTTATAAAGGTAGAAACTAGATTTGGCAATAGATTGGATATGGGGTGAGGGAGAACAGAGTCAAGGATGATACTCAAGTTGTTCATCTGGATAACTGGAAGAATGATGGTACCCTGACCAGTGGTTTGGAATTCAGGAAGAAGGGATGATTTAAGGGGAAAGATAATGAGTTGTCAGCTAATAAGCATTTTTTCGAAACCTACTATGGGCCACAGTACTACTATGCTAAGTGCCAAGGATAAAAGCCCCTGCCCTTGAGAAGCTCATAATCTATTCGGGCAAGGAGAGAGTACCCAGCATATGGTTTCTTCTGTTTTTCCATCCCATCCCTTCTCCTCTCCAGGGAGAGAGCCCAAAAGATTACAGATGCTGAGGAGGTATACATTTCAGAGTTAATTTGCTCTTGAAGGGAAGATGAGGTTCAGGAGACAATTGTGACATTTAGATAAGAAGCCATATGGGAATTTTCAGACATGTTGGATTGAATATGTCTGTGGCATATCCTGTTCAAGATATCTAATAAGCAGGCAGTTGGAGTTTCAAGATTGGAGGTCAAGAGAGAGGTTAGGTCTGGATAAATAGAATTCTGAAACATCAACAAAAGTGTAAAAGAATTCTACAGAAGCTGGTGTGATCACTAAACATATGTAGATAGTATAGTATGGAAGGAGAAGAGCCAAGGCTCCGAAATGAAGCTCTGAGAGATACCTATCAATAGTGAGCATGAGATGAATAAGGGAGTATTTTAGGTAGGAGAACCAGAATAATGTCACCAAAGCTAGAGAGAGGATTTTATCAAGAAGAATAGATCAAAGAATAGAACCAAAGGGTACATTGCCATCTCTCTTATTAAAATGTGAGTTCCTTAAGGTCAGGGATTGTTTTTGCCTTCTGTATACAGTTCACCTCCCACACCCCACCCCAAGCCAGTGTATAGCACACTACCAAACCTACAAATAGGTGATTAATAAATGCTTGTTGACTTAAGAATTAAGCCTTAGCAAGTGTAAACAATACCATATAAAAAAGGAGGGAATGGCCCCTGTGTTAACAGGGATTTTTAGACAGACCTGGAATGCCCTGATCCTTAAAGATACTAGGAGTTCTACCTTTGTGAGAAACAGGAGAGTTACTGTGACTGAGTGATCACTCTGTCATTCCCCTATCTTCAAGATAGGTATTGTGTTAGGGCTTTTGAATATAGCTATCCACTATCTATTAAATATTCTAAAGGTTCTTAGTCTTTTGAGTACATCAGGATAAAGGCTACTTGGTTAGGAAGTACTTGTGCTGAATATTAATCTGTCCATTAGTTCTCTTCCTACCAGACACTTACACAATCATAGATAATTAGTAAGCACTTATCAGTGAATAAGACAGGAATGTGTAAGCCATACAGATTTGTTTATGCAATAGAACACATAAGAGAGCTCTGCCTCTGGAAACAAAATGAAATATCACTTCAAATCCAGGAAGAGCTATTTCCACTGAGGATTAAAATCAAAGGACACATTGGTTGAAGTACCTGCTTCCTGACTGCTACCATGCTAAGGCTCCAGAGATAGATCTCTCAGTCCTAATTCAAAGCCCTTGTCTGGTCTCTGGGCTCCATCAACTTCAATAACCCCCATCATAGAAAGGATAGATACTTGTATCTTTAGAGGGACTGGAATGTTGAGAAGCTAAAGTTCAACTGTTATCTATAAGTGGTCCATGAGAGGACTAGCTGTTTAACTGTCATTTTAGAAAATAATTAATATTCATGACTGGAGAATGAGGAATGAAAGGAAGGGATTAAGAACTTCTTTCATGAAAGACTGAGTGATTTAATTGTTGAGAGACTAAAGAATCATTTCCTTAGAAAACTGAATTTGTCTTACTTTTATCTTGCAAAATTTTATTCCACATTTGTAGTATCTACTTCCCATCTCTCCATTTTTAAATTGCTTTAAAAAAAACCCAGATATTCATTTCCTCTCCATTCCACCTGCCATCATCTTGGTAAAAAAAAATGAGAGAAAAGAAAAACATATTCCTGATCACAAATATGCAGAGTCAAGCAAAATAAATTCCCCCTCATTGATAGCATACAAAATTATGCATATCTCCTTCTTCACACTAAATCCATTGCCTCTGATCAGGAGGTAGATAGTACATTTTATCATCATTCCTTTGGAATCATGGATGGTCATTGCATGGATTATAATTCTTATAACTTTCAAAGTTGCTTATCTTTACAGCATTGTTAATATTAATTATTCTCCTGGTTCTGGTCATTTCATCATCAGTTAACAAAAGTCATCAAAATTACTCATTTTTATGACATATTTATAAATTGTCCTTATGCTTACTTTCTATCAGAAATTTACACACTTCTTTGATGTCATCTGTTTCCCCATTTTTTACAGTACAATAGCATTCTCTTATATTCATATAACTTATTCAACTATTCTTCAATTGATGGGCTTTCCTTTTTGTTTGTTTGTTTGTTTTTTTTTTTTGGTTTTGGTTTTTCTGCTATACAAAAAGAGTTACTATAAATATTTTACACATTAGGACTGTTCCTATTTCTTTAAACACTTTGATGATTTTTAGGAATAAATTTAGGAGTAGCCAAGCTAGGTCAAAAGAGCCCACACTGTGTTTATAGAAGTTTTCTTCTCTTTGATTTATAGTCCTAGTGCTGGTTAGCATAAATAAGATACAGCAATAAGAATAGGATAAGATAAGTATAAGATTAAGAGTATTTAAAAATATATAATAATAATAAGGTTAGCTATACCTGAGAGGGTTTAAAAAAAAGAAAGGAAGGTTTTTAGGTTGTCTAATGATTCTTATAAGAATTGTCTCTCTTATCTGTTTTCAGTGTAAATTTTTCTGTCAGATATCTTACATTTTCTTCTATTTTTTCAATCCTTTGACGTCAGTATTTCTTGATGTCTCATGAAGTCATTAAATTCTATTTGGTCCATTCCAATTTTGAGGGAATTGGTTTTGGGGGTAAGGTTTTATACCTCTTGTTGTTTCATTTTTCATAACTTTCTTCCTTGACTCTCGTTAGATTTTGAAAATAATCGTTTGCTCTTTAAAAAAGTTCTGGCTTTAGCTCTTTTTTTTTTTCATATGGCATAGTTTTTAAATTCTTTTTTTTTCTTTTTTTTTAATTTTATAGTATTTTATTTGATCATTTCCATGCATTTTTCATTAAAGACAAAGATCATTTTCTTTTCCTCCCTCCCACCCCCCGTGGCCGACGCGTGATTCCACTGGTATCATATGTGTTCTTGACTTGAACCCATTGCCATGTTGTTAGTATTTGCATCAGAGTGTTCGCTCAGAGTCTTTCCTCTGTCATGTCCCCTCAGCCATTGTAGTCGGGCAGTTGCTTTTCCTTGGTGTTTCTACTCCCTCAGTTTGTCCTCTGCTTTTGGATAGTGTTTTTTTTTCTCCTTGATCCCTGCAGATTGTGCAGGGACATTACACCGCCACTAATGGAGAAGTCCATTATATTCGATTATACCACAGTGTGTTTGTCTCTGTGTACAATGTTCTCCTGGTTCTGCTCCTCTCGCTCTGCATCACTTCCTGGAGGTTGTTCCAGTTCACATGGAATTCCTCCACTTTATTGTTCCTTTGAGCACAATAGTATTCCATCACCAACATATACCACAATTTGTTCAGCCATTCCCCAATTGATGGGCATCCCCTTATTTTCCAATTTTTGGCCACCACCAAGAGCGCAGCTATGAATATTTTTGTACAAGTCTTTTTGTCCATTATCTCTTTGGGGTACAGACCCAGCAGTGCTATGGCTGGGTCAAAGGGTAGATATTCTTTTATCGCCCTTTGTGCATAGTTCCAAATTGCCCTCCAGAATGGCTGGATCAGTTCACAACTCCACCAGCAATGAATTAATGTCCCTACTTTGCCACATCCCCTCCAGCATTCATTACTTTCCATAACTGTCATGTTAGCCAATCTGCTAGGTGTGAGGTGATACCTCAGAGTTGTTTTGATTTGCATCTCTCTGATTATAAGAGATGTGGAGCACTTCTTCATGTGCTTATTAATAGTTAATGGCTTTAGCTCTTATAGAAATTTTGATAGGGTTTGTATCCAAGCTTGAAGCTTTGCTTATAAATGTTTTTGAATCGTTTTCTTCTTCTGGGTTTATGTTTTGAGCTTCCCCATCACTATAATAGCTCTTTATGATGGGATTCTTTCTTGTTTGCTCATTTTTCCAGCTGACTTCCTGATTTTAGACTTTGTATTAATTCTGGGCTCACTCTTCTTCTGGTGAGAATATCTAACCTGAGCTTCTGGCATGTTACATCTTACTGCTGGTTTCATAGCTCACATTGGGGACTTTCAGACTTTCAGTGCTCCCAAAGTGATATGATCCAGGATAAGATCTGGGTTGGAAAAATGATTCATGGTGACTTTCTAGTGTGTTTTCTGTATCTTTGTGGAGGAACTTTGGTAGGTGAGCTAAGCTATACTTCTCATTCTACCATCCTGACTCCACCCCTCATTTAATTTACTATGTGCATGTTGATCACTGCCAATAAAATATAAGCTGTTTTAGAGGTTGAGTGCTATTTTTTTTTCTGCATCCTAGCACCTGGAACAAAGCATGGAACATAGTAGGCTTAAATACAACTAAATACCATTTTACCACTAGTGTTCAAGTAAACATATCTGGTATGGATTTGAATGGTTACCTAGATTTTAATGTGCTGTGATGCATACTAAGAAAATACTTAAAATATTATTGTTTACAAAGTTAGCAGCTTTAAAAGTGTTGACCACAGTGTGAAGGTATCAAAGTAATGAGGAAGCAGAAGCAGCAAGGCAATGGGGGTCAAGTGACTTGCCCAGGGTCACACAGCTGGGAAGTGTCTGAGGCCAGATTTGAACCTAGGACCTCCCATCTCTAGGCCTGGCTCTCAATCCACTGAGCTATCTCTATCATAGCAAGCTTTCTTTTCATTAGGTAATAAGTTAAAAAAAAGGGGGGGTAAATGGGGCAGATAACAGGGAAATGGATCTTAGACCCATAGTAAAAATATATATATATAAAAGTCTCCAGAGAAGTCTCACCAACTGCCATGTTTCATTTTGTCTAGGATTCTGTTACTGGGGAGCAGCTATGTCTGACAATGTTCAACCCAGTCCATGATGGAAAAATTGCATCATATAAGCTTTGGGTGGGATGTTGCTTTGGCTCCAGCCTTCACTATTAAAGTATCCTTCTCTCTATTGCTTGCTTGGTTTGCCTTTTTTCTTCATCTACAAATTTTCCTTTCAAGGTCAAAGCACAAGGCACTCTGGGTAGTTTATACTAAAATGGAAAATTTCTTCTGTCCATCAGCAGGTTGCTCTGCTCCTGGGTCACTTTGTTCCATTCTATGACTTTAAACAGAGTTCAAAAGGAATGCTTATATCATGAAAGCTCTCTCTTTGCTGATTGTATTAGAATATAACATGTTTGCAAACCTAGTGTTTACAAAAGCATTGTAAGTCAGTACTTTACCTTTGCCTTAAAATAACAGAGAAGTAGGTGATCAAATGCAAATAATTAAAAATCACCAGGCATAGGGGGCAGCTGGGTGGCTTAGTGGATTGAGAGCCAACCCTAGAGACAGGAGGTCCTAGGTTCAGAAACTGCCTAGCTGTGTGACCCTGGGCAAGTCACTAAACCCCATTGCCAAGCCCTTACCATTCTTTTGCCTTGGAACCAATACAGTATTAATACTAAGATGGAAGGTAACAGTTTAAAAAAATCACCTGGCATGTATCACCATAGACTCATTAATTGTTACAGCTAGAAATGAAAATAAAAATTATCTAATTCAATCAGTCTATTTTCCAGATAAAATACTATGTGATCAAGGAAGGCATACATATGATGATTCAGTTTAGTTCTACATAGGAAAAAAATAATTCAAAATAACCTTTAAACAAAATTCTAAATTGTCTAAATTTTTAAGTGGTGCTTAACAAAAATCTAATTTTAAAAATCTATAAAAGGGAGACCTACATATATAAACAGAACTGTCATTGTATAAGCAATCTCCTAACTAAAGTATAAATTATACTAATAATAGAATAACAGAAAATGTTAGTTGAGAACATACTAAAGTCTGGTTGGAAGAAAATACTACCCTTGAACTAGAGAGTTCATTTATCTTGAAGCCAGAGAATCATAGGATTCAAATTTTTAGAATTTTACTTTCATTTTATTCTGAGTTTTACAAACATCAAATAATAAAGCAAGTATTTCCTTACCATTGTGGAACAGAAAGAGGATTGTATGTTGAGCTCTGCATCTTTATTATGTGATTTGTTTTTCTTTTTAAGTACAACATAAATTCAGCATATAACATTCAAACTATAGCCTGTTTGTCTGCTTTTCCCTTCATAAATTATAGGATTTAGAGGCTAGGGAGGAAAGTTGATAAAGCAGGAAGAATGTTGGATTTTAAGTACGAAGCCCTGGACCATCTGTGCTATTTTTTTGCTGTGTGACCACAGACAATTCACTTCATTCCTTAGACCTCATTTTCCTCATCTGTAAAATGCTGAAGTTGGATTAGATGACTTTTAGGGTCCCTTTTGATTATAAATCTATTATATGGCAATCCTGATCTCCCAATGTTTCAGTTCCCCAAACTTTTAAATTAGAGAGTTTTACTAGAGACTGGCAGGCATACCAATGTAAGTATAAACTGTTCAATATCCTATGCAACCCTATTATTTTACAGATGAGAAGATGGAGAACATGGTAATAGTTTTTTTGTATTTTAGTAATTTATATGATTAGTTTTCCACTTTAGTGATTCAAATATGAAAATCATTTGACTTTTTGAAGTTACCAGGAAGATTCATCTTTGATTTAAATGTATTATTGAATCAAATGCCAGTAAAATTTCAACATCTTGGACCTAATTCCATAGGACCCACTGTCTTTCATTTTCATTTTCTGTTGTAGAGGAAACCATTTTCTTTCAATATTTCATAAGCCACCCTATAAAGGACTTGCTTTTTTTGAAATTAAAATATCCCAGGTTCTACACCATGGGATGAAAAATTGGGCTTAATATTTGCTAAAATCTTCATAGTAGGTCACAAATAAAATACAAACTACTTATAGTAACAAAAAATGAAACAGTAATGGGGGACCTCCTAAAAAAATCATAGTAAGGTAACAAAACAATAACCATTTCCTCTCCCAAAGAAATGAATTTGTAAGACCATAAAATTTTAAAACAATTCAGAAAAATAAAATTATTGATTAGCTAAAATGCAATTTCTAGTGAAAATGATTACTTGTAAAAATTAGCTTCTTTGAAGATTCCATAAAAATTAGTTACTGAATTATTTCCATGAAACTAACTAGATTTTAGTGAAATTGATATCATTCAAAAGATACATTGAAAAAAATTCTGTGCTTTTTCATATGGTTCAATGTTTAACAATAACTTCTGTATGGTCCCAATATAAAATGAGAGGTAACAAACCTGTTGAAATAAATAGAAATTTATATATTACATCTTATTAATTTAATTGTATCTAGTCGATCTCTGCTTAACGATCTTCCTGGAAAGCCAAATTATCTCCATTGAGATATGACATTTTTATTAGCAATATTCAATTTTGACAGAAAAATGAAATGAATATATGTATTCAGTAGAGGAAGAACAATTTTCTGTTAGGTATATTACTCACCTGATAGAAATTAACCTTTCTGTGGGGTTGGAAGCTGTCAATTAGTAGTATTGCAAATTAAAAAGTTTAAGCAGCCTGATCCTGGCATTCAACTAGTTTAAATTACAGCCTTGGAAACTCTCTTCAATGAAATACTAGTGCTCTGGCTATTGGTTCCTATCTTTGTTTTGGTAGAAGATCCTCAAGGACATCTTTGACAAGGAAATATGTTACCATCATAAGCCAAGGTCAGTTTAAGTGATACAGCAGATTAAAAATAAAGGCAAATTTCTTTGAATTGACACTTTTTTCATGATTTATGTACAAACAGAAACAATTAAAGCCACTTAATGTTATACGTTATATGGATTTTAAGGTCTTGCGCTTCTTGAACTTGAGTGGTAAGTCAATTGTTTAATATTAATAATACTAGGATGACAATACATACATTGGCTTAGCATGTTCTTCAGGTTCACTGTCTCTCTCTCTGATGAAAAAGTGAATATAGTCTTAGGAGATCTTTTTCAAGATATTATTTATGGTGGATTGTCTCTGAGTACAATCTGTTTTGTACATTGAAAAAGGAATACTTTATTGATCAAAAATAGTTAAAACTTTGGTAACTTTTCTAGCAACCTAGTCCTTAGGCACCTCAGCTAACATTTTCTCTGTCTTTGTCACTCAAAAATATAAAAAAAATTTGAACTTTCTTTTTTTCTATTCCCTGACTACAAATTCCAATCCTACCTTTTTCATTCCTTCATCCACTTTGAATCTGTCCTTTTTTCTAGATCCTCAGCTCCTCTTTATTCTCCAAGTACATCAGGACTCATTGGTTTTACTTGTCTCCTGACTTATTTTGGATGTTTTACCATCTATTTCAATCTAATTTTTTATTCTTGCCAGCACTGCACATCTCACCCCCTTAACTTTCTGCTATAGATCTACTGCCAGTCCGAAGAAGTGGTGAATCTCAATTTCTGTCCACTTTTCTACGGTTTATAGGTTGTTTAGAATAGTAATCTTTCACCTGATTCCATTATAGACTAATGCCACCTAAGTTGAGCTGACCATGATGTTTGCTGACAAGGAATTAATTGAAGGGGAAAGTGACGAATTTCCGTTGCCAAGGTTTTGCTCTCCCTTAGATGAGGGAATCTAAAAGAATTAGTTGGATAGTTCATTATATCTCAGACAGCAAGTACATAACTTACATTCCAGAAACTCATCTATCCACCAAATATTTGGAACTTAGCACACATTTCTTACATAAGTAAAGATATAAATGATTGTTTGAATCCATCCTGGCCTGTCTGAGCCCATGCAAATACCAATGAAATTCAAAAGGCATTAAGTGCCTACTATGTATGAGGGTCCATGCAAGTACAATAAATACAGCTGAATGCAGACCAGGAGGGCAGTGACCAGACCTCTCCCCAGACCATACCACCTTGGAAGCACCAAAAACCTAAAGACTCTTGAGACCTAGTTGTGAAAGCAGCAGGACATAAGCCTGAATTGCCTCTTCTCCTTTCCTGCCCCCAGCAAGGGTAAGAAGAGCCCAACCCTAACATAAAGTCCCAAAGTAAAAAAATAGTCTGAGTAAATGAGCAAATAAAGAAAAAAACAGTACAGCTCCTAACTCAGCTTGCATAATTTACATTGTACTGGGGCAATCCAAGATATAGGGGAGAGAATAAGTAAGTCAAGGTAATTTTGAAGAGGGAAAGGAAACTCAAGATTGGAGAGATCAGGGGAAGTTTCAGTGAGAAACTGGAAGCTGAACCTTGCTTTGAAAGAAGCTAGGGATTTGATGAGACTGTGGTAAGGATGCAGAGCATTCCAGGCATGGCTAAAAGTTGTGCAAATGCACACTATGAAAAACTAAGAACAGGATAACAACTTGTATCAGTGTCACGAGAATAGTGAATTAATGAAATGGAATAAATATGAAATAAAAATGGAAAGGTAGGTGGAATTCATGCTTTGGCTTTGGCTTTGGATACCACACTGTGGATTTTTCATTTCATGCTAGAAGCAATAGGGAAACACTGAAGTTTTAGGGAAACATTTGTTTCTGGAGAACCAGTCTACTTAGGTCCAAGTTGTGGAGAGAGTCATCCTTAGGTAAGTGACATCCAATTGATAATGTTTTGGGCTCCAACAATCCTCAGAGTCATACTATAGTATGTATCCACTAAGATATGGGGAGATTAGAATCCATTCCAGTGGAAAGAAAATCTGTACTGGCTTAAATTACAGATATTTTGAAACCAAGACCTGAAGAAATTTATAGTTTTAACTTAAATTTCCATTCAGACCACTAGAGACTATAACTATTGCTGCAACTATGACAACTGTTAACTGCATTTTCCATCTAGCCACCATTCTCACTTCTAGTTATGATTTCTATTGACACCAGTCAGAAAGAAATATCCCCCACCAACTTGAAAACACATATTCTCTCTCTCTCTCTCTCTCTCTCTCTCTCTCTCTCTCTCTCTCTCTCTCTCTCTCTCTCTCTCTCTCTCTCTCTGTGTGTGTGTGTGTGTGTGTGTGTGTCTGTCTCTCTCTCTGTCTCTCTGTCTCTCTGTCTCTCTGTCTCTCTCTGTCTCTCTCTCACACACACACACACACATACACACACACATCCCTCTTTGCCACTTTTGGTCATTACTAGCTTCCTAGTGAGTGGTAATAAGACCACTGATAAATAATGTAATCTTTCCTCCAAAGAGTACTTTCTCTGGTCAAGATATGCTCTGATTCCCCACTACCCACTGGAATTTGGGACTCCTGCCTTTAGAATGCTTAGTTCTGATGGATAAGAGCCTTCACCTTTTCTTGCCTACAAGCAGGTCACCTTCCTGGTCATATCCAATCCACTCTGTCTTTACTGTGACTCAACTTCTCCACTCACTGAGATTTTGTCTCCCATTGGATATTGGGCTTCTCTAGGTGAGTTATTGATGGGAATGAAGCAATTATGAAGATGGCAGAACATTGAGATCTTATGTTTTAACCAATTAGATAATACTGTAAATTAGAATGAAGAAAAGTATATACCAGTCCTGTGCTTGCAAGCCTGAAGAGGAGGCCGCCCAAGATATCTTGATGGCTGACAGGTGATGTTAAGTAGGACATCGAAAGGAACGTCACACATATGCACTGGGAATCTTTGCAATTAAGGGAAAAGATCTTTATAATTAGGAGAAATTCCCTAAGCCCTGTGCATACCCCCTTTCTCTTTTCATACGCTGAAAATAACCTTATGATATGTAAATCCTTAAAACACACCTCCACCTAGAAAATTACCTGCCTCTTCACCACCCATTTTCACTTTGGATTGACCCTGCCATGTCCATTGAAGGAATGTTCTGAGGGAAGGTATAGAACTTCCAAGGAAGGGAGGGGGCAATCCTCCAGATCCTCTATTAATTTAGCAACCAGAATCCTTTCAAGGGCCATTCCATAACCCTGGGCTATTTCTGATGCCCCCTGGCCATACTCTCTGTAACATCTTTAAATAAACACTTTCATGCCTTCAGATGAATGGAGTCTGAGATGTAGTTCTTTGGAAGACAAGCTGCCTTTGCTCTCCCACAACAAACTCCTTGTCCCACAACATTTTCACCTGGTCTTCCTTTCAAGCTAGATCACCAGGTCACTTCTCAGCAGTTACCAAACTATGCCACCACATTTTTACTTCATATTTCTCCTTTCCCTTCCTTCCCACTCAAGCTTCACAATATGTGCTATTTTCTCCTATTTAGAAGGCAAATTCCTTGAAGACAAGGACTATCTCAAGTTTGAATTTCTTTCTCCACTGTATTAATGTACAGTGCTTGGGACATAATAAGAACTTATAAATGCTTTCTTTTTTATTCATTCATTTATTCATCTATTCATGTACATAGTATGATTAGATTCATCACATTACTTTTGATTTTGACACACCAGATATTCACAAGCCAACTGGAATTCAGAAAATTAGTTTGAATGATCATCATCAGGACATTGAAAAGTGAAATTTTCAGTGATCCAAATAGTTTTATAATAGCTAGAAGTTTGGTATTGAATGTAGGTAGAACTATTTAATACCCATTTTTACTTTTCATTTAGAATGTGTGACATATGCAGAAATTAAGTGTTTAGGCTACTCAGAAGTCTAAATATTTTGAAAATTGAGACACTTGGGCATCTAAGACACCCATTACATTTTTATGGAAAGCACAACGAACTTAGCTGTGTTAAAGGTAGGCAAAGGGACTTCTAACCATCCTTTCTGCCTATTTTTTTCCTAGACTTCCCTCCAAGCTCCCTGGATTAGTTAATGGATTTGACAGGACTTTCTGGGGTCAACCATTTAGAAAAGGAATGATTGTCCTGGAAAGTAAACCAATCCAGCAATTCATTCAAGTGCTCACTTAGGAATAAGCCCCTTGTGCTACTTTATAAATTTCCAGGACTCGCACAGGGTTTTCTGAGGCTACAGAGTTTAACTGCAAAATTTTCAGCCTATGGGCAAGTCAAATTGCATAAGAAATATTTCACCACCTTCACAAACAATGTTGAAGCTAGAAAGTAGATGAGTTCTGCTCCCAAAAGATAACTTTTGTCAGTAATTCTCTTTGACCTAACTGGTCTCAGAGAAATTATTTGCTCAAGAACTTCATGGGTCATCTGCAAAACCCAGAGCAAACTTGAATTGGATTACTCCAAATTAAGGAACACTACATTATACTTTTAAGAAGCAATACAATAAAGTGACATATCTTTCAATAGTGTTACTCTGTTGAATTCCTAAACCCATGTATAGTCAAAATGTAATAGTTCAGTCCTGAAAAACACAAAACAAAACTGGACCTATGATTTATTTCATCAGCGTAGGGAGGTTCCTTGTGAGGAACTTAGCTCTGCCAATTCAAATTTAGATCTGTTCTGCAAATAAATGTCTGTCTTAGTTACCAGGAACATTGCTTAAATGACTTGCACAGGATCATTTAGCCTGTATGGGTCAGAAATGAAATTCCTTCTTACTTCAAAGCTAGCCCATGATCTACTAAACCATGCTTCCTCATTAGCACCAAGGAAAGCGACCGGACCTGTGATTTCAAACTCCCAGTGAGGAAACTCCCTCCACTAGTACAGGATGAGGCCTTCTGAAACTGATAGTCATAGATTAGACTAAAACACTGAGAGTTGAACTAACTTGCCCATTGTCACATAGTCAGTATATATGTAGGCAACCAGGTGATATAGTAGGTTGAGCACTACAGTTGGAGTTAGGAAGACCTGAGTTCAAATCCAGTCAAAGAAAGACACTAGTTGTGTTACTCTGGCTAAGTCACTGACTCAGTTTGCCTCAGTTTCCTCATCTATAAAATGGGCTAGAGAAGGAAATGGCAAACCACTTCAATATCTTTGCCAAGAAAATTCCAAAAGTGGTCACAAAGAGTCAGGTATGAATGAAAACAACCAATTATCCCCAAACCCTCAAACTTATAAACTTTAAAGTGCTATATAAATAAAAATTATTAGGTCAGAGGCAGGATTCAAATCTAATTCTTCCTGGCTTCAAGGCCAGTTCTCTATCTAATATCATATTTCCTCTTCCTTATTTGGAACTCCAAATTTAAAAATCTTTTCTTGTTTTAGAGATTTTATGTGTACACATTTATATATGTGTGTATATATTATAAAATATTAACTAAATATTAATAGCATATTGTACTCTGATTTCCTTGGCAAGTATGGCAATTGGGTGGTGGGGTGGGGGGTTGAAATTGAAGGAGGGGAGCAAAGTTTGGCAGTTCTGCCAGCCATGTAACCAAACTTGAGTGGGGACATGATGGCCTTGAAGGGAATGTCCTCATTCCAATCCTCAGATGTTTTACAGGAATCTAGGCTAGCAACCAGGAGCATGAAAGAAGGCAAAACAAATTTTCTGACCACCACTCAAATTAATTTAGACAGATAGAGTCTTAGTAAATAGCAGAGGGTTTAAATTCAAATGACATACTTAAATTCCTATGGGATTCTCGAGCCAGTTGGTGACTGAGCACAGCTGGCTGAGGTCTGGAATCTCATACAAAAGAAATCTGAGTTGGATTCAGGAGTATAAACTAAGAACTGAGTTTCTAGCGGATCTCACTGCAATTGACAAGAAATACTGGCAAAAAGCAACAGAAAATAGCTTAGTAGAGAGAAAAAGGCAACTTCAGTAATTGTAATTTTCAAAGACCATATATTAAGTCAGAGAGGGGTTACAAGTTGTATCAGTGGAGAAATTAAGCCATATTGGTAAGATAATAGAACTGTGAAGTATTGAATAAGCATATGAACAAAAACAAAATATATGCAACAAAACACTTCGACTTTCAAAGTAAGCAATTAGAAAAAAAGTTACAAAAATAGTGTTCTGCCTCCTTGACTCTCCTCTACAAAAAGAGCTTTTATTTATTTATTTTTTGCTTCCATATTTCAAAACATTATCTGACCTTCTTTATTTTCTGTTACTGACCTACTCAAATGGAATCTAAGTTTGTTTTTACAATATTCAAGGGCAGGTACTAGCTAGCACTCTGAAATAGTGCTATCATTATGGCTTTCCTCCCACTTGGACCCAAGGTCAGTAGTAGAAAGGAGTGTGGTGTGAGGGGTTGGTAAATGGGGACTAAACCTTGTGTTAAAAGATGGAAATAAAGGTTTTAAAAGCCATTCTCAAGAAAAAGTAAGTGCCTCACATTAAGACTTAAAGAAAAATTAATTCTTTTTCTAAATATTATTAGAAAAAATACTCTAAAATGATAAGCTTGTGGGTAACTGGAAAAAGCCATTCCAACCTCAAATATTAAGTTTATATAAGTGATTGGCCCAAAATATTTAAGGGAGTTAGTTATTAGTTTTTTTAAGTATAAAATTGTCAAACGCAGGACAAGGATACATTTTGGTGGTTCTGTTTCTATTCTGGTTCAACTGACTTAGGTGGATTCAGTGGTGTTGAATGCCAATGCCTTTTCTTGTCTCCCTTTTTCTTCATGAAGAAGGCTGTTGAATGTGGCAAATATGGCCAGCACAGAGGAGAGATTCCATCAGGTAGGAGAAGGTAGGATCTATCTGGTGTTTTTTTATAGGGTTAAAAGGATGCCAGGGACCATATCACCAGTGTAGCACCATCAATTATGCATGAAACAAAGAAACCTTTATGCTCTAGTTAACTGCATCATAGGGACCCTTGTCCATCAGCATCCTCTAATTCCCACATAATATGTAATCCTATTTGGTCCTTAGCCTATGGACTTCTTCCTTGAAATCTTATCTACACTACAGATTAGAGGGTTTTCTAATGAAATCCTATCTGGCTCTCAGGGCCTCCTTCCTCCTTTGTATTCTGTATAGTCCTTGGCTAATGAGATTAAATATAATAGGAATAAATTTAAAATCCACTGGTACAAACAATTTATTTTCCAAGTATAGGATGAAGGAGATGTTACTGGAGGAAAATCCACGTGGGAAAAAAAATTGGGGATTATAGTAAACTGCAAATTGTCTGCAGCAAATTGTAGGGGACTAGAGTTAACAGTGTAATGTGGCAGCCAAAAGAACTAATGCAATTTAAAGCTGAGGGAGAAAATGTTAAATAATTAAGATTAAACTTAAAGGTCTGTCCTATGTATTTTTTTTTTACAGAGAACTGGTTGTTGAACCATTTCCAGCACATCATTATATTTTAGCTCAACATAAGGAAAAAAGTAAAGCTTTCCCAAAGTGAAATGGCCTTTTTGGTAAGGGAGGCTGTTCCCCCTCAATGGGATCCTTCAAGAAGAGGTTGGATGGTGCCCAGTTGTTGCAAATGTTATAGATGAAATTTTTGTTCAATATGAATTACCTGAAATCTGAAATTCTTCCTGATTGTGAGATTCTGTGAAATGTCATTTGATGAATTCCAAAGCATAGAATTATGTTCCAAGAAGTTGTAAATATACCATTTTGTATCCAACAACTTTCTTAACTTTATTTTGTTTTGTTTTTGTTAAACAATTACTTTGTGGTTTCAGGAGACATTTGGCATTCACTAGACCAAATAATCTAGAAATAAATAAAAGGATGTATCTCATATTTCTTATGATAAGAATAATGACATTGAATTTTCAAAATAAAAAAAAAGTGAACAACCAAAATGTAAAATGTAAAAACATACTGTCTAAGACTTTGGACAGATTGTACAATTACATAGTATTTATATCCATAGCAAAATCTGCTTCTTTCTTTCTGAATTACTTTTAGAAAATTCTTAGTTATCAAAGGTACCCTATATTTGTTCTACTGCCCTCAAATGATATTAAGATATACTAATGTTCAAATTAAAACTATAAATGAAAGTATTCTGTAGGTACTATTCAAATGTCATCTCTCATCATCATCGTATCTAAATTGGAGAATACCTTTTTGTCATTTTTATCAGTGTCTTAACTATAAATTACTTTAATATTTAATATGGTAATTTTTTTTATTTTATGGGTACCATATACATCAATTACTTCCAATATATGGAATGTTGGAATTGAAAGGTATTTTAGGAGTCATGTGCCCTTTTTAGTTTGTAGCTGATGGAGCAAAGGCCTAAACAGATGAAATGATACCTCTAGGTTCTCACAGAAGAGATTTAACCACAAAACCAGGGCTCCTGATTCCCAAGCCAATAATCCATATACCAGCAATAATTACCAAAATCTTTTTTCTAACTAGTAAAATTCTTTCCTACTTATTGTCTGGAGGACAAAATCTAGTTATATGGGAAAGAGAATTTCTTCATCTTAACTTAATCAAGTACTTTGGAGATTTTTAACCTTTTAACTTTTAACCACCCTTTTAACTCGATCAGTCAGGAATTTGTGAATTCTTTTGATAAGAATTTACACCTTCACAGGGCAGGACAGGAGGTGGATCCCACAGACACTGCCCTTTGGGCAGTGCTAGGAAATTTGGAAGCTGTGATTGGTTCTCATTAAGTGGGAGAGAGACAGGAAGTAATGTGGGAAAAGGACTATAAAAGGCAAGACTGAGGAGAAGAGTCATGCATTTATTCCTTGGCACTTTGAGGAGGAGACTCTCCTGGGTAAGAAGGATTTTGCATGATTCTATGCTGGAGACATTCTGGGTGGATGGCTGGAACTGAAGGAAGAGGCTTACATCGGTGAGACCCATATTGAAGAAGTTATCAGACTTGGAGATTGGGACCTGAGGGAACTTTTGTTGGAGTTGAGCTGAATGTCTTTGGATTGGAAATTATAGGGTATTTATAGCTAGGATATTTAGCTAGGAGATATCTTCGACTTCCTGCCTACATTCCTCTCTTTTGCTGTATTTATATTACATTAAATTATTAGGAGCTACTAACAGATTTTTTTGACTTAAGAAGTTAATTATTTTTATAAACAGTGACCACAACAACTCTTTTTAAAATTCTTATATTTGTCAAACCTAATTTTAAATCTCACATATATCTCATACTTTCAAAGACCTTAAGGATTCCCGTGTCTTAAAATGTCATTCCTATGCTAAAGAATCCTAAATCTCTATCTCTTGGAAATGCTCAATTCTCTTCCACAGCAATTCTCTTCCACAGCATCTTCATTTCCATCAGTTGTAACAGGAAGGTCATTCCTAGGGAGCCTGGGCCAAAGCTTATTGTGTATTTTCTTTTGTGTTCTATGATATCATTATACAGAAGAAATCTAGTGAAAATGAAGATCAAGGGAATCTTTGATCAATGCAATAGAGCTTATTAACCTTTAGAATAACTGAGGAGAAAAGCAGAGAAAGGGGTGGGTGGTTGCACAAAAAGAGAGCAGCCAGGTGGTGCAGTGGATAGAACACTGGGCCTTAAATCAGAAAGATTCATCTTCCTGAGTTCAAATCTGGCTTCAGACATTTACTACCTGTGTAACCCTATTTGCCTCTGTTTCCTCACTGTAAATGAATTGGGGAAGGAAATGGCAAACCACTCCAGTATCCTTGCCAAGAAAACCCCAAATGGGGTCACAAAGAATTGGACATGATTGAAATGATTGAATAAGAACATTGTACAATGGAGCAACATGTAGCTGAAGGGACATGTGTGGAAGGGAAGATAGATGGGGACAATATTACTATCAATAAATCACCAAACATTTACTAAGCACCTACTGTGTGTCATGTGCTCTGTTAGGTGCTAGCCAAAGATACAAATGAAGCATCTGCTGCCCCTAGGACTTTACATTCTATAAGTAGAATCAGCATATACAAATATGAGGAAATATAAATATATATAAAATAAAAACAAAGTAATTTGGGTGGAGCATTAGCTCTGAGAGGAGCAGAAAAAAACCTTATATAGGAGAAGGTGCTTGAGATGAGTTTAGATGGGAGCTGGGGATTCTAAGAGATGGAGGTGAGAAGGGAAGATATTTCCGGCATGGAGAATAATCTGTGTGAAGACATGGAGCTATGAAAGAATTTTGTGTATGAGAATACCAATCAATCAGTTATTTAAGAAAGAAATATTAAGCACTCATGTTACCTAGGCACTGTACTAGATGCTACAGATACAAAGACTAAAATGAAGCTTATCATGCTCTCTTTGGCTCTTTATACTCCTTTAAACTCCTCTTTACCTTTCACCTTGAAGCCTCAGAAAAATATATTTATAACTTAGTTTTGATTTCATGTCTAGTGTGTCCCCAAAGGAAGAAGCAGAAAAATACTTAATATGGAATATGCATCAGACAACTCTATATTTGTCCTATGCAAAAGAAGTGCTTATCCAGAAGACCTACAAGTATGAACTGACAAATACTTGAACAAGAAGCAGAAACAATTATTATAATACTTTCCCAGGGAGAGTATTAAAATACAAAGAGCTGATGTAGTTTTTTTTTAAACTATTCAGTAGTCATTTACTTAGTCACTCTTGCTCTTTCCTAGCTAAATAATTCACTATATATTCATATCTTCTGGAAAGGTAAGCCAGGAGTTGAGCTCCCCCTCTGTCAGTGATCTGACATCCCAGGCTGATCTCCTCTGTCAAACAGGCAGCTCCAACCAAGGGATTTTTCTCTTTTGGACATGATGAATTTGAAATATTTATGGAACATCCAATTTAAGATAGAAACTGCATATCAGGGAAGAAATTAGGGCTAGATAAATATATCTGAGAATCATCTGGATAGAGAAAATAATTGAATATAGTGGAGCTGATGAGGTCACTGTAAAGGTAATTTTAGTGTTTGACTTAAATCTAAATAATTGGTCACAAGGGATGATTCCCAAATAATAAAATATCCAAGTCAGCTGGGAATTATGGAGATTTTAATTAATATAGAGAGAAGGAATTAAAATTGGAAAAAAGAGAGAGACAGAGAGACAGAGAAAAGAGAGAGGGAAGAGAGAGAGAGAGGAGAGAGGAGAGAGAGAGAGAGAGAGAGAGAGAGAGAGAGAGAGAGAGAGAGAGAGAGAGAGAGAGAGAGAGAGAGAGAGAGGAGAGAGAGAGAGAGGGAGAGAGAGAGAGAGAATTAATTTAAACTGCTCTGACTCAGGATGAGCTAGACAGTTGTTAAAGGCCTTGGCCAAAGTGGCCTCCCTGAGCCTAAGGGAAATCTTATCACTCACAAGACCGTCTCCAAGCTGGGTTCCAGTCCTCCACTGAACTCAATCTTCTGAACTGAGTTCAGAACTGAATTCCACTCTGAACTGAATTTCTGGAACTGACTTTTTACCCCTCCTTTTAAAGAAATTTTTTCTTATGTCACCTCCCCTAAATTTTCATGCCTACTAATCACAATAGACACATTTCCCAGGACTTCTCATTCTTAGTTCTCACCACTCTTTAGTTCTCACCTTCTCTGATTAAACTATATCTTCTGAGGTACTTCACACTTCTTTGTTAAGCTTACCTTTTGTGAGTTACTTGACCTTTTTGTGACTAATTTAACCTTTATAGGTACTTAAGACTCTGTTGTATTAGATCTAAAAATAGACTTAGATTAAAGTTCTATCTTCACTATAAGGTATGAGTTAAGTACCTTCATTGTTCAATCAGGAGTTTACAACTTTTTCTTCCCCTAAAGTATGTCTAAGTATGGGTGGAGTAATGTAAAGTTCCCAAGACATTCCTAATTCTGTTAGACTAAGTATATCCATTGTTACAATAAGAAAATATCTAAATCAAATCTTCTAAAGTACAGTCTAGTATAGTCTAAAGTTCAGAGTAGTTTTTAAGATTCACATCACCAAGTAGGATGGTGACACATGGAGAAGATATAATGCAGAGGGAGAATGGAACCCTAGGGAACACTTTAGTGAAGGTAACAGAGCAGTCAGAGAGACAGGAGGAAAACCAGGATAGAATGGTGTCATGAAAGCCCAAAAAGGAGAGATTATTCAGGAAAAGATGATGATTGATAATATCAAAGACTCAAAAGAGGAAAAGGAGGATGAAGTCTGAGAGAAGATCATTAGATCTGGCCAGCAAGAAATTACTGGTAATTCTGTAGAGATCAGTTTCTATTGAATGCTGAAGTCAGAAGCCAGATTGAAAAGGGTTTAAAAGAAAATGAGAGAAGAGAAATGAAAAATTCCTCTTTAAGAATATAAAAGAGAGGGGGCAGCTGGATTGAGAGCCAGTCCTAGAGATGGGAGGTCCTGGGTTCAAATCTGTTCTCACACACTCCCTAGCTGTGTGACCTTGTGTAAGTCACTTAACCCCCATTGCCTATCCCTTACCAATCTTTTGCCTTGGAACCAATATATAGTATTGATTCTAAGATGGAAGGTAAGAGTGTTTTTTTTAAAGAATAAAAGAGAGAGGAAAAGTAATTGAGAGGAAAGCCATTTTAGATGACTTTATCAATGCATTTAATTATGAAGATGAGGAGAGATATAGGATAACAGCTAGCAGGGATGGAAGGAAATTAAAAGTGAAGGTTTTCTTAAAAATGGAAAACATATGGACAGGTTTGTAGATATGTGGCAGGGAAGCAGAGAGTAGATGGGAAGGCAGTGAGGATTAATGAGATAGTGGGGATGATAGTATATGTAATCTAGAGAGGGGTGGGTGAAATGGAATGGCTTGTACACAGAGAAGGGTTTATTTTGATAAAGAGAAGGTTCATTTCTTCATGTAAGACAGAGGTAAAAGAGGAGATAGTGGGAGTAGGCATATGAATGATATGGAATGAAGAGAAGGGAAGAAGAGAGACATTTCAACAAATGGTCTCAACTTTTTCAGTGAAATATGAGGCAAGACTCTCAGCTGAGGAAATATAGATTAGAGTTGAGACTTGAGGAAGGAAAAAATGATTTGGTATAACCACTGTAGTGACTAGGATATTAGATCAACTAAGATCCAGTTCAGATTTTTTAACATAAATTTGTCAGAAGAATTAAAAAAAAGAGAATTTCTACTTCCATTCATCAGCATGTGAATAGGAATGGAGGCAGAAGTTTGCTAAAATGTTCCATTTCCCTAGTTCCTCCTGACCTGAAGAGTTAACATGATACATTGTGGGGGAAGGTCAAGATGTGATCTTCTATATTTGACTCTGTGCTCTGTTGTTTCTTGATGCTATCCTCTATAACTACTCCATTTGAACCAAGAACTTCTCTTTTCAGTCCAGGGACTCCTCAGACCCTTTTTCTATACCACCTGTATCATAGGGTCACCAGTTTAGAGTAGGAAAGGATCTCAAGATCATTTAGTCAACTCTTAATTTTATAGATGAGGAAAGTAAAACTTGGGAAGTTGTGACTTCCCCAACAGAATGTAAGTAGTAAGTAAAGGAAACAGGATTCAAACCCAAGTTCTTTGACTCCAAATCCAACACTTTTTCCTTTGATTATGGCATCAGCTAATACTGTCCAGTCTCCATTGTTCATGCTCTTCTCTCCAACACCATTACTGACATACTTTCCATTACTTTGTCTCTGCTGATGCTTCCTTGGCATAGTGTAATAGTTCATTTAGAATAAACCACCTGGGGCTAATATGCCTCAGGGCTAATGATAGATTTCTAGATGTTTGTGGTTCAGAGCTGTAGAATCTCCCAATTTGGCATACTAAAAGGTTGCTCTAGTAGTTGTCAAGATCTTCTGAAGATCTCATCCTATTCAGATGAACACCAGCCTTCATTCCTAGGGGAATCAAAGCAAGTGAATTATGTTTCCTTCCTCCCGACTCAGGGTATATTATTGTTGTTGTTTGGGGTGTTCAGGAAGGAGTAGGATCTTTGTTGTGAGGGTTTGTTAAGCCCTTTTCAGGGTTGCTTTCTGCCTTTGATGTTCACCTGCCACCCAGCTCTCTCCTGTGACTTCAAAAAACTGTAGCATATAGTGGTCATGACTTGGTAAAGCATATTAGCAAGTGGTCTAAAATGGATCGAAGATAAGCAAGGAGTCTCAAACCTATCAGTGAGTTAGGGGGTGTCTACCCCAAGCATGCAAAGATATCCCCTGGCAGAATGGGCAGATGAGAACAACTGCCATGAAGGCAGGGAAATGGGTGCTGAGGAATGCTGAGAGCCTGGTCAGACATGAAAGAAACCAACATCATCCACTGCATTGTGAAACATCTTGACTTTTGCCTTGCTGCTGGACTTTGATGACTCTGGCAGAGAAAGCAAGGCTAACAAAGTTGTGCAACTCTGCCCTACTTAAACCCAGTTTATGTGTTTTCTAAAAGACATTGCTAACAATGTCATTTGGACACCTGATCAACTCAGGGTGCAGGTAATGGTTCCCTCCTCCCCCCACAGTCAGCATCCTGTATCATATCTTTATGAGGCATTCATGTTCCTTTCCATTTGTTTCTCCAAGTCCTACCATCACCATACCACCCTCAGTAACTAGCACAAGGCCATGCAAATTAGCCCCCAGACTCAGAGAAGTCATACAATGGAATCCTGAAGGAAAAAAAAATCCAGATTTGGTGACCAAAGCTTACAATTGTGGCAATAAGTGTTTCTGTCTCTGCACAGGTAGGGGAAGATCTAAAAATCAACAGCAGCTACTCCAAGTTAACAGCTCTTTGGTGATAGCTGTCATTAGTCTCAAAAAGAACAGATCCAACAGGAAGTCAAAAGCAATAAAAGCACAAATATTGCTCCCATTGTTTCCTGGGGCATATAGACTGAAAGGCATAATTCAAACAAGGATTTCATATTCGAATTGCCTATCCTCCTTTACAAGTTTGCATAGAGTCCTCTTTGTTTGCCAAATGGCCACTTTGTCCAACAAAAAGATTTCACTTTCTAGTATTTTGTATTCTTTTTCTCTATGAGCTTTCATCTTTTTAAAATATTCACTTAATTTCTACTTTGCTGTGTACACTAAAGTGATAGTGAATCAGTTGTTAAAGACTTAAAGTAAGAAATTATTTAATTTCAAATAAAGGATGATCAATGTGTTGTCCAGTAATATTTATGAAGAGCTACTCCCAGATTCCAAATAAAAAATAAAATAGGCCACCATATTCTAATGAAATCACCAGCAGCTGTGGTGAAGTGGCCACTTAGCTTTTCAGAGAGGAAAATAAAAATCCAGAAGGCTTCACTGGCAAGACATTCTTGACAAATTGAGTATTTTACTAGATGAGATTCGATGCATACTTAGCTGTTTCTCCTGGCAAAGATGTTTTAAAATGAGACAACAGTTCCCCTTCTCTCACCATAATTAGAGACCTCCTGCCAAGGTCTCTTATTTATTGATAACTTATGCTGACTGATCCCCTTTCCTCTCACGTGTCCTGTCTGGTCTCTGTCAAATCCCACATGTTCTCCACAAGTTTTGCAGTTTGGGATGAGATAATTATCATATGAACAACACCTGCTTTTCAGAATTTGGCCCAAATACTTATTACCATTTCCATTAATCATATGTATCATTTGTTTCCAATTTATACTCATTTAGCAAATTTTTATTCTTGGAATCTTTATGTGTAGAATATGTTCATTCTGATGTCATATTCAAGTAGTCCATCTTGCATGTTTTCTGATTTCTTTGCAGCAGACTTTCCCAAATTCTTGTCCTGATTCTTAGGTACAGTACTGTAACTAGGGTTTGATGATCAAGGCTTTTCCCCAGAGCCTAGAAATTAAGAGGGTGCTGGCATACTTATATTGCATAGTTATAACTGAATTTAAGCACCTAATTGGCAAGAATAATTAGTTGTAATAAAAAGCAGCCAGATGACATGACTCCCCTTCCACACACATATACACATCTCAGGTGAGTTCCTACAGTTTATCCCTATTGCTCCAGAATCTGTATACTCAACTGAATTGCTGTATCACCCAAATTGCTGATTACAGCTCTGCTTAAGTGAATGTATCAGGACTCTGAGTTGACCATTCTTTAATGGTCCAGGAAAAGGCCCAGACAATGGGAAGAAAATGTTGCTGAGAGTTCTAAATAAAGAAATTAATTTTAATGGCCCCCTTAACAATCATTAACTGTTCCAAACATCCTTTATTCTTACAAAGATATCTAATTTAAGAGCATCAAGAAGATGTCTATTGTCTATTTTGAGTTAATCAGTCAAGAAAACCTTACTTAACACAAGTAAGAGAATTCACACGTTACTTACTTAGAGAGCTCCACCCTTTAAACTCAATCAGCCAGAAACTCGTGAATCCTTTGATAAGAGTTTACACTCTCAGAGGATAAGAGGTGGATCCCACAGACACTGCCTCCCTGGTTAGTTCTAGGCAATTTGGGAGCTGTGATTGGTCCCTGTGAAGTGGAAAAAGGAACAGGAAGTGATGTGTAAAAAGAACTATAAAAAGTCCTGATCTTCCTGTCCAGGGATGCTTTGGCTTGAATCTTCAACTTGGAGCTTCACCTTGTGACTTGCCTCTTGGAGGTGGTTTTGGACTTGGACCTCAACTTCATTTGGGACCTTGGCTCTTGGAGGAATGCTCCTATCTTCTCCTTTGAACTTCATCTTTGGTGAGTGAGTAGCTGATCTTCCCTTCCTGGCTTCTGGAAAGATTAGTTCTGGAGAGGCCTCCTCCTGAAGGAGACTGAGCTGATGGAACCTTTGTATAAGACATCACTGGGTCCTCTGGTTGAGGGTTAACAAGCTCAGCCAGGGCTGAGCTGGACACCAGAGCAACATTTAGTGTGATAGGCTAGATATTTTCTCTACCTTTTCTTACATTTCTTTACTTTCACTCTCTCCACCTCTTTGTAAATAAGAGCTACTAAAAGTCACTTGACTTGAGCTATAATAGTTTTTAATCGGTGACAACAATATTACTTTAGAATTCTCATATTTTAGTCAAACCCCTAAATTTAGTTTTTTACAAGGCCAACATTAAATTCCAAGGATAAATTTGTTAAAATTTAATTTGCTTCCTGGCTCTACTTTGTTTTCTAGTTTTAACTGAATATGACCCGCATTCCAATACTTAATCCCAATGAAAACATGTACCTTTTTCAGCAGCCTTACTATATCAGGGAATTCACAGATTTGGGATCAGAATAGACCTTAAAAGACCATTTAGTATTTGCCATGGCCTGCAGAGAAGACTCAGACCCAGTGGATTCCACTTATAAGTTTGCCCCTTGTGACCTTTCATGCTTGGTCAAATCATGCTACATGTCTCTCATAGTAAGCAAGTGCTGTTACTTTCAAGTGGTCTCTCTAAAGGGTGTTATTTGTAGATTCAATACCCTTAGGTTATTCTGATGCAATAGTTTTTTGGGGTACTAGACCGTGCAACATATCTAAAATTCCAGTGCCCATTCTCAGAAAAAGTAAGAGCTTCTTGAAGTTAAAAAAAATCATAAAATTAAAAACAGGGATAAAGTTGACAAACTTTGAAGTTGTGGAAAGATTAAATGGACTATATGCACTCAAGCCAAACTAGAAAAGATAAGATAGATGGATGGCTACTCTCAAGACTTCATTTCAAAAAAGTATATTTGATTTGAATTGAACTTTTTCCACATTAGCAGTCAGTTTGGGGTTCTCATTCAGACACAAGACAAATTCACCTGTCATAGAAATTGGTTATACTATTTCAGGGGAATAGATCAGGGAGAAGCAGAAAAAGATGAAATTGAGCAGATGCCCTAGAAAATTGTGGAGAGGGGCTCTTAGCTTGAAACTATATCATCTTTCAAAAACTCACTATCATATTAAAGCACTCATTGTACTTGCTGTGAAAATGCACATAAAGTTATAAAAAAAATCATATACTAGCCATGAGCCTGAGGAGTGGATGTCAGACGCAGAGCTTGTCTTCTTTTGCCAATGTCTTTTATTGCCAAGTATCATTTTTAAACTACAGTGAATAATCAAAGCCCAAGTGTATTGTAGTATACCAATGATATTGTATATTTGTGGTGCAATGACCACCCAACATTTCCTTCTAAGTTGTGAAGAGATTGCAAAATTTTTTTCCATTTGAATAAGTTTATTTAGTCAATTTAGAACATTATTCCTTGGTTACAATTATCACATTATTTCCCTCCTTCCCCTCTGCCCACTCTTCCCACAGCCAACATGCAATTTCATTGGGTATTACATGTGTCCTTGATCAGAGCCCATTTCCACATTGTTGTTTACACTAGGATGTATATTTAGAGTCTACATCCCCAACAATATGCCTTCAACCCACGTATTCAATTTTCTTTGGTGTTTTTACTCCCACAGTGTTTCCTCTGGATGTGGATAGTGGTTTTTCTCATAGGTTCCTCTGAGTTGTTCAGGGTCATTGCATTGCCACTAATGGAGAAGTCCATTGCATTCTCTTGTACCAGTGTATCAGTCTCTGTGTACAATGTTCTCCTGGTTCTGCTCCTTTCACTCTGCATCACTTCCTGGAGGTTGTTCCAGTCTCCATGGAATTCCTCCACTTTATTATTCCTTTTAGCACAATAGTATTCCATCACCAACATATACCACAATTTATTCAGCCATTCCCCAATTGAAGGGCATCCCCTCATTTTCCAATTTTTGCAAAAAAAATATTGCCTCAGGGATGACCATGAAATTCCAGATCCTTGAAATATTAAAATAAATATTTTCCCAAGTGGAAGTAAAGAGATAAGTGACACCAAAATGGAGGCACTAAGAACAAAGTCAAAAGCAGAGATTTAGAAGGATTGTGACATATCTCTGGAATTGGAAACTGAAGGTCTCAAGTTTAGAAATATGCCACAGCAGAATGGAAGCCAACATTTTTTGACAGGACCTGATGTTAAGTCAATTCTCTTTGCTCCAGAAGTGATGAGCTAGTCACAATCAGTCAGGGATCTGGTCCTTGCTAGGAATGGCCCTTAATGGAAAAGTCCCAAATCCTAAGTCCATGCCCATGTTCACACCACAAGTCTTTAGCCTAGATCTCTTAGCTAATAGCTAGTCCTTCTGGTTATGGCCAAAATTGAAAATCAGTTGGAAACTGGATAATAATGTCCACTCTTAAGGTTGTAGGAGGAGTGGCCACGGAGGGCTAAACAAACTGACCTTTAGCTGTTCTTAGAATTGCCAGCTTCAGAGCGGTCTATGTGCTGTCTAGAGACCATGGAAAGCTTCTATTACATAGCTGCAAGGGATATGTGTTATTATATATTACTTATGGTTTTTATTAATCCTCTTCCAAGAATAAGAATTATGTAGCTGAACAGGTTCTGTCATCCTATGGAGACCCAAAGATACTAAGGTCCCATGCTTTGGGCTCAGGGAAATATGCCAGATCCAGGAAAGAGGTGGTGCTGCTTAGAAGGATTAGGGCTGAGAGCTGATCTTTATTGTGTATTTAAATGTTTACCCACATGCTGAAGAGAAGAGACGATCACATATAAAGGGGTAGAACTGGGGGACAGGTTCTCTACTCTAACACAACCATGGAAGAAAGACAAGCATCTTCCCAGCACTTCAGGTTGGGAAGTCAGGGGCAGGAGAGAGATTGGGGAGCAGAGCACCATGGAAGTCAAAGACTGGAGAGAGATTGGGACGGGGAGCGCCATGGAAGTCAGAGACTGGAGAGAGATTGGGACGGGGAGCGCCATGGAAGTCAGTAGTGTCAGAAGTCAGCAAAAGTAGATTGCCTTGGAAGCCAGGGGTGGGAGAGAGATTGGGGAGTAGGTAGTGTGCTGTGGAAGCCAAGGGGATTCTCAGTGCCTGCTCCTGCCAATTGAATAGGATTATATTAGGGACTAGCATTGCCATCTAGTGGTGAAGCGTTATTAATTCCATTCCACACTCACAAGAGGCTAGACACTACTGCCAGTTTTAATTTTTCAACTTTAATTTTCTTCTTATGTTCTCTTCATAGTGTGGTAGAATGGATATTACACTGAACTTGGAGTCCGGAAGACCTAGGTTCAAACCCTACATCAGTCACTTTCTAGCTTTGTGGTCCTGGATATGTCACAACTTCTTGCCCTACTTACTCATTTGTAAATTAGAAGTTTGGGCTAAGTGGCCTCAAAGGCATCTTTAGCTTTGAATCTCTAATGCTGTCAACTTGGAAATAGCCAGATAACATGGTTTATTTCAGACCAATAAACAATATAATACATAATACCTGCACAATCATTCATCCATGTTCATTTGTCAAAAAATAGCCCCTGAATATCTATGTACAAGGACCCATTTCCCAAGGTTTACAATTCAAGCACAAAACCCATTAAAGGACAAGATGAGCTGTGATGTCTTACAAGGCGTCTCACAAATACATTAGTTTGAAGTGAAAATGATTAAGACTGACTGAGCAGCACTAGAATCCAGGTGTCCCAAAAGAAGTGCCAAGCCCTAATTAGTTGTGAATATTGGGTAAGTCAAGTCACCACTAAAGGTCTCTTTCCTCCAGTGAATGAGTTATATTGGATTATCTCTCAATTTGATCCGTAAATTACATGGATATTTCCTTTCACTTTAATCCTATGAAAACTGGCACAAGGTGGTTAAAAGGCTAATGCTAGAGTAAGGAAATTCTGCCTCTGGCACATCCCACTTGTGTGACCATGGGTAAGTCATTTAACTTTAGCTACCTCAGGCAACATTATAGCCCTGGTTCTACAAGCAGTACCCAGTACTGATAAATTTCTGCAAAGGGAGTTCATTACACAGGTGGAGCTGCAGTCCAGAATACTTCCCTTCCTTCTGCCTGCCTTTCCACAAAGGTTTACAAAAGGAACACTTCAGACCAACAGGCTATGTGCTGCCTAGCTTCTAAGCTGTTGTAGACAGAAAAGCAAAATTATTCTTTGTACTTGTGAGCTAGAAATGCTAAGAGAAGTAACCAAATGAAGCATACCAAGGTTAGTCCTTGGCAATTCTTGAAATATTTGTGAAAATTAATAATTGATTTCAGAAGTTTTTCCCCAGGAATATTTTTAATCTATGCTACCATTACTACCTTCAAGGCTGTCATCCCATGAAGACACTGGTGGGTGTTGAACCCCAAATGAATGATTCTCACCCCAAATTATTTGCATTTTTATATTTCCCCTCTAGATTTCTGGGATCATGTTAATACAAAAGTCTTCCACATTTTTACTTTATGTTTTTATAGAGTTTTAAAGCTCCCAAAGCTATTTCTCATATACTGATTCAATATAACATAGTAGAAACCATTCTGGACCTAACTAGGAGACCTTGATACAAATCCTAGCTCCGATCCAGACTCTGTATGACCACAACTGTCTGCTTGTCTGCTTGACTGATCACAGATAAGTTAATTCAGTTCTTTGACTTGTAATTCCTTCATCTGTAAAGTGTGGATAGTACTACATACATTACCTACTTCAAAGAGTTGTCGTTAGGAGAGCACCTTATAAATGCTATGCAAATATGAATTGTTATTTTTATTGAACTTTATTTAATTCAAAAAAATTAAGTAGATACCCTAAAATGTTTTGTAATTATGAAATGATGAAGATGATGATGATCTGGGTCACCCCTCATGATGCTATTTGTCTAAGGAATAATAGCTAACATTTATATGGCATATGCAGTGAGTGTCAGATTTGAACTCTGGACTTTCTTATTCCAGGCTTGGTACTCTATCTACTGTGTAATCAGTTGCTTCTGATCACTGAAAACCATGATCACAGAAGAATCAAAATTTAAAGTGACCCAGATAGCAATGGAAAGGTGTATAGTGAATTCATGTTACATTATATAATGACTCGAATGAAAGAAATGATGTTATAATGTCATGAAGTATGAGTATCACTGGAAAGGGATATGGACTGATCATGTAGTGAGGAACAAAAGGGAGAAATAGGTGAATAATTAAGCATTGCTTTTGTCTACAAGACATCAAATAACCAGAGGAAAATCCTTAGTAATTGGTTAGATCTCCTGTGGGAGATTTGTGGAAGAGCAAGGGTATGACTGCATAGGATGAGAAAATATGAATAAATTGTTATCTGCACAGAAGAAGGTGTGTCTACATTTGAAACATAAAAATGTGAGTATTATTCTGTACAGTGCACTACACTAACTGCTAAGATGTCATCTCTCTTTTCATGGAGTTTATAGATTTTTTGTTACCATCCTGTAAGGTAGATAAGGTAGGTATTAACCCCATTTTCCACAAGATGAATATGAAAAGTTATTTGCTTAGGATAATGTTAGTAAGTAGTAAGCAATGAAATCAAATAAGTATAATCATAACTATGAAATGGGGCCAAGATGGTAGAGCAAGAGCAGGAACTCACCTGCACTATCCCAAATTCCCCTCCACATAACCTTATTTATTTATTTTTAAAACCCTTACCTTCTATAGAATCAATACTGTATATTGGTTCCAAGGCAGAAGAATGGTAAGGACAAATTAATTAGGTGTTAAGTGACTTGCCTAAGATCACACAGCTAAGAAGTATCCAAGGCCAAACTTGAACCCAGGAGCTCCAGTCTCTAGATCTGAGTCTCAATCCACTGAACCACCTACCTGCTCTTTTCCAGACAACTTTAAAATGATGCCTCAAATAGAATTCTAGAGCAGCAGAAACATCAAAAGTTTGGGTGAAACAATTTTCCATCCAGGACAGCTATCTTGGTCAGCAAGAAAGGTTTGTCTTACCAGGGTGATGGTTGGTCTAGAGAACAGGGCAAGCTGCACAGCAATGGCAGCAATAACTTTAGGAACTTTCAGCCAACAGATGGCAAAAGGGTCAGAAAACTTATCAGAAAGAGATCAGAGAATCCTCTGCTGATGCTGGACCCTATTCAGGACCCTGTTGCATTGTCCTTGCACAATTCTAGGTCTCAATCCCAGGGTGAAGAAGAGCACTAGCACCTGTGACTGCAGGAAAACATGGGCCTTGGTTACAATTTCTAGGCAGAGAAGAGAGTTTATTGTCCCTCAAAAGGGAATAGAGATCCTGGTCTCAATTCCAACACAGAAAGGAGCACTATCAATTGCAGCTACAGGAGAGCAGGAGGCTTGGTCAAGAAGAGTTCTCAGGGAGTAATGATGTAAAGCAAGTCCTTTTTTGGGGTAATGTAACCCTCCATCACATAATTTAATTGAAGGGTGTGTTTTAAGGGACAGGGACTTCATCGCAGAACCCTTTCGGGATCACATTACTTAGGCAATTGTCCATTTCAGTCAGTCCTAATTTTTTAGATTTGAAAACTGGGTATCATACTAGAGAAATATCTTCCATATTTATCCAATCAATTAACCAACAAACATTTATCACACATTTGCTATTACAAAACACTGTGCTAAGTTCTAAGATTACCAAAAAAAAAAAAAGAGTGAAAACAGTTCCTGCTCTCAAGAAACTGACATTCTAATGGGACACACAAAATGTCTATACAAAATACATATATATGTCCAGCAGCTGGAAATGGTGGTGAGGTGAGGACTGAGAAAGCCTCCTGCAGAAGGTGGATTTAGAGTTGAGTCTTGAAAGTCAAAGGTTCTCCAAGGCAAATGAGAAGAGGGAAAGCTTTCTGGGCATCAAGAACAGATAGTCCAAATGCTTAGAGATCTGGCTCTTCCACTGTAGACTGCATTAGGTATTTAAGGGAAAATAAGAGTAAAGGAAAGTAAGAATGTGATTCTTTGATTCTATGTTCAATATTGTCTTTTACCTCTACTCAGTTAGCTATTGAAGAAAAGAACTATTTGAGTATCAACCACAAATGGGATCACAAAGAGTTGGACATGACTAAAATGATTCAATAACAGCTTGTGCTGCCAGGTCTCCTGTGCTTCCTAAACTAAGATGACAGCCTTTCTCTACTCTCCTGGATCCATGCATTTCCTAGTCCTAGATTTATTTAATACTCAGCATTGCTAGTTTGGTCTTTGAATTAGATATGTTCTGGGTGTGTGCTGGAAGACTTGGAGCAGGACATTCCACTGGAACAAGTCATATGGCTAGTTTTAGCATTTTTAAGTATGCAGACACTGGGACTGACCTGGGATGAGATACCCTTTATGATCAATTCTAAATCTTTGGAGAGCTTGTAGTTACATTACAGAGAGCCCTTGAGGTCATCTGTATGGAAGAGCCATTATAAAAACATTAACCAAGTGGGTGGTGGAGATAGAAAGCCAAGACCCAGATGTAGAAATGTGCATATCCTTAATGGAATAATTGAACAAGAGTGCACATGGTATATATTAGATAATGCATGTGTATGTGTCTATGTATCATATGTGGCACGAAGAAACTTGGATCCTGATGGTTTCTTCTGTTTCCGTATTGTCTTTATTTAGGATGAGCTTTTAATGGTCCATTACCTATTACAACAGAACATTCTTAGAACTGAATCAAGGACTCTATTATATTTAGGAAGTTTGAAGGCATGGAGACAAGAGTCTGGGGTCCCTGAAGATAAACTTGAACGACTTCCCATATTTTGCCTAGGGCTGGTCTTGTTGAACTTCAACCATGTGTGCACAAATAAAGTCTGTGAGCAGAGGCATTTTTGTCCTGTGTGGCTTATTGGAATCATTACCTTTGTGTAGTATGGCACAGAGTAACACTGATGTATGATCCAAAAAATATGACCAATCTTATTAAAAAGGATAGATATTCCCAGGGGATTCATTAATCCAGGGAGTGCAATAATACATCCTTCGTTTTCCACTAGGCTGGATGGGGATAATGTTTTTGTGCCTTTAAAGAACAAATAATAGCAGTTATTATAATGATGAAAATAAAGTCCCACATGCAAACCATGTATCATAGCTGGAGTCCATTGTCTGAGATTCCATCAGTTACACTGATGACCATGGCGAACATCTGGTACCCCTGAAATTGGCAATACATTTTCAATTTACTTAGTATAATTATATAAATAGCATATGCACTTATATATGACTCCCAGTGAAAATCTCCATTTAAACCATGAATAAGGAGTTTCCACTTTCTGTTGAAGGTATCACCGTCTTTCTAGTTTCTCAGGTTTTTAACATTAGTATTATCCTGGATTCCTCACTTTCCTTCATCTTACATATCCATTCAGATGCCAAATATTGCTGTTTCTACCTTCCCATCTGTCAAATTCCAATATTCTGTCCATTCACATAACTAACACTTCTGTTCAGGTCCTCACTGTCTCTTGCCTAGATTATTGCAAAAGTCTCCTAATTAGTCTCCCTGTCTCAAGTATCTCCCCAGCCCAAGCCACCCTACACAAATCTGCAAAAATAATTTTTCTTAAATGCAAAAAGGACCATGCAATTCCCATACTTAACCAATTCCAATGTCTTCCTATTGCCTCCAGGATAAAACAAACTCCTCAGTTTAATCCTTCACCATCTGAGTCCCAACCTATTTTTCCAATCTCACTGGAAATTACTCCTGCAGTCTGCAGTCCAGCAAAACTAGCTTATTGGTTCTTCATGCAGGATACTCTCTCCTCTATATCCTTACCTTCACACTAGTTGTCCCCAATGCCTGGAATGCACTATCTCCTTATCTCCACTTCAGAGCCCTTTTCTTCCTTTAAGACACTGTTTAAGCATCATCTTTCTCCATGAAACTGCTAGTATTCTCCCTTCCAAACTGTCTTTATTTTCCATTTGTAATTATTCACTTTATATTTGTGCTCTATACATACACAAATATAATATAAACATACACATATGCATATACTAAATATGTGTGTGTGTATATAGTTATCCCTTCATCTCATGATTTTCACTAGCTCAGTTTCATTGTACTCATAGCCATCTATGATAAGCAATAAAATGGGAATTTGGGGGAGTGGGGTTGTGGAAGCTGTAGTTAACATACAAAGCCCAGTAGATGACAGAGAAAAATTTAGGAACTCAGAAATGCATAAAATATATATATACACATAAATGTATAATATCAACATATTTTAATGCAACAAATGCACACAATTCTATTTTAAAATGAAAATGAAGTTAATTTCCATATTTAATTCATATTTTATTTCTTTTCCATACAGCATTTCTACTTAAAAGTGATATACATATAACCTATGACCAAACACTTAACTCAAATTCTACAATAAGCTATTGTAAACATCCCATAAAAAAATTCAATATTCTTCTCTGGTATGAAGAGGGCAAAAAATCTTATTTTTTCCAGGTCACAGGGGCATCATGCCCTCCCCAAACCCCATGATGTGGAAGGGAGATATATATAATATATATATATATTATATATATATGTGTGTGTATTTGCTTATATTATTTATTATTTTTATATATCATATATCAATATATATTTTTTGTCTCCTCATTAGAATTTAAGCTCCTTGAGCATAGGAATTATTTTATTCTTTATACTTGTATCACCAGGGTTGGCACAGTACCTAAAACATGGTAGATACTATAATAAATACTAATTGATTGATTTGGCCAGAGTGTGAATTATTCAAAACACACTTTGGGAAAGGAGTTCAGATTGACTTTATAATTTGAGCAAATCTATCTTGTTTTTCCACTCAGTGTAGAGTGTTAACAAAGAGTTTTGTATATAGTATGTGCTTAATAAAGATTTCTAGACTTTAACCGAGTTAAGTGGTTCAGGGATAGAGGAGAGGCACAAAAATAGGCAGGATGTTGAGTTGGGGAAATCTAAATACTTTGAAGTTAAAGAGATGAGTTGGGAGTCTTGGGCAGTACCCAAGGCTTTATAGCTGTTACTTATTAGGGAATGGCAATAGAATGACTGAATTGGGATTCTAACATCTCAGGATCAATGTAGATGTAGAGACATGAAGGTGAATTTGGGAAGAGCAACTGTACCAACCCAATAGAATACAGAAATAAATCTACACAATTTTAAAGGCATTTGGGTCTTGACTTTTTGAGATATCTCAAGGTAGAAAGGTTTTGGGGCAGTTAGGTAGCTCAGTATATAGAGCACTAAGCCTGGAGGTGGGAGGTCCTGGGTACAAATCTGTCCTCATATACTTCCTACCTGTGTAACCTGAGCAAATCATTTAACCCCAATTGCCTAGTCTTTACTGTTCTTCTGCCTTGGAATCAATACTCCAAAGCAGAAGGTAAAGGTTATGAGAGACAGAGACAGAGACAGAGTCAGAGAGAGAGAAAGGTCAATCATTTGAAATGGTATTCCCCAACTAAAAGTGCCAAGAAGACATCAGTACTTATTGACCACTTTGACCAAATTTCTCTATAAAATCTACACAACAATAACACGATGAATGGTTGAATATTATCCTTGAACCAGCTCCCGAGGTACTGAAACACCTGAAACAGTGCTACTGGCTGTGGGATTTGTAGCATTTTTCTATCTATCATGCTGGTAGATCTGAAGTCTTTTTTGGTAATGTTAACTATTGATAAAATAAAGTAAAAGACCAAAAGATTAAAAAAAATATGGACGCTAGTCAGGTTTTCACAAGTGTTTTTTTAGTAGATAAATTATGTTTTTACAATCACACAAATGAAACAAATGAACAGAATCCTGCCATGCATGTTGTTTGTGAATCCTTTTAGAAGCATTTGACTCAGAAGAAAATTCAGTCTTGCAGGCTCTCCCTAGATATCCCCCAAGTTTTCCATGCTTGCTTTAAAACTATACAAGAATCTATGGCAGATGTTATTGGAAATAGCTTTGTTTATTGCATATTTAGATGAAAGGAAGTCCAAAGTAGGAAGACATACGATTACCTAAGTTCAGCATCATGAAGAAATCCCAAGCAGATGTCCCAAATAAAAATATTCCTACCAAATGACAATCCCTTCAAGTCCCTCTATTCATAGATGCCCTTTTACAACTTGTAGCAATACCAAACCTCAAAGAGAAAGGGACTTATATTTACAAAAAACATTTATAGTCCTCTTTATGGGATGGCAAAGAATTGTGAATTGAGGGGATGCTCATCAATCGGGCAAGTTGTGGTATGATTGTGATGGAATACTATTGTGCTATAAGAAAAGAGGTAGGGATAGATTCAGAAAAACCTGAGATTTCTATTAACTAATACAAAGTGAAGTAAGCAGTACAAGAAGAACATCGAATACAGTAATAGAAATACTATATTAATGATCAGTTGTGACTTTTCATTATTCTAATAATACAATGGTCCCAGATAATTCTAAAAGACTCACAATGAAAAATGTTATCTATATCCAGAAAGAGTGCTGATAAACTCTGAATACAAATTAAAGTATACTCTTTTACATACTTTATTTTTCTTGGTTTTTCTTCCATCATGGAGAAATGGAAACATGATTTGCATGAGTTCACTTGTATCGTTGACATTACACTACTTACCTTTTCAATGGATGGGGGTGGGGCTGGAGGGAAGGAAAGAATTTAGAACAAAAAAATCTTAATGGCAAAATAAAGTATACTTTAATAAAAGAACAAACTCGAAAGCCTCAGTAAAGTCCAGAGCAACATGAAAGAGATCAGTCTAATAATCCACATTTCAAAAGCTAAGTAGATAAAAAAAAATGCTTAGAATCAAGATGATGACATGCCCCTGCTCAGAAAGATAGGCTCCTTATTGATTTCATTTATCTCTGTCTGTTGTTCTTCTATCGATAGGCATGTATATGTTGTATAAAATGACCCACTCTCTTCAGAACTAGAAGTGTTTATATTTTTGTATGTCTGTGTTTTTGTATATACATCTTGGGCAGGCATTAACTGGATACTGATTTGGTCCCAGAATTGCGTCTGAAGAAAATGAGCTGAATGACCCTTGGTAAATTCCCCAGTGTGTTTGTTGTTCCTAAACTGTTCACTGCTCCAGAGGTTCATCTTTTCAATTCTCACATATCCATTGATACTCTATGTCTGTGAATCATGGAAAACCTTTGTTACAAATGAACCAAAGGGAGATAGAAAAATGCATAGTGGATATAAATTGTTGGATTTCATCAACAGTGAGTGATGGCGATATGAAATGAAGTATCAAGGACATGTATAACTGGAAAAGCAGATGGGACAGCCATATGAGATTGGAAGACAGCAAATGGACCACCAGGTGTTGCATTGATGCTTCTGAAATATAAAAAGAATTAGAGGAATTATATTGGGTAGATTTTCCATGCAAGAATGAGGGACAGAATGTTCCTCCTGTGTGTTAGAATCTCTGACTTCCTTCAAGACTCACCTTAAAGATCTTCCCAGTTTTGGAACTGTTAGTACCTTGCACTCTGATGTTACCTTCATCTACTCTGTTTGTATCTTATACAAGGAGAGACAGAGACAGAGAGACAGAGACACTGAGAGAGACATATAGACAGAGACACAATGACAGAGAGACAGAGACAGAGAGGCAGACAGGTACATTCAGACTACACACATACACACACACACATAACATGCCAGGTACTATGCCAAGTGCTAGGATACAAAGAAAGATAAAAACAGTGTGTCTTCAAGACATTTATATTCTAGTGGGAGAGACTATCTAGATATTTATTTCATGTCTATGTGTATCTTTCTATATAGATATATAGATGACTCCAGATCACAAATCTGGTTCCCATCTCAGAATGCATCACCATCATGTAGGGGAATCAGCTCTTATGGATCTGAGAGTTGGTAATTACTACAGTCCCCAATTGCTCAGCAGTTAAAGCTACTAAAGATTCAGAGAAGTTCTCATAAGCAAAGTCCTTAGCATTGTCAAATGGTTCAATATCTAAAATCGCTATGCTATTATTATTATTACTCTTTTGATATTGTGTGGGTCTACTGATGGAATGCAAAGGCTGAGTATTAGTCAACCCTTTTATTGATAGAAATGACAGTAAAGAAGATGTATTAGGGGCAGCTAGGTGGTTCAGTGGATAAATTTCCAGACCAGGAGGTCCTGGGTTCAAATCTGTCCTCAGATACTTCCTAGCTGTGTGACACTGGGCAAGTCATATAATTACATTTCCCTAGCCCTTGTTGCTCTTTCTTATAGTTCATACTAAGATAGAATGGAAGAGTTTTTAAAAAAGATGTATTGCCATCTAATTTGCCACTGTACCTTAAGGACCAATAGATGGATAGGCAGAGATGGATAGATATATGTCTCCGTATAATACCTGTTCTGTTCATTCATTTCAGTCATACCTGACTCTTTGTGGTATGATTTGGTATTTTTTTTTTTGGCAAAGATACTGGAGTGAATGGCCATTTCCTTCTATGACTCATTTTGCAGATGTAGAAACTGATGCAAATGGAGTAACTTCCCAAGGTCACCCAACTAGTAAATATCTGATGCCATATTTGAATTCAGATCTTACTGACCCCAGGCTGGGCACTCCATTCACCACACTTCCTGACCATCATCCATCTCAATCTAAATCTAGATCATCTATATAGTGTCCTCTCATTAGAATATAAACTCCTTGAGGACAGGTACTGTTTTTGTCTTTATTTGCATCCCTAGCACTTGTCACAGCACCTGGGACATAGAAATAATTTTATTGTGCTTGTTGATTACCTGAATCAGACAGGATGAGAAACCAAGGAGGGTTGTGACCTGCAGCAATGAGAAGAAACTACCCACAGGGATGAGCTTAAAGCTCCATCAAGATATCCTTATTATTCTGTAATGCTCCAATTGAATTGCAATCTCATTGATCAAAAATAGATACTACTTTCAATGATGTAAATTGAAACCCATCTATGTCTGTCCATTCTGTGTGACTCTTGACCACATCTTCTCATAAATGAGGGACATGTGAAATGAAAGACCTTCTTTTTATTCTTTTGATATTGTGTAGGTTTATGAAATGGAATGCAAGGGCTAAGTATTAGTCAACTCTTGTTCTTGCTACATATTTAGTCTTTTTTTCTGGTCACATAGTCCTCTTATGACAGAGATATCACTTCTGTGTGATTCCTCAGTGTAATCACTTTGAAAGCAGGATTATTTACTTTTTTATCTTTGTGTTCCCTTACCTAGCATACTGCCTAGCAACTACTGGTACTCATTAAATACTGACTGATTGATTGTTATTTTACTTTCTAATTTTTTATTCCTTCAATTTAAAAAAAATAATTTTTGTTATTGCTCTCATAAGTCAGTCATCTGATTATATGTGGATAATTGATTCAGACTTTGGTCTATCATCCATAACAAGTCATTTGCAAGTCATTGACTGTCTGTTAAAATAGAATTGATTTCATTTTGCGATATTATTTGGTACTCACCAAATCTAGCATTTCCCAGTTTTTTCCATAAAAAAATGTTCATGTTATATACACATGAAGCTCTTATTTAGTCCATAAGCCTTTGGCCTTTCTTATTTCTTATATCTCCTCTCTATTTTCCAACATATTTGCCCTCCCCCAAGATATCCATCTTTGCAATAAAGTTACAGGAATAACAAACTGATTTTGATTTCATTGAGAGTATATCATAATTTTTATAAAATTTCTCTATCTGCTTTTCCTCTATAACCAATGTAGATATATAAGCTGAAATATTTCCATGGCGGTCTTTTTGCAAATTATGCATGATTTGCAAATTATGAACACTGCAATATGTCATGATCAAATGACTTATGGAATGAAGCTTCTTGTTACCCTTGGACATACAATAAAGCCATCCCTTGTTTCTTGGTTTTTAACAAGAAGGACCTCTGAGCCATCAATGGATTTAGTCAAAACTTTCTTTTAGTTTTTCATTGATCGTGAGGATATGAAGATAGATACAGTTCATTTCCTTCAGTAGTATTGGCTCATTGGTCATTAGCAAACATCTTCCAGAGTATGAACATCTAGCTGAATGTTTATAGGTGTGACACTTACCACCCTTTACATTCATTCTGTTTGCCACTATTCAATCACTCATGAGGGCAGAAGAGGCTGTGACATTGCATTTTTCTTTGATTCATGGATTGTCATGGCTCAATAATTCTTTGCCAACTGGCCAGGCTATTTGTAGTAAATTTCTCCATACTTAATTAAAACATTCCTCAGAAAACAGAGTACTCTAAACACCTCTCTAGTATGGTAAAGCCTTCCAGTGCCTATACTCTACTGGCAGGCTGTTACAAGGGAATCACTTTAAAAGACTGATATATATTAATTTAAGGTCGCCAAGGAATCAGCTATGTAATTCCTAAATGAAAAACTCAAGTCAGCCGTCAGCCTTTTTTGGAGTTTAATTACAATAGGAGTAAGAAAGGAATTAGAGATATAGAGAGAGAGAGAAAGGGGAGAGAAGGGAATAGGGCTTAAATACCCCTTCTGTTTAGGCTGGGCCAAAAGGCCCAAGCCCTTAGATAGCTGGGGCAAAGAAAAGAGATCAGTCCCTATTACTCACGTGTCCAAAATGGAGAAACAGTCTCAGAGGCCCCCACCTTCAGCTTCCTTCAGAGCAAGCTTCCTCCGAGCCCAGGAACCACACCGCTCCAAACTCCAATCCTCCCCCCCGAGTCTCCAGACCCTCCTATCTTTAAGGACGCCATCCAAGTTGCCTCCCCTCAGTCCTCACATCTACCAATCACTCTTCATCAATTTCCCTGTCAATGGAGGCTCTCGCTTAACCCAGGACCGCCCAGAGGTTTCTGGTTTTTGCACATGTCTGTTGAAGGTCATATTTTCAAATGATTAAATCTTTACTCCTTTGCTACAGCCCTTTCTAAATCCTGTTAACTTGAGTATGGTAGAGATTGGAATAATTAAATTTTGATCTAGGCTGCAGCCCTTACTCAATCCTGTTAGGACTGAATAGGGTGGAGATTTATTCCAAGTATCTCCATTGTATCAATTCTAAAATCAATCAAGACTCAAAGAAATTCCTGTTCTATGCTCAAGCATAGGTCAAAGTCCTTTCCATTGTTCAGCAAAGGGTTTCTGTCCTAAAGTAATCTTAAGAAGGGAAGAGAAGGAACCTCCCATGCCAATGGAGTTCCCATTCCAATAGACTATCAGTAAGAAATTTTCCAAGTATGAAATATCCCAATGGTGAAATTTTCAACAATTATAAGTCTAAGGAAATTTGAGGTTTACAAGGCAGAGCCTTGAAGTTCCCCAGGGTCAACTCTTGCCTTGATGAGGCATCAGAATAGACCATTGTGGAGACTACATAATATAATACAAATAATACCTGTTCATAATATAAGACAAATAATACCTGCTTATCTGTCACAGTGTTATTATGATGGTCAAATGAGACAATATAAGCACTGTGAAAATTATAAACACAAAAAGGACTAAACAAATTAAGTGCCAGCACTAAGCCATTTACTTCTCCAGCTCATGTTATAGATGAGGAAACTGAGGCAAACAAGATTAAATGACTTGCAAAAAAGTGAGGGAAAGGGAGAGGGAGAAGCAAGAGAATATGAGAAGGTGAGGAGGGGAAAGAAAAGAGAACAACAACAATTCTCAGAAACATTATGGTACACATCTGTTAGCAAAATTTTCCTGCGAGTATAGGATACAATAAAATAAGGAATGACTTAGGATAAAGCAAGTTGAGAGAAGGCACTGACTCAGTTAGATGATTCCCCCACAGACAGTGAGCATGAATTGGCAATTAACAACCTCTAATCATCATCAAACAAAAAGTGGATGTTATTGCTGAATTATCTGCAGTGAAAGTTGAAAGATTGTGGCAAATGAGAAAGGTCTTCTAGTACTGAAAAATGCAATTTAAAAATTTAATTAAAGTTTCAAGTTTAATTTAAATTTATTTCTTAACTTTAAAAAGGAAGAGAACAAAGACTGCAAATGATAGATGAATGAATTTAATTTCAATATCTAGGAAAAACCTAAGACTTAATCACATTGTGCCATTAAAGAGGTGATAAGTAAACATCTAAAAAAGGAGGAATTACAAAGAGCTAGGATGACTTTCCCGAGGATAATTTATGCCAGCCTAATGTTGTTTCTATTTTTGATAGGGAATTACGAGAATAAATATAGTTTACCTAAGTTTTAGAAAATACTTATAAATAACCTTGCACTATTCTTTTACAGAAAATGAAGAAATGCAAAAAAGAACATAGAACAATTGGATGGAGTAAGAGATGATCAAATGTAAATAGTTAGGTAGATCAATGGATAGGGCATCAGATCTGGATTTGGGAGGACCAGGTTCGAATCCAGATTTAGATAATTTTTTAGTTATGTGACCTTGGACAAGTTATTTAACCCTGATTTCCTGTTCCTTGCTGCTCTTCCTTGCTGCTGATTTAAATCAGAAGCTAAGGGCTATTAGAAAGAGAGAGAGAGAGATGATTGATTGATTAAATTCAAGAAGCAGGGCTTAAATTTGAAGCAGAATAGTTCAATGTCCACATAATAGGATGTTTCTGTTAGAATACCCAAGGGACTCAGTTGTCCCTGTGCTATTTAACATTTTCATTAGTGACTTGGTAAACACATAGCTAACTTTTTCATCCAACTTGCAAATAACAGAAGGCTAGGAGAAGCCAACACAATGGATGATAAAGTCAAGATCCCCAAAGAACTTGATACTATAAGTTATTTTCGGGTAGTTTTTAATCATGTTTATGTGGAACAATTTAAAACTCAAAGGCCAGAAAAATGGCATTATATTAAAGAAAATATTTAAACCAATTGTAAAGGACTTAAGGCATTGCTTTTGTCATAGATGAACATTTTGTTGCCTAAGTGAGAGAACATTTTTAGAGAGGTTCAAGCAGCTTTAGAATGAAAGTGAACTAGGTAATAAATATATAGAGAAAGATGTATAGAATTTTATGGTTTAATGGTACAGAGAAAGCACTTTGGATTATTAAAAACCTGAAAAAATTAATAAAAAGAAGCTTAGTTTCAAGGATACAACATGAGATAGTGGATTATACTGAGAAGTTAGAGCTACCAGGCATTACAGTCTCTCAGTATATTTACTTATGGCTGTTTCAAAACTTCAGAGAAGGCAAGAATTAACAAAATGAGAACTCAAATAACTATGTGGAACCTGGGTCATGATTTTAAAAAGGTTTATTGATTTCTGGGGGAAATCAGATACATTCTTTCTTTTTAAGTGAAAGGGGACCCACTGAGAGTCAAGAGGCTATGATTAAAACTGTTGAAAAGTTTTGGGGGGTAACTAGGTAGCTCAGTGGATTGAGAGCCAAGCCTTGAAATGAAAGTTCCTGGGTTCAAATATGGCCTCAGACTCTTCCTAAATATGTGACCCTGGGCAAGTGGCTCAACCCTAATTATCTAGTCCTTACTGCTCTTCTGCCTTCGAAACAATACACAGTATTGATTCTAAGATGGAAGGATGTAAGGGTTTTGTTTTGTTGTTGTTTTAATAAAGAAAAGTATTGAAATTGGGAGGTAGGAGACAAAATCTAAGGCTGGAATTGTAAAGAAATTGAACACTGATAGAAAGAGGAAACAACCAGCAGAGGGCTGGAAAAGTCTATTGTCTAAACTATATTTCTAAAGAGACCCTCTATAGGATCAGTAAAGTAACACTTGCTAAACTTCATTTCAAAGGTTCTGATAGGTTGAAATGGCTTTTAAATGATGTGTTTGTTTGAGCATAAAAGAGAGGATTTATTAAGCTGGAAAGAAATGATGACTAGCAACAAGTGGCTCTCAGAGAAGCAGTGTTGTGTGGGATGGATGTCCCCAAACAGCCTGCAATCTTGAGTTGTGAGTTACCTTCAAGCATGTGGGCTTTCCTCTTCTTTGTGCTTCCCTTACAGATTTATGTAAGTCTGCTCTGAATATCCCCCATAGATACTAAATCACCCACAAATACTTATGTGTAGATTAAGATGTATTTGAGTATTTTTGTGCTGGTTTTAATAGGTGAGTGCTTGTGGTGTTATTATAGGCAAAATGATTATGTTTAAGATCAAAGAGTGATATTTGCAAGAGTGTTTTTTTGTGTGTGTGAATAGAATTGCTCAAAAGCTAAAGAGGTTGCTGAGTTTGTACCCCAAAAAGATAATAAGGAAAAAAACTTGTACAAGAATATTCATAGCTGCGCTCTTTGTGGTGGCCAAAAATTGGAAAATGAGGGGATGCCCTTCAATTGGGGAATGGCTGAACAAGTTGTGGTATATGTTGGTGATGGAATATTACAGCTCAAAGGAATAATGAAGTGGAGGAATTCCATGTGAACTGGAATGACCTCCAGGAAGTGATGCAGAGTGAGAGGAGCAGGACTAGGAGAACATTGTACACAGAGACCGATACACTGTGGTACAATCAAATGTAAAGGACTTCTCTACTAGCAGCAATGCAATGACCCAGGATAATTCAGAGGGATTTATGAGAAAGAAAGCTCTCCACATCCAGAGAAATAACTGTGGGAACAGAAACATAGAATAAAAACAACTGCTTTATCACATGGGTTGATAGATGTAGACTCTAAACAATCACCTTAGTGCAAATATCAATAATATGGAAATAGGTCTTGATCAATGACACATGTAAAACTGTAAACCTCAAATTTCCTTAGACTTATAATTGTTGAAAATTTCACCATTGGGATATTTCATACTTGGAAAATTTCTTACTGATAGTCTATTGGAATGGGAACTCCATTGGCATGGGAGGTTCCTTCTCTTCCCTTCTTAAGATTACTTTAGGACAGAAACCCTTTGCTGAACAATGGAAAGGACTTTGACCTATGCTTAAGCATAGAACAGGAATTTCTTTGAGTCTTGATTGATTTAGAATTGATACAATGGAGATACTTGGAATAAATCTCCACCCTATTCAGTCCTAATAGGATTGAGTAAGGGCTGCAGCCTAGATCAAAATTTAATTATTCCAATCTCTACCATACTCAAGTTAACAGGATTTAGAAAGGGCTGTAGCAAAGGAGTATAGATTTAATCATTTGAAAATATGACCTTCAACAGACATGTGCAAAAGCCAGAAACCTCTGGGCGGTCCTGGGTTAAGCGAGAGCCTCCATTGACAGGGAAATTGATGAAGAGTGATTGGTAGATGTGAGGACTGAGGGGAGGCAACTTGGATGGTGTCCTTAAAGATAGGAGGGTCTGGAGACTGAAGGGGTGGATTTTTTGGGTCGGTGTGGTTCCTGGGCTCTGAGGAAGCTTGCTCTGAAGGAAGCTGAAGGTGGGGGCCTCTGAGACTGTTTCTCCATTTTGGACACGTGAGTAATAGGGACTGATCTCTTTTCTTTGCCCCAGCTATCTAAGGGCTTGGGCCTTTTGGCCCAGCCTAAACAGAAGGGGTATTTAAGCCCTATTCCCTTCTCTCCCCTTTCTCTCTCTATATATATCTCTAATTCCTTTCTTGCTCCTATTGTAATTAAACTCCAAAAAAGGCTGACGGCTGACTTGAGTTTTTCATTTAGGAATTACATAGCTGATTCCTTGGCGACCTTAAATTAATATATATCAGTCTTTTAAAGCGATTCCCTTGTAACATTGTGGCTGACCACACGGGAGTCTAAAGAATCCTCTCAATAAAACTTTTTCCTTGCCTTTTTACTATACTGTTTCACCACTTAGTTCTTTTTTTTTTTAACAAAAAAACTTGGCTTAAAGACACAGCTGCTAGAACACGTGAGTATAAAAAACTTTTTCTCTTTTCTCCTTAAGTTAAATTGGAATCAGCAGTTTTTTCTTTTTCTTCCCTTTAATCTTAAGGGACAGCTGGGTGGCTCAGCGGATTGAGAGCCAGCCCTAGAGGCAGAAGGTCCTGGGTTCAAATCGGACCTCAGATACTTCCCAGCTGTGTGACTCTGATAGACAGAAAACAGCTGTTTTTAAATCTCAGCAACAGGACTCTAAAGTCCTGGCTGGAAGAACTGTTTCTAAATATCCTTTCCCTTAAGGAACAACTTCCTGGATTAGAAAAAAAAAAAAACCCTGTGGAAAGTTTGTTGCTTTGCCCTGCTCCCCACGTGTTTTGTGAAATTACAAAATATACATATAAAAATGAGTACTACATTCTTTGACAATTATATGGCAGCTGAAGAAGTAGGGGCATTGAGGAATGAAGGATACCTCCAAATTTTTATATTAATAGGTACTGTCATTTTTGTACTCCTCAATACTATATTTAGAGATGAAAAAATAAAAAATATTGAGGATAAAATAAAACAAAATGAGGATAAAATAAAACAAAATGAGGATAAAATAAAACAAAATGAGGATAAAATAAAACAAAATGAGGATAAAATAAAACAAAATGAGGATAAAATAGAAAATATTGAGGATAACATAGAAAATGTTGAGGATAAAATAGAAAAAAATGAGGATAAAATAGAAAATATTGAGGATAAAATAGAAAATATTGAGGATAAAATAGAAAAAATTGAGGATACAATAGAAAAAATTGAGGATAAAATAGGAAATATTGAGAATAAAATAGAAAAACTTGAGGATAAAATAGGAAATATTGAGAATAAAATAGGAAATATTGAGGATAAAATGGGAAATATGGAAGATAAAATAGGAAAAATTGAGGATAAAATGCAAGCCCAATTAGAAGATCTAAAAAGTTTCTTACAGGATCAATTGGCAAAAAACCACTCTACCAGAAACAGACCTGTTTCTGAACCTTTGAATGAGGAAATTTCCTTCCCTGAAATAGAGATGGAAAACACCTTCCCTATAGCCCAGTTAACAGACTGCTTCTCTCGTGTAGTGCAAATCTTGTCTGAATTTAATCCCCAACCCTTCCCCTGCAATCCCAGCTTCTCATGTTCCTTCTCCTACAGAAAACCAAATTCCAATGCAAGGGAGATCTTGTCCTCCTAGAGAAACCTGTCCTTGTCAAACTGACCCACAGGTGCAAAATTCAACTAGAGGCCTGTTTCCTCTAAGAGAAGTACCTGAAATAGGACGAAATGGGGATGTGGTGACTTTAAGACATAGGATACCGTTTACTCCCCAAGAAATAAATGAATTTACACGAAATATCCCCACATATGAACAAGATCCTTTTCTAGTAACAAAAAAGATGGGAGACATATTTTTTCAATATAATCCGTCTTACAAGGACGTTGAGAGCTTACTACAGGCTTTTTTAAGTGAACGTGAAAAAAATAAAATAATTGCTCATGTCAACAAAACCCGGGGGCGTAATGCAGCACATTGGCCATCTCAGGATCCCGAATGGGACTATAATAATCCTGAGGACTATCTACAACTATACCGTTGTAGAGAGGCCATCCTCACGGCCATGAAGGAATGTGCGGACAGTACAGATAAGTGGATGGAACTGGAAAAAATTAAGCAAAAGGAAAACGAAACACCCTCCAGATTTATGGACAGAATTATCGAGTTTGGGGACAGATACTTAGATTGGGACTTAAATAAAGAGAATAGTTTAAGACAAGTTAGAAGAATCTTTGTAAATAATTCTTGCAAAGTAATTAAAAATTATTTTAAAACACAATGCCCAAGATGGTCAGATATGGACCTTGAAGAATTGCGAAAAACAGCTATATATGTTTTTAAGGGAAACGAAGAAAAGGAGAAAGAGAATAATGATGACATGGAGGAAATGAAGAAAAAAATGAGATGTGTAATAGATAGGATAACTAAATTAGAAAGTGGGCATGATAATGAACCAACGACAATTGCCCCTCTCCAGAAATCCAATTATCAATCCATTACTTGCCACTTCTGTGAGAAGAAGGGCCACAAAATGATGGAATGTAGAACCTTTCTTAAGATGTTTGGAAGGAATACACACTTTAATAATGGTTTTAGAAATAATAACTATAGAAATTATGATAATGGTTATAGAAACCAGAATTCTAGAAATTATAATAATGACTATGAAAATAACTATAATGAATATAGAAATAAGAACTTTAGAAACCAGAATTATAGAAATAGGAATTGGGAATTTAATGACAATGCTCAAATTGAAGAAAATTTTAATGATAATACTCAACAATATATGAGAAATGGCGCTCGTCCAAAAATTACTCGAGGTACTAATGACCCTCAGAGAGGTGCCCTTCAGGGGGGTGCCCAAGGAATATCCCAAACACAATGATGGTGCCCAGGGGGGGCTGGGGCACAGGAATCAGAGGATACAACCTTTGATTTCCCAGACCCTGATGTCCTACTACCCGTTGTCCCTATCCACTGCCCTCCCCATACTAATGAACCCCATGTTACCTTAAAAGTGGGTAACACTTATTATGATTGTCTATTAGACACCGGAGCTTCCTGGTCTGTATTAAAGAGAACACCTGATTTACAATGTTATTCTATTGGCTCAGAGAATGTAATGGGAGTATCAGGAATAACCCAAAGAGTTAAAAGACTTCCTCCTAGAATGGTGTCTGTAGGACCCCTAGAGGTACAAAATTCCTTCCTTTTGATGCCTGACTCCCCTTTAAATTTGCTGGGGAGGGACCTTCTATGCAAACTCAGAGCCACAATAACCTGCTCCCCAGATGGCTCATTATCATTAGAAGTACCAGAGGAATCTTTAAAATTACTCCCTGTACTTCTCTCGGAAAACCAGGAGGCAAAAGAACCTTCCATTTTTGAAATACCTAAAGATATACCAGAGTCTCTTTGGGCCACATCTTCTTCTGATGTAGGCTTACTTAAATCTGCTGTTCCTGTGCAGATAAAAACTAAATCTAGCCCACCTCCTTCTATCCCTCAGTATCCCCTCTCAAAGGAGGCAATTGAGGGTATTACACCAGTTATTAACTCATTAATAGAACAGGGAATAATAATCCCTTGCAAATCTGAATACAACACACCCATCCTGCCAATTAAAAAACCAAAAAAAGGACCCGATGGCAAACACATCTATAGATTCGTACAGGATCTAAGGGCAGTGAATAATCACGTTATAAAGAGACACTCCGTAGTTTCTAACATACATACTATTATTTCATCTATTCCTAGCACAGCTACATACTTTACAGTAGTAGACTTGTGTTCAGCTTTCTTTTCCATACCAATACATGAAAACTCCAGGCATATTTTTGCTTTCACCTGGAAGGGCTCACAATATACCTGGTGTCGGCTGCCACAGGGTTATGTCGAAAGTCCGAGCTTATTTGAGCAAATTTTGAGCCAAGACACAGACAATATAACATTTAAAAATAGCAAATTAATCAAATATGTAGATGATCTACTCTTGGCTTCAACAGATGCAGAAACATGTCAAGAAGATAGCAAACACCTTCTTTTGGAATTGCACAAAAGAGGACATAAAATCTCTAAGGATAAAGTTCAATGGTGTCTCCAAAAAGTAGAATATTTGGGATTCATCTTGACTGCGGGTGCTCGTTATATTTCTCCAAAACGAATTGAGAACATTCAAAAATTGAGTGCTCCTACCACTAAGAAACAGCTGAGAGCAATTTTAGGAGCAACAGGGTTTTGTAGACAATGGATTCCTTGCTATGGGGAAATCACTAAACCCCTTATAGCATTAACAAAGGATTCGGTTCCTGAACCCCTCAAATTAGAGCCTGAACACTTGTCAGCTCTAACAGATCTGAAAAAGGCTATCATGTCTGCCCCTGCTCTAGGCATCCCAGATTACAACAAGCCATTTACTTTATATGTGCATGAGCGAAGAGGAGTAGCCTCTGGTGTGTTAACTCAGACTTTGGGACCTTCTCAGCGCCCAATTGCTTATTATTCTGCCCAACTAGACCCAGTAGCAGCAGGAGCACCACCATGCCTTAGAGGAGTAGCTGCTACAGCCTTACTAGTAACAAAAACCGTTGATTTAGTATTGGGATGTCCATTAACAATAATGTGCCCACATGAGATTGAAGCATTATTGGTAAAACATAGAACACAGGCATTCTCGGATCAGAGAATTACAAGGTATGAAATAACCTTATTAAATAGTGAAAATATTACCTTGAAACGCTGTTCAACTCTTAACCCTGCCACCTTGCTTCCAGATTTACCTACTTCAGGAGAACCATTACATAACTGTGAAACATTAGTGTCCATGGCAGAAAAGCCTCGAGATAATCTCTTGGACACTCCCTTAGACAATGCAGATCTGATTTTATTTACCGATGGTTCCTCTTTTATGAGGGATGGCATACGTTACACTGGAGCTGCCGTAGTCTCAGAATTTGCCACTGAATGGTCAGCTTCACTACCTTCTAACATTAGCGCTCAAGGAGCAGAACTCATAGCTCTAAAACAAGCTTGTATAATTGCCAAGGATAAAAAGGCAACAATTTATACGGATTCTAGATATGCTTTCGGCATTTGTCACTCAGTCGGGATGCTATGGCTCCAAAGAGGATTTTTAACCTCAGCTGGAAAATCCATAGCTAATGCAGAAATTATTAATGAAGTTCTTTCTGCTCTCAAACTGCCTAAAGCCCTAGCTGTAGTTCATTGCTCTGCCCATACAGGTGGCTCTGACCCTGTCTCTAGAGGAAATGACCGAGCAGATGCCGCTGCAAAACTAGCAGCCATAGAAGGACCTGGATTAATTTTAACATTAACAACCACTGATAATTTAAATTTATCACTCTCCTATAATGAAAAGGAAGTGGAAAAATGGAAACAAAAATTTAAAGCAAAACAAATTAATGGAGTATGGGTGTCACCTGAAGGAAAACCCCTGCTCCCTAGAAGTTTCTATAACCAAATTTGCCAATCTATTCATAAAAATGGTCATTTTGGCACCCAGGGCATCGTGGACTCTGTCAAGAGAGTATGGATAGCCCCTGGTATAACTACTGTAGCCTCTAAAGTATGTTCAGCCTGTCCTATTTGCCAGGCATATAACCAACATGCATATCGTGGAAAAGCCTTTGGGGGACGTCCTCTGGCTTACACACCTTTTGAACATCTACAGATAGATTTCATTACAATGCCAAAAGCTGGACGTTATAAATTTTGTCTAGTAATTGTAGATCAACTAACCAGATGGCCGGAAGCATTTCCTACGACCCGAGCCACAGCAGATTTTGTTGCAAAGATACTTTTAAAAGAAATTATTCCTCGTTTTGGCCTACCAGCACGTATTGACTCCGATAGAGGGAGTCATTTTACCGATTCTGTCTTAAATGAAATATATTCTTGCTTGGGAATAACTCCAAAATTCCATGTTCCATATCACCCCCAGAGCTCAGGCCAAGTGGAGAGGATGAATAAAGAACTTAAGACTATGATTGGCAAATTATGCACTGAGACCCATTTAAAATGGCCTGAAATTCTTCCTCTGGCCCTATTTTATCTTAGAAGCAGGCCTAGAGGAGACTTACATATTTCACCATTTGAGATGCTTTTTGGACATCCGCCTATACAGGCTAAGCCTTTCTCCCCGGCTTATACATCGCTATTAGGGGGAGATATTACTATTGCTTCCTATATACCCTATATACAGGAGTTACAGCACAAACTACGTGAACTTCATGAATCCGGAGCTGCAGTACAAGCCGGACTATTAGACTTTTCTCTGCATGACCTGAACCCAGGAGATAAAGTTTATATCAAGAATTTCAAGCGAACTGGAGCAACTGAACCTTCATGGGAAGGACCATTCCAAATATTATTAACTACTCCAACATCTATAAAGATTGGAGAAAGAGACTCTTGGATTCACTGCTCACATGTGAAGAAAGCATCTTCTGCTGAGACTGATTGACTCTATCCTATCATATGAATTGTGACTCTATCTTATCATAAGAATTGGAGATAATAATCCATAGACAAATGGATGCTGTTTTTTTTTTCAAGAATATATTGAATTACTGATTTTTTCTTATTTTTTCTTATTTCTTTTCTTTTATTTTTTGATCAGAATATTTGATTTTTTCTCATTTTTGTACTGAAGGTACACATAATTAATATTAATATTTTTTCCCTGCAGTAATACAAGTTAATATATATACTCTTGCTATAATATCAATATATGCCTAAAAGCTTTAAACTATGGGAACCTGCCATTTATTGATAAAATATTATAGGACTGTGATTAATGTTTGTGTCTGATTCCAGGAAAAGGGATAAAAACAAGGAGCACAGACTAAACCTGAATAGTGCCAATAGAGCACACAAGAAATATTAAAGTGAGACTCGAGGTTGCGACGCTTAACTTATGTTTAAGTCGTAGGACTTCCTTGTATCTACACTCTTTTCAAAATACTCAAACAAGTACAAAGCTTGACTATCATGCTGGCTCCCTATATCCCTGAGGAAAAAATCAGACAAGGGAATGACATTTCCCCATCAAAATAGAATTCTAATTCTTTCCTTCTTATATTATGGCAACTTCCTGTAGTCTTGGCTACAAATGGCTAAGTGAAATATTACTGTATTCTGTCCTACATACTTGTGGGATAGAAATTACTTTAAACTGGACCTATACAAGGCCTATTTTGAATTTTTCTTATGTTTTTGATTATTTTTCTATTCTTTTGATAATTGACACATACACCCCCATAACTGAACATTGCATTCTGAGCTAAACTTGATATATTTTTTTAAATACTTACTTCAGGGGGGATTGTATTTTAATTTAAAATCTAAGAATTTTTGAATTTTTTTTTGTTTGAGATTTTATTTTTATAAAAATCCAAGACTTTTGTTTAAGATTTTACTGTTATAAAAAATTTTCAAAGATTTTGATTTTGTTCGAGAAAAGATCTTTAAGAAAGAAGCTTGAAACTTTTATATCCAGAGAATGAACTGTTGCAGAAAGATGCCAAAAACCTACACTTCATCAAGAAGATCAAGAATGAACTTTGGATGTGATTGATTGGACTGAACTTTTGATTGAACATTTATTGTAACATTTATGCCAAAAGGGACTGCCCCTAATTTGGCTTTCTGTCAATGCGCCTAGCAAACATTGGTTTTGCTTTCTTTTCTTTTCTATTTCCTCTCTCACTATTCTAATTTCTCTTAGAAAATTGAATATTGTGTATATCTTTAGTTAGAAGTGAATTTAGAACTACAAAATGATTATGTTAAATGATCAATGGGGAGACTAGTCTCCCAATGATCATCAGGGGGGATTGTAAACCTCAAATTTCCTTAGACTTATAATTGTTGAAAATTTCACCATTGGGATATTTCATACTTGGAAAATTTCTTACTGATAGTCTATTGGAATGGGAACTCCATTGGCATGGGAGGTTCCTTCTCTTCCCTTCTTAAGATTACTTTAGGACAGAAACCCTTTGCTGAACAATGGAAAGGACTTTGACCTATGCTTAAGCATAGAACAGGAATTTCTTTGAGTCTTGATTGATTTAGAATTGATACAATGGAGATACTTGGAATAAATCTCCACCCTATTCAGTACTAATAGGATTGAGTAAGGGCTGCAGCCTAGATCAAAATTTAATTATTCCAATCTCTACCATACTCAAGTTAACAGGATTTAGAAAGGGCTGTAGCAAAGGAGTATAGATTTAATCATTTGAAAATATGACCTTCAACAGACATGTGCAAAAGCCAGAAACCTCTGGGCGGTCCTGGGTTAAGCGAGAGCCTCCATTGACAGGGAAATTGATGAAGAGTGATTGGTAGATGTGAGGACTGAGGGGAGGCAACTTGGATGGTGTCCTTAAAGATAGGAGGGTCTGGAGACTGAAGGGGTGGATTTTTTGGGTCGGTGTGGTTCCTGGGCTCTGAGGAAGCTTGCTCTGAAGGAAGCTGAAGGTGGGGGCCTCTGAGACTGTTTCTCCATTTTGGACACGTGAGTAATAGGGACTGATCTCTTTTCTTTGCCCCAGCTATCTAAGGGCTTGGGCCTTTTGGCCCAGCCTAAACAGAAGGGGTATTTAAGCCCTATTCCCTTCTCTCCCCTTTCTCTCTCTATATATATCTCTAATTCCTTTCTTGCTCCTATTGTAATTAAACTCCAAAAAAAGGCTTACGGCTGACTTGAGTTTTTCATTTAGGAATTACATAGCTGATTCCTTGGCGACCTTAAATTAATATATATCAGTCTTTTAAAGTGATTCCCTTGTAACAAAACCCAGTAGAATATCTCATTGGCTACAGGAGGGGAGAGGGAGGAGGGAAGGGAAAGAACATGAATTATGTGTAACTATGGAAAAATATTCCAAATTAAATGAATAAATAATTTTTTTTTAAAAAGAGCTAAAGTGGTGCCCAGGAGAGGGTGGCAACTAGTGCCCTGAGAGAATTTGTGTGTAACCTTGTAGTGGTGGTCTGTTTCTGGGAAACTATACCTGCCAACATGAGAGCAATTATAGAGGTATCACATACCCAGATGAGACATATGAAAGGCTGTAGTATATGGAAATCATGTGGGCAGTTGGTGGTGTAGTGGATAGAGTGCCAGACCTAAAGTCTAGAAGACCTGAGTTCATCAGACACTGTATAAGCTATGTGGCCCTGGGCAAGTCATTTAACCTTATTTTCCTCAGTTTCCTCATCTATAAAATGAGCTGGAGAAGGAAATGGAGAACCACTCCAGGATCTTTGCCAAGAAAACACCAAAAATGGTCACATTTAGTCAGACTTGACAAAAAATGACTAAACAATACTAACACGTGGAGATCATACATGGCCCTTACAACAGGCTAGGACTTTGGGTTAACTCTAATAAAATTAAACAGGAGTTAAAATAAGTCTTTAATTTAGGTTAAAATATTAGGTTCACAAGTACAAAATGGGAGATGCATGGCTAAACTATAATTTTTCTGGAAAAGGGTCTAGGAATTTTAGTGATGTGTGAAGTAAAATACCTCCATCCTGAGGCAGCCCAACAGTGGGTCATAGGTGCACAGAGTAATGTCAGATCTAATAGCCTGATGCTGGCATCTTCTGGCAAACCCTAGAGTCATTGCAAGCATCAACATGAAAGAGCCAGCACAATGTAGCCATGGTGGTGGAGCATATTTGGTTTAAAAACTAGGGAGGGAAGTGTCATCCACAGTTCAGAGCATTATAGATTTAGAGGTACAAGGTATCTTTGTAGTTATCTAGTCCATCTCTCTCACTTAATCAATGAAGAAAGTGAGGCTCTGCATTTCAGTGACTTGTCCAAGGTCTAATAGATCATATCAGAACTAAGATTTGATCCTTAATCCTCTGATGCCAAATTAAAGTGCTTTCCCCAATGTGCTGTGTTTTATCTTAATACATAATAACTCATCTGAAAATCATGTCTATCCAGTCTTAGGGATACATTTTTCTCCAGCAGATTTACTCTACTAATTATATTTGCTTGATCTAATATTAAAATTAATTTTTTATTTTTTCAACACACAGTGATGACTGAAGAGGACAACACAGACAGAGACAGAAACAAGCAGAAAGCATAATACATAAAGGTAATAAAAGATTGAGTGTATATTTGAATTCTGAAATGATACCAGCTTTCTTTCCTTCTCTCCTTGCTCTGCTTTTATCTGAAAAGGTCACATTTTCTAGGCTTATCTTTCAGTAGTCACAAAATTAAAATATGAACCACCTGACCCATTCACATAAATTAATTCACATAAATTATTAACATAATGACAATGATTGATATAAATAATAACATGACTACCAGAAATAAAACATACTAACTTTGGAACCAGAAGGTCTGGCCTGAAATCCTTCTACTGACTCTTAAAAAAACAAAAAAACAAAACCTTACTTTAAATATGTTAAATTTATCTGTGGTTGGACTTGAATATTTAATTGGTGGCCACCAGGGATTTAATTACTAATCCCAAATGAATTACTAAAATAAAATGGAATTTGTGGTAGTTTTTTTTAATAGAGGGAAGATATTAAGGGATGAGATAAAGGGAGAGAGAACTCCAACTTCCTCTGAGCCAGGTAGAAATTCTAAGGCCCTAATCAGGGAAAAGAGTCTCAAGATGATGGGCTTTTCTCAGAGGTTTTACACCTCCAGAAAGGTAGGGTCCCTAAATCAGTCTTTCACTCACCAATGGTGACCATCTAAAAGGACAGCAGTCTGAGGTCTCCTGCATGAGCTCCTCCAGGGGTCCAGTTCCACAGCCAAGTCCGAATGTCTGTCTTCCAGTCTCTCTTCAAGTGTCTGATGATTCTTCAAATCTCTCCTCCAAGTGACTCTTCTTCACTCCAAGCTCAAGAGACTGATCCTCTAGTCCAACCCCCCAGTCAGAGTCCTTCCATCTATCTCCAATCTTGAATGGAATAACTCTTCTGGTCTCTGTGGTCCTCTTTTTAAAGATCTTTTTCTCTTGTGTCACCTCCCCTAAATTTCACATCTACCAATCACAGCAGACGCTCTCTCCAGGACTGCCCACTCTAGTTCATACCTTCTTTGGCTAGATTATACCTTTTTTGGTTAGATCACACCTTTTATAGTTAGTTTGCATCTTGTGGGGTTAAAATGGGTGGATCTACTTCAAATACTGAGTTACCACCTTTTTTGGGGATTAAAATCTAAAAATAGATTGTGGATTACAATTCAATCTTCCCAATAAAGGAAGAACTAAGTACCTTCATTGTTACAATCAGGAGATAGCTAAATCCAATCTTCACAAATCTTAGTAAAACTTTTAAGGCAGAAAGGCAACAGTGAGGCAATTGGGGTTAAGTGACTTGCCCAGGGTCACAAAGCTGGAAATATCTGGGATCAGTTTGAACCCAGAACCTCTCATCTCCAGGTTTGACTCTTTACTTACTATACTACCTAGATGAGACTCCCCATTGGCTCTTATTACCTGTGTGACTTTGGGAAATTAATTTCACTTGACCAAGCCATAGTTTCATGACTCCCAGCAGTTTTATTATCTGTAAAATGAAGACATTGAACATGAATTTCCTTCCAGCTCTTGTAAACCTTAAAATTTCTTAGACTTATGAATGTTGGAAATTTCCCAATCTATAATCCTTCAAAACCCTATTTAATCCCTTGTTTCCTTGAAAAAAGAAAAGAGAAAAATGTGAAATCAGCATTGTTGGCTAAAGAAAAGACATAGTCAGCCAACCATCTACTACGGGAAAATGAAAAAAAAAATGTAGCTATCTTCTCTTCTAATAAGAAGCCTTTTTGTAAGATAAAATAGCCCTTATTATGCTATTAAACAGTAGAGATGAGATTGTTAATCTTGATCTCACCTGGGAGCAAGAGAAGCCACCTTTTCTGGGTTGCTCCTATTTGTTTTCATTCATCTTAACAAAACTGGACAGAAAGGGATGATTATTTATGACCTCTGATACACCTACCCCACTTCTGGCTACAGTCTATATGGTTGCAGGGATTAATTGTCGTTGTCTTTAGCAATACTTTTCTGGGTTTGTGTTTTTTTGGGGAATATGACTTCTCAGTTTCAGTTGTATTTTATTTTTAAGCATCTAGAAGTTTGGGTATAAAGTAAATAAGGAAATAGAAAGCATTAGGGTTCATTTCTCTGTATAAGGAGGTGTCCCTATTAGATTTTGATAACTTTGCTGATTGGAAAGGGGCATGGACAAAGTCAACTGAAAGATGTGTATATTTGAAGAATACTAAGAAAACAACCCACAGAAACAAGGTATTTGGGATAAAGACGATCATGATGTCCTGCTTCCCTGCATAGTAGGCATAGGAATATAACAGGAGAACTTTGTAGTTAATACGTGGGAAACTTTGAACCCCAGAACTGTTTTGTGATTATTAGACATGTGTACTTTGCCTAATTATGCTATAGCTGGATAAGATATTTTTTCTCATGGAAGAGATCCTGTTTTGGACTAAGAAATTTAGTCTAATAATGAAACCTCAAAACTGGTGGGGAAAAGGGTTTTACTGTTTTCTATACTGTCATGTGTTGCCTGGAAAAAGTGATTGATTATAGACAGAATTTATCTCTTTCTGTATATTCATTTACTGTCTATTAGATAGAAAGTCTAGATAGCCCAGCAAAGGGAGCAGAACTAGAAAAAAAAGCCTTATAAATTTCATAATAAATGTCTCTGTACTTTCTTGAAAGATTGCTTCATTCTCATAGCAGTGAAGGTGAGAATCTTGGCCCAGACGAGGAGCAGAATGGACCTCAGAATATGACCCCATCCAACACAGAAGCAAAATAGTCAGAAAAAGAGTGGTTTGGCCTAACAGATGAACTACCTTCAATGACGATGGTGACAAAATTTTTGGCTCTCTTTATCTTTCCTTGAGGGCCTCAGGTTATTTTAAGCTTCAGTACGCCTGACATTATTTTTTTTTCAGGTCCATGACAATATTTATTCATCTCTTATTATCTATTTCTATTTCCATGGCCTAGATGTGACTTTTTTCAAATCCAAATAACTTAGTGATTTTCCTGTCCATCTAATACTGATTAATTTTTTAAAATCCCCTCTTTTCCACAATATTATCTTCATTCATCCATTAGTATTTAATTAATTAGTAATTAAGTTTCTGCCATCAAAAGCATCAAGAAGCCTCACTTTTGAATCCCCAAATACTAAATTAGGTACTTGAATATATATATATATTTATATATATATATAAATATATGTAATTCTCACATGTTGATATCGTCCACAAATTGATATTGCTCATGAACTCACACCACTAATGGCATCGAAAGGATATCACTTCTTATTGCAAATACAAACATTAAGAAATAATAAATAGGTATAGCTCTCCAGATCATTGGGAAGTAGTACCAAAAAAAAACCATAGACGATTATTAAAATGATGAAAAAAGAAGGAACAATAACATCAACAAAAGAAAGTCTTGAACACTGTAATGATGATCAAACTTGACCCCAAGTAAGAGATTAGAATTGGGGTTGGTTAAATAAGTTGTGGCATATGTAGAATGGAGATTTGAACCCCAGACTTCAATCCCCAGAAGTCCTTGGTACTTCCCAGAATTCCCTATAATCTCACCTGAGTCCCCACCTGGGCGAGATCACAATTTGTATTTAAACTGGCTGTAATGCCTACTTCGGGCTCTCTCTCTCTCTTCCTCTTCTATGCTCATGGGCTGCTCTCTCTTCCTCTACTTGGATTTGCAAGATGTAGTGAGTGAGTAAAATGTGAATGGGCTAATTGGCCCTAGGCACGTAGTTTATTATTTTTGTATCCTTGATTTCTAATAATCTCAATAAACCTCATAAAATATAATAATTTATTACTAGGGACTAATTTAACTTTTACACATATGATTGTGATGGAATACTGATGTGACAGAAGAAATGATGAGCAGGTCAATTTTGGAAAGACCTACATGAAATTATGAAGAGAGAAATGAATAGAACCAAGAGAACATTTTATACAGTAAAGGAAATATTGTTTGAAAAATTACTTGTGTGAGTTCACCTCCACAGAAAAAAAAACTGATATATAGAAAAAGCGATACATAGTTTTATATATGCGTATACCTTTTTGTCAAATGATGCCTTGTCTAGGAAGGAAGGAGAGGAAAGGGAGGTACTTACCTGGATATTTTAATGTAACAAACAAACAAATTTAAATAAAAAAAGGAAATGCATCTCATTATTGGCAGAGATGAGAAAATAGGGACATTGAACACTGTACTATCAGAGTTGGTCGATATGTTAATTTAGCTGAATATTTTTGTCTTTTTGTCACAAGTAATGGTTTAATATATTGAGGGAAGTAAAGGGATACATTTTGAAAATGAAGGAGTATACTAAATTACAAAACAACTATGCAACTTTTAGAATAAATTTTTAAAAAGAAAGAATATCGCAGGGGAAGCTGGGTGGCTCAGTGGATTAAGAGACAGGCCTAGAGACAGGAGGTCCTAGGTTAAAATCTGGCATCAGACGCCTCCCAGCTGTGTGACCCTGGGCAAGTCACTTCACCCCCATTGCCTAACCCTTACCACTCTTCTGCCTTGGAGCCAATACACAGTATTGATTCCAAGATGGAAGGTAAGGGTTTAAAATAAACAAACTAAAAAAGAATATTGCTCATGTGACTTAAGCTTAAGGTGTATAGTTTCACTTTTGAGTTTATGGTTTTCCTCCTTAAACTTACCCTTTATCCTAACTTCTCTATTTCTGTTGTGGATGTCATCATTCTTCCTGTCAACCCAGTTTTATAACCTCAAAATAATCTTTGACACTTCCCTTTTTCTCATATATAATTAGTCACCAAATCTTGCCAATTCATCTAATACATCTCCCACATCCATCCTCTTCTTTCTATTCTTTAAGTAACTTGTTACCTAAATCACTGTAATAGCTTCTACAGTAGCATTGTTTGCCGTGGGCTTCATAACCTTTTGTTCTATTCTATTTCACATCAACTCCCTTCATGTATTCTACATTCCAATAAAACTAAATCATTAGCTCCTCCCCAGTCTTATCCTTTCTTCTCTTTTTAACCCATTATATGCAGGCCATCCTCAGTATATGGAGTATTCATTTATTTATTGTTTCTAAGTGGACACTCCTATTTGTAGCAGTTAAATTTAGTTTCTCTGCTAGAAGTATTATATTTTTAGAGGTTTATTTATGATAAAAAATTAGAGAAAATACAAAATAAGAAAAGCACATGCCTAGGCTCAGAGAGCCCATTCACCACCACCCACATCTTGCCTGCTAGGTGGAGAGCAGAAGTGGGAAGAGAAGAGCCGGTAGGCTTTACAATCAGTTTAAATAGAAATTTTTTTTATCTCACCCAGGTGAGGATCTCAGTGAGATTACAAAGAATTCTGGGAAGTGGCCAAGGACTTCTGGGGATTGGAGTCCGGGGTTCAAATCTCCATTTTTACATATTTCCATCTTTACTAGAGGCTCCAGCCTTTGTTCTGAGTCTCTTTCCCCAACTTAGCCAGTTTTGTTTTGTTGCTGCTTTAGCATTCTAACATTAATCCATCAACAATCAATTATTAATATCTTACCATATGCAAGAAATTATGCTAAATGCTGGAGATTCAAAGAAAAGCAAAAATATAGTCTCTGTCCTCAGGGAGCTCACATTCTAATGGAATGTTTGGGGTTAGGTTAAAAGAGTTTAAAACAAACCAAATGTTTTCAAGTTTCTATATATTACCTTGATTCTGTGGAATGTTTTCTAACATTTACATTGATTTGTATTTTTGGCATTAGTCTAGATGCAACAATCCATTAGCATTCATATTTCCAGCACATTTAAAGAACAGAGAGTAGCATCTTTTGACCACTTATGTCAACTGAGTTTCACAAAATGAAATAGAATAATTTTATACATTACATGTAATGATATAATTTGTATGCAAGAAATATATTCATTCCCATCAAGAATTTATATTGCACATATATATGTGTGTTTGCACATACTCACATATGTATCCCAGCCAGTCAGTCAAAGAGTTTTTAAGTTCCTATTATGTGCTGGGGTAAGCTTTGAAGAGATCAAAAGAGGTGAAAACATAGTTCCTGACCTCCAGGAGCTCACAGTAGATTAGAAGAGAAAAAAAGCAAATAACTATGAGAATATAAGTTATAGTATAATATAAAGTACTTCATATGCCTTAAACCATTCATATAAATATTTATTATTAATCTCAAAGGGAAGGCAATGGGCAAGGAGGACAGAAGAGAGAAGACAAAGAATGTTCTCCTACAGGAGATGATTTTGAGCTGAGTTTTTAAGGAAGCATGGAAATTATGAAGAAAAGGTGAGGAGAGACAGCATTCTAGGTATGAAAAACAGTGCGAAAGGCATACACACACAACACACAAAGAATCAGGAGATGAAGTTTAGTGCATAGGGGACCACAAATAGTCAAACATTATTGGAGCAGAGAGGACATGGAAGGAATAAAATTTAAGAAGACTGGAAAGGTAGAAAAGAGGCTGGTTATGAAAAGCTTTAAACACCTAACCAAGGATGGTATATTCATCTGGATGGTAATCAAGAATGGATATGAGAAAAGATTAGGGAAGAGCTATTGTTTTGGTTTGATTGGAAGGTAGAACACATGGATGGAGTTGATGTGAAAAAGAATAGAATAGAAAGTTATGAAGACCATCATGAGCACAAATTGGGGGTTTTGATAGTGGAGGTGATATAGTCCAATTTACCCTTTGTGCTCTTAAACTGAGCAATGGTTTGTAGTTGGAAGATACTTCAGGCAAAGAGATCAATTAGAAGGTTATTGCAATAATCTAGACAAGAGATGATGGAAGGCTTGAACTGTGATTGTAGTTATTTGAGTAGAGAAAAAGGCATGCATGTGAAAGATCCTGTGAAGGTAGAAACAACAAGATTTGAAAACAGTTTGGATGTGTGGGCTGAGTGAGATTGAGGAGTAGAGAATGACATTGAGGTTGTGAGTCTCGGTACCTGGGAAGCAATAGCAATGCTAGAAACAGGTCTGGGTTTTATAGGAAGGATAATAATTTTGGGACACATTGAGTTTCAGATGTCAACAAGACATCCAATTCAAAATGTTCAGAAGTAATTGGTCCATAATGTCCACAAAGTAGTTGGTGATATAGGACTTGGAATTGCAATAGTGATTAAGGGCTGACTATATACATCTAGAAATCATTTGCATTGAGATATCATTGAACCAGTGGAGGGTGATGAGACCAATCAAGTGAGATACTACAGAGGGAAAAGAGTTAGTGAATGTGAATTGAATGAATACCCGGCAAAGAAGGCTGAGGAATGGTTACAGAAGTAGACCAAGAGAGGGGAGAATATTCAGGAGAGGGCTACTGGGATTTTCCAGTTTTGACTCAAAATGAGGGGTGATTATCTTCTAGCACTTTATGGAATGGCTCTGTTGATTCTAAGTCTTTCACCCTCAGCACCCTGGGAGCCTGTATCCATTTGCTCTATCTGGAAGAGAGGATTTGGCTAAGATCTCTTTTATTGTTATTATAATAATAAAAATATTTTAATTTACCAATTACATGTAACAAAAAATTTCCACATAAGTTTTCCAAAGTTATATGATCCAAATTGTTTCCCATCCTCTGTTCTCTCCCTCCTCCTGTAGTTTGCAAGCAATTCGATCATATATCATGCAAAATATATTCTCACGTTGTTAATTTTTATAAGAAAACAATAATATGAAATAAAACCCCCCAAATAAATTGTCCTATATCATTGAACTGCTTCAGATTTTAATTCTTTACAAATCCTAGAATCACAGAGTCATTTACTTAGAGTTGGAAGGCATCTTATAGATGATCTAATCCAACCTTCTCATTTTATAGAAGAGAAAACAGGGTGAGAGAGTTGTGACTTGTCTAGAGTCGCATAGCTAGTAAATATCAGATGTGGGATTTGAAACCAGGACTTTCTGGTTCAAAATACAACTTGTACCATCTTTTCTCTTTATCAGTTTGGTTGTTCAACTTATTAGAAAGCTACAGAGCCAAGTATATGCATAGAAAGATGATTTTTAAAATATAATAAGAAAAATATCTTCCTAAAAACAAAAATAAGCATGATATGCAATGGGGATAGACTAGGACCTTTTCCAATAAACACAGTAGTAAGGCAAGAATACCCACTCTTCCCATTATTATTTCATATCTTCTGGAAAAGCTAGCAGGAATAACAAGACAAGAGAAAGGAAATAAAGGAATAAAGTTAGCTAAGGAGAAGAGGAAATGATTACTGCTTATTGATAATATAATTATCTACTTGGATAATCCCAGGGAATCAGCAAAGATACTTAATAAGATAATAGTTTCAGCAAAGCTACAGGCTACAAAATACATCCTCAAAATAAACAATATTTCTATATAATAATAACAAAATACAAGATTCAATAATAGAAATAGACTAGGTCAAATGCCATATTCACCACATAGTACCCGTAAAAGAAGGAAATATATTCCACATTCAGTCTTCTAGAGTCAAATTTGCATTGTTGTATTGATCTAAGTTCTGATATCTTTCAATTCTGTCTTTCCTTAAATTAATGTGTTTATATTCATATTATATTTTGTCTCTGCTTACTTAATTCTGTATCAGTTTATACAAATCTTTGAAGTGCATCTGAATTCCTCATATTGATTGTTTCTTATGACACAGAAATATTCTATTGCATTCATCTACCACAATTTGGTCAGCTATTTATTCACCTGTGAATGCAGTTTTGAGTTCTGGGTTTATTTATTTATTTTTGCAATTAAAAAATACTGCTATAGATATTTTATGTGTCTGTCTTTCTCCCATCTATGATGTCTTTGGAGCACCTACCTACTAAGATTATTAAGTCAAAGGGTATTGACATTTTAGTTCTTTTCTAGTACAGTTCCAAATTATTTTCTAGAATGTCTGGACTAATTCACTGCTCCCTCACACTGTTTTATGGTGTCATTCCTCTGATTTATCTGATTCTTTGATGGCACCCTGGATTCAGACTGAAACATAAACTTCTTGGTCTGATGTCTTAATGAACTTTGGTGAGACCCTGCATAACTTTTGGCTTACTCTTTTTCATTATGGGTTGTTCCCAAAATGTCCAATGTGGGCAATTTATACCTTGGAAATTGGCAAATGTTGTAAATCAGAGCTTGGTTTTTTGCTTTATTGATTGTCTAGACTTAAGAAAGACTTAAGAATTAACACTTAAGAAAGTGTTAATAATATGGATAAAACTTCACAAAGTATGCCATGGGTCTATCCATCCCCTTCTCCCCTAGATAGTTCAACATTTGCCAACACATTTATGAATATACCATATAACTTTCCATTTAATATAATCAAACACAAGCAGGCCTTCCATCCTCCAAATATGGGAAGAGATTTTGATCCTAGTTGCCATTAGTTAGCAATCAATGCATCAAGTTGCCCCTAGAAATGCAATGGAGTGAGAATAAAGTGCCAACTCCCTATTACTCAATGATTCCTTGACTCATTGATAACTTTTTGCTTTTTCATTGATCAACCTCATTAATAAATCATTCAGACTTTAAATTCACAATGAAGAAACCAGAATAATTTCTCTAATATAACAAACCTTTTCAGGTCAAAAAAATACAACAATAATATACTTTTCTCTCACTTCTATCCCGAGTCAGCCCTCTTGCCTTCTCCCAATTCTCCAAGACAGAAGTTTCCATTTTTCTTCCCTTTCCTAAATTATTCTCATGCATGGAGGGGAAACTAAGCTGTCAATACTTCTTCATAAACCTACCTGTCTGCCAACATTTCTGGGTGGAGTTGGAGAGAATTTTCAGTTAGTCACACCAATCAGAAATTCCAGTCATTCACACTGGAATCAGAGAGTGTGGGAGAAGTTTTGGATAATTCTCATGGTCACAGCTTCATGGATGAACAGGAATAGGGGTAATGATTTCAGGGCTCTGGGAGATGACTCCAGAGGTTTCCTTGTGAAAAGGAAACCACAGTCTCAGTACTAAAAAGGGGGCACTGAACAAATGCCCAGGCAGAAATCTGTCAAAGAAAATAGAAGGAGGGCAGATGTGGCTATATTGTTGGCCCCAGCTGCCATTTCTGTCTCCCCTTTCTCCTTCAAACTCCACATTCCCCAGTTGTATCTGACATCACGTCTGCAACCCAACCCATCCCGGACAGATTGGCAACAAAGCCAGCTGGAAATCATCCCAGGCTTGGCACTTCTTATGAAACACTATCCCCAATGGATGCATTCCCTACATCAAAAAGGAGACACAAGCTTCTTAAAGTGAATAGGACTTATTGAGCTTCTTTAGTGGCATGCTTCCTACTTCCATTCATTGTGCTCCACCCACCTGGATCATTTCTTTTATCTTGAGCTTTGAACCTTCTTCAAATTCACTTTTTTCGGAGAAGCTCTTCCTGAATTTCTGAAGACTTCCTTGAGCTAATGAGGAATTGGGCATGACCAAAGTAAGTTTTAATAAATTGAATCCAGTAGCATGAACTTAGCCCAGTTTGTAACCAGATCTTATCAAAAGAGGAAATTGCAGAGTAGTTTGACTTTTAAGTCTGCACTGGAGTACTATCATCTTGGGACTGCTCCTTTCTACCCTTTCCCATACTTTGTCTGGGCAATGGTCCAATGCATTTGAGACACAGCTCTAGAGAGTTAAATGGGATAATTCAGGCCCAAGTACACCATTGTCTCACTAGCCCAACCCAGACTTTTCAGGACCTTGTTTCCCATGTATCTCTTTTGCATATCCTGTCCTATCCTAGAGCCGTAGACTCATTCAATTCAACTAACACTTACCATAGAGTCCATTACTCATTCTGGCACTCAGAGAGGTTAAGTGACTTTTCAAGGATTCAGTGTCATAAAATGCATCCTCTCTGCCATGCCACTAATTACTATAAGAAATTGTTCTCAGTTATTGCTACCTACAAAATCATTGAGGTCACAGTTACAAAAGTTCTTCAGTACAAATGAGAAGGGGCAGTTGTGGCTCAGTAGATAGAGCACTGGGTCTGGAGTCAGGAAGACCTTAATTCAAAGTCAGTTTCAGATACTTACTAGCTATCTGACCCTGGGCAAGTCACTTAACCTTTTTTTGCTTCAGTTTCCTCATCTGGAAAATGAACTGGAGAAGGAAATGGCAAACTACTTCCAGTGTCTTTGCCAAGAAAGCCCCCAAATGGGGTCATGAAGAGTTAGAACAAATGGAACAACTGAACAACAAAAGCAACAAGTGAGAATGACATGCTTTACAATCTCAGTTCACAAAATCATAGATTAAGAGGCTGAAAGGGTCATTGAATCTATCTTCATTTTTAAAAAATATGAAGAAACTGAGGCATAGAGAAGGTTAACTGCCTTGTAAGAGGGAAAATTATGAGACTAGCCATAAATTAGTAATTTTATTAAATCAAAAGGAATAGGGGAAAAAGATGGAAAAATAGGAGAGAGCAATATAGGTATTTTTCTTTCTGCTCCATTTAGCTTACTCTTCTATGGCCACCATTAGGGCCCCCTAGTCAAGCTCTCAGGGAAGTCCAGCCAGCAATAAACATGGAAGAGAAGAGAGCAAAATCCCTTATCACAGTTTATCAAACTTCTTCTCTCCCCACTAACTGTCTCAGACATCATGTTTTGGAAGCCAACTGTGACTTTCTATTTTGCCTGGGCTGCCAGGGCAGGGAAGGGTAGTCCAGGGGGCAGTGCAGGGGACATCCACTCTGTCCCCTGTCTCATGATCTCTTGACTCTATTGCTGCCTTTTTCCAGCTACCATTCTATTCTCATGACCCAATTCATTCAATGATTTCCTTTGCATAATTCCCACATCTGATTTTTTGAGAGACCGGCATGTTAAATCTCCTCACTCAGGTTTTCTAGGGGATTAACATGTCTCCCCAATCATTCTACATATGAAGCCTATACATTTAAAGATTTTCTTACAAGAGATGTATAAAATATTGTACCTTAAATAGAGGGAATTACAACAATTTGAGGGATAAGAGGGAAAGAAAGAAGAAAAAATGATTGATAGATGCATTGACAAAAAAGCCAATTAGGGGGACACTTCCTTTTAACATAAGCATTTACAATCAGAATAAATAATAGATTCAACCCTCTTCAGTTTCGCTCATTATATACCAAAGTTCACTCTGGATCTCTTGATGTAGTGTGTGATTTCTGTAAGCATTTTTATGGCATCTTCTCCAGAAGTTCCATTTTCTTGGTTCAGGATATTGGCAATTTTCTTTTCCTAAAATTAAGAGACCTTAAACCTTGGATTTTAGCATAATTATACAGCCTTGTTTGAGAGTTGTTCTCTGATTCTAAGTCCATTGCTTTACCCACTGTACTGTACTGGGTACATCCTATCTGTGTGCTATAAGCAAGTCACCTTTCTCTCCTCAAGCTATAGTTCTCATTTGTGAAAATGAGTGGCTTCCCCTGTAGCAGTGTCCCCTGTGGCTCCATCTCTTCCTATCTCTGTAGTACCTCTACCTCCATTGTAACTAAGTACCATCAGGTGTGTCCCCATAACAACAGCAGTTCTCTAGTCATAAGCTAGAGTACATCAGTCACTGCAGCAACAAGTAATAGTGTCACACAGATTTACATTTCTATTTCAAAACCTTAAAGTCCCTTATAAATATGAGCTATCTCTTACAAATTAAGCCCTTAAAAATCTACTCTTATCTACTGTGAGGTGACCAAAAAAGGAACAGATGATAGAAATATACAAAAACAGTTACTGTGGCCAAAATTAAAATGCTCATTCTAAAGGCTCCCTGATGGTAAGTCAAGATATAGTGGCTTTATTAATGCAGTCTATGATAGCCATTGTGGTTTTAACTGTCGTCACAGGATTAGAGATCATCTTAATCTAATTTTCTTATTTGTAAAATTGAAACTCAGAGGGGTTGTAATCTCAAAAAGGTCACATAAGTAAAACGTTAGGGCCAGAATTTGGTCTCATGCGAAGAAAAACTCCCTCATAATGGGTGGAAGAGATATTCCTGAAATAGAATTGATAGAATTCAGAAACTGATTAGATGTGAAAATGGTGGAAAGTAAAGAAAGAGTAAGTGTGGGTGATTAGAAAAATGGTGGTAGATGAACAAGAGAAGGTTTTGAATGGAAGAACAGAGTATGTTGAGATTGATATGCTGATAGTGGGAAATGTTGGGCTAGTGAAGGGGAGAAAAGGAATAAGTGAAATAGATAAAGAAGGAATTATCCGACAGTTAGGAAATGAACAAGGAGAAAACTGTGTCATGGAAGTTGAGGCTGAAGAAAGAATTGAGAAGAGGTTGGTCAGTAGTACTGGTCATGGAAGTGATAGAAGAATAATGGAAGAGGGAAATTATTACTCTTTGAAGGGCAGAAACCATTATATCTTACTTTTTCATCACCCCAGATATAGAGAATCTTTTGTACCAAAATACGTTTCTCCAGTTCTGATTTGGGATTGGTTTGTCTGAAATCTCTGGGTTATAGACTCATTGATCTATTCTATAATCTCCAGTTCATTCTTAGTTAAACAGGAAACCTTATTGTTTTTCAGATTTGTTCCACTCACACTCCCACCTAAACATTCAGCTAATTACATATTTCTCCTTTTACCCAGTAATGAGAAAGGGTTAGTTAGAACTAACATGTACTTGTACAATTTCTCTTCCATCAGAAGTAAAGAAAATTCTTCCCACCAAAGTTCTTAAATATCAAATTGTTCACTGTAAGAAAAGAACATGATTTTTGTCCATGGAAATGACATTAAAAAGGATGCATTACCATCTGTTTTGCTGTTGTATGTAAAAACTGTAAGACCTTTCCATCTGCACTGCCTCCTATAGTGTGTATTATCTTCCTTATTAGAACATGAACTCCCTGAGAGCCAGAAGAGACTCTGTTTTTTCTATTTTTATCCTCACTGATAGGTACAGTTCTTCACATGTAGTAAGTACTTGATACTTTTTCATTCATTCATTCATAGGGAAGTGAAATGAGGTGAGGGAAGGGAGAAAAGAAAAATGGAAGAGTGAGAGATGTCAGCCACTTAAGTATGTTGGCATAGTATGCATTTTTCTGCACAAACCTTAACTTCTATTACAAGTAGCTTATATAGCACTTTAGATAGTATCTCTTATGAATGTTCTAGCTCAGAAACAATATACTTAAGTAATAAAAATCATACTATTTATTAGAGATAGAGGATAGCTGGTGGCTATGCAATCATAGGTTAACTCTTTGAACATCAGTTTTTTCTGTAGAGTAGGAATTATTATTAATGATTAATAATAATAAATAAAATAAATATTACCAATCTAGCATATTTGTTATAAGTTTTGCAAGTTGTAAACCTTTAAGGGATATATGAATTCCACAGTGAGGAACATAAACACCAGAAATCACAAGATCTAAAGATGAAAAGGACTTCAGTAGCCAACCCATTCCAGAAAGTAACCTGTACTTTAAAATATCTGATGAGTGGCCATCCAACCTTGCCTTCAGCTTCAAGGAGGGAAGGGGAAGCTCTCAACTATTAAAGAAGCCCATTCCACTTTGAGATGGATTTAATTGTAAGGTAGATTTTCCTGATGTCAAAACTGGATTGGCCTCTTTGGAACTTCCACCTAATGGTCCTCATTCCAGTCTCTGGCACCCCAAAGAGAACAATTGAATCCCTCTTCCACACAGTCTTCTACTTTATAAAAATCTACACGTGAGCTCTTTGAGGGCTTGGACTATCTTTTGCCTTTCGTATGCTCAGTGCTTAGCACAATTGTTGTTCAGTTGTTTCTGTTGCATCCCGCTCTTCATGACTTCATTTGGCAGAGATAGTGGAGTGGTTTGCCATTTTCTTCTCTAGCTCATTTTATCAATGAAGAACCTGAGGCAAACAGGGATAAGTGACTTACTCAAGAGTCACATAACTAGTACATGTCAAAGGGCAGGTTTGAAGTCCTAGTTGCTCTGCTTAACACAATGCCTGGCATATACTTGGTGTCTGATAAATTTTATTGATTGACTCATGCGAGCCCAAGAGTTGTATATGTATATATTTAGATGCATATACATCTATCTATCTATCTATCCATGCATCTCTCTCTCTCTCTATCTCTCTCTCTATCCATCCATCTCCCTCTCTCTCTCTCTCTCTCTCTCTATCCATCCATCTCTCTCTCTTGCTCTCTCTCTCTCTCTCTCTCTTTCTATCTCTCTCTCTCTATCCATCCATCTCTCTCTCTTGCTCTCTCTCTCTCTCTCTCTCTCTCTCATCTCTCTCTCTCTCTCTCTCTCTCTCTCTCTCTCTATTTGAATTACCTGTGCATATACTATTTCTTTCCAGCATGATGTAAGCCTTTTGGGCAGGTTTTGTTTAATTTTTGTCTTTATAACTCTATTACCTAGCAAAATGCCTTGTACAAAGTAGGCACCTAATATGTGCTTCTTGAATGAATGTACTTTGGATTCTGTCCAAGCTATCAAAATGCCTAAAGAATCTCGCTGAATTACAAGAAGGCATTTGTTAGATTACTGTAAGGGAAGATCTTTGACGTAAAATGAGAAAGCATCATAAAGGCCACCTAATACAAACTCCAACTTGGAAAGTTGTCCAACATCACAGAACTAATAAGTAGCAAAGCTAGGGTCCAAATGTATATCCACTGGCACAAATACAGCTTTCTTTTCCACAGCACTATGGACCTAGAAGAAAACATTTTTGAGAGAAGTCCAGCCAATTTAATTCAACAGGTATTTATTAAGCACCTACTGTGTGCCTACTCCTTTATTAGAGTATTTGACATATAAAAAGGTCCCTTACTTGTCTTGTTTAGGGGAGAAATGGTTTACACATAATAGTGTATTATGGTTCAGTCTTATATTGTTTAGGGTATAGTCTTCAATCTTGTTAGTTATGACAAAGTATTTAAAAATCCATTTGAATTAACTTTTCAAAATATGTGTTCATGTATATGACATATAAAAGACATGACTATTCTGGGGTTACAAGAGAAGGGTCTCTCCTTTCTGCTCCATTTTAGATTTAAAAGAATGCAATCTCATGTCAACAGTAGATGGTTTTGTTATTTGTAATTGCCAGCAGATGGCACTGGTTATTGTCAAAAGACAAAATTATTCTTTACCTTTGAAAAATCCTCTCCATCCTCCTCCTCCTTTCAGGAAAAGGGACAAGGACTTATTTTCCTTTGGGGGCATCTGATTAGAATCAGGTATGTGAAGCTATTATGCTCAATCTTAGTTTTACTTAAGTAAGCACTTTGCAAAGCACTTCTTTTGGTTTCTGTTTATAAAAGTTTATAAAAATTATAAAAAAGTTTATAAAAGTATAATAATACTTAAATTATCCAAAAAATGACTTATTTTCAGCTTTCTATAAATCAGATTTATGCATTATGTTCATGCATGCTCAATCAAGGTAAAAAATCAAATCTTACACTCACACACACACACACACACACACACACACACACATCAGAGATTAAACTTCTCCCAACTTTTCCAGCTTTTTCGGTCCAAACTGCTCCCTTTTTCAATCAATAAGCATTTCTTAAACCCTTATTTTCAATTCAGGGTACTCCATCTTCTCTCTCCAAATTTTTGCACTGACTGACACATCCTTAGAATATACTCCTTTCTGATTTCTACCTCTTATAATTCCTAGTGTCCTCTAAAATTCAGCTCAAGTGACATCTCCTATTCTAAGCATTTACTGACCCCTTCTTCCTACTCTACCTTTGTGCCTTCTTTTTCAGAATATTTGCTTCCAATTTATTTTGCACAGTATCTGGAATATAGTGGGTACAAACCAAATACTTGTTGATTTGTTGATTGCAATGAATGTTTTATATACATATATGTAACTTGTATGTATGTATATTGTATTTATTTAAATAATTTAAAACTATTTATGAAATATAAAAAATTATGAATAATTTAATAATTAAACAAGCATCAACATTTTATTTTAATTATATACAAACACATGTTGCTTTCCTGATGGAATGTAAGATCTTTGAGAACAAGGACTATTTCACTTCATCTTTGTAATCCCTAGTACGCAGTATTTGCAACACAGTAGATGCTTGAAACTGCTCATTGATTGAGTGATTTTACTTAAATATATATTAATGTTTAGATGTATACATCTGTATATATATATAAAGTTCTCCTTCATTGGAAGTCTCCAAGTAGAGACTAGATATGTTAGACATACTGTAGGGTGGATTGTTCTCTGGTATGATTTGATTTAGAGGCGCCTTCTCATTCTAAAATTCTGATTCCATGATCCTGTGAAAGGGATTTTCTTAATCTCTCCCTCTATCTCTTTAAGAGGCAGGAGAGAGAACAGAAGGATTTCTAAGTAGAACAGAACTGGCAGGCTTCTGTGAGAGGTAGCCAGAGCAAAAGATTCTGTTACCTGACTAACCTAGAGAGAGAAGAAAATGGTAGAAGGAGTAAAAATCTTGTATTCATAGGACCTGAGTTTAAGCCCTAACTCCTTAAAGACCATAAGAAAATCGCTTTACCTATCTGAAACTCGGTTTACTCATCTGTAAATGGAAAGGGGTGAATCTATAACTTTGTGAGATACATGTAAATGACTGAGTAAATATAATATAAATTGAGGTTGAGGAGATTATTCTTATTCTCTATTTTACAAACTAAATAAGTAGGTATCTGTATATACATAGAACAGAAAAAAAAAGAAATGCTTATTTCTAACATTCATAGTTTGTTTTTCTTTTTCAATATAACAAATACACGATTTAAAAGTCATAAATTTCGCCTATGGATTCCAAAGCTATCTATTACGATTCTTTCTGACCTTCCCTCTGTTCTCTTCCATCCACTTTTAAAGAGGATGCCTCAAAACTCCTCTTTCTGCTTTAGTGCAGGAATAGTCTTCCTTCTCACCTCTACTTCTCAGTTTCTCTGACATCTTCAAATCTAGTTCAAAATCATCTTCTTTAGGATGACCTTTCCCAATCTCTTCTAGCTGCTAGTGCCTACTCCTTTGAGATTACCTTGCACCTACATCATAGATATTGTTTATATGCATATTTACCATTTTTCTTCCTCCTTAGACTGAGTTCCTTGAGGGCAAGGACTTTTTAAAAATTCCCAGTGCTTATAATAGTGCCTGGCACATTGTAAGTTTTTAGTAAATATTTGCTGCCTGATTTAATTTCTACCTCTAGAAGTGAAGTATTGTGGAAGGAATAAATATCTTTAAAATGCTTTCTATGTGCCAGGCACTGGGCTAAGAGCATTACAAAATATTGTCTCATTTGATCCTCATAGTGGGTGGTGTTATTATGCCCATTTTATGGTTGAGGAAACAAGCAAACAGAGGGGAAGTGATTTGCCTGGGGTCACAAGGCGAGAAAGTGTCTGAGGCTGGATTTGATCTCAGAACTTCCTGACTTCAAACCCAACAAATAACATCCTAATAATGATAATAATTCACTTATAAAATTTTTATTGAAATTTTTCATTTTTATATCACATTCATTTCTGAATAAATCTCCCTCTCCTATCCATGGTCCTCTCGCAAAACAACAAAAAAAAGAAGAAAAGAAAAATATTTCAGCAAAACTAACCAACACATTGAGTCTGAAAGTGTAAGCAATGTCCTCTGTCCACATGATTCTCCGTTTCTCTACTTGAAAAAAAGAAGTCTGTTTTTTCATGTCTTCTTTAGAGATAAGTTTGATCATTGCAATTAAAGAGTTCAATTGCTTTTAAGAGGCCCGTGTATGCTGCCCTCTCTCCCCAATTTCCATTACTTCATTCTACATTAGTTCATAAAAGTGTTCTTTCTCTTCTCTGAATCCTCCATATATATTGCTTCTTGTGGCACAATAATATTCTGTACAGGTAGTTAGGTAGAATAATGGATAGATTGCTAGATTTGGACTGCACAAGACCAGAGTTCAAATCTTCTCTCAAATGTTTACTTAACTATGGAGACTGGGCAAGTCCCTTAACCTTTCTTGTCTTTAATTTCCTCATTTATAAAACTGGAATAATAATAGCATCTACAGTAATTACATTATTACATAATTACATTATGAGAGTCAAATTAGGTCATATATGTAAACTGTTTTGCAATTTTAAGGTGAATATATAATAAGAGCAACAACTAACATTTATATGCCACTTTAAGATTTGCAAAGTGTTTTACATGTAAAAGCTGTTATTACTAAATAAATGTGGTTGGTCCAGTGGATAGATTACGGGGCTTAAAGTCAGGAAGACTCATCTTCCTGAGTTCAAATTTGGCCTCAGCCATGTATGAGCTGTGTGACTGAGTTTGCCTCAATTTCCTCAATTTATAAAAGAAGCTGGAGAAGGAAATTGTAAACCACTCCAGCATCTTTGCGAAGAAAACTTCATATAGGGTCACAAAGAGTTGGACACAACTGAAATGACTGAACGACAAAATTATTATTGAATTTGTGTACCATGATTTATTAACTATCCCTCAATTTGATGGTCATCAATGCTTTATTTCCTGTTCTTTGTTCCAACAATAAAAAGCATTTCTTTCATGCTTACTATGCACTGTGCTAAGCACAAGGATTGAAAATACAATCAGAAAAAAAGACAGTCTCTATTCTCAAGGAACTTACATTTTTTGGGGGAGAGGAAGGCAACACATTAAAGAAATCTACAAAACAGAGGTTTGGGGTAAGAGAGAAGTAAAGATACTGGGTGATGGGTAAGAGTTCAGAAAGTCCAGGTGAACCTTTCAGTACTGGATCTCAAACTGTGCTATAAAATTGGACAGAAGTATGACAGAAATTAGGTCTAGAAGGGCAGCTGGGTGGCTCAGTGGATTGAAAGCCAGGTCTAGAGATGGGAGGTTCTAGGTTCATATCTGACCTCAGCCACTTCCTAGCTGCATGACTTGGGCATCACTTAACCCTTATTGCCTAGCCCTCACCACTCTTCTGCCTTGGAACCAATATGCAGTATAGATTCTATGACAGAAGGTAAAGGTTTAATAATTTAAAAAAAAAGAAGAAGAAGAAGAAGAAATTAGATTTAGACCAATAACTCACACCATTTGCTAAGAAAGCTCTAAATGAATCTTTGGCTTAGATAGAAGTCTGTCACATCATAAGCAAATTAGAGCAGCAAGGAAGAAATTATCTTTTAGATAGGGAAAGAATTCCTGACTAAACAAGTGATAGCAAGGATCACACGAGGTAAAATGGACAATGTTGATTATATAAACTAAAAAATTTCTTGCCCAACCAAATTCAATGTTGTAAAAATTATAAGGTAAATAGATAAGGGTAGAACTTTTTTTCAGTAAATTTCTCTAATGAAAATCGTTTGTCCAACATAAAGACAAAAATGATTCAAATTTATAAGAATAAGTGCTGTTTTCAAATAGATAAATGGCCAAAGGATATAAATAGGCAGTTTTCAAAAGGATAATGCAAACTTATCAATAAACATTTTGAAAAAAATGTCCTAAATTATTAGGAATTAGAAAAATGCAAATTAAAGAAATCCTAAAGCTCTCTCATACCCATCAGATTGGCAAAGATAACTATTGATTGCATTTCTTTTTACCAGAGTCCAAAATTGGAAACTGAGGGAATGTCCTTCTCTTTGGGAATGGTTAAACAAATTGTGGTATGTGAACACAGTGGGAATAAAACCTTGGAGTTCCTTGTGATTCACCCCTCAATCACCACTGCATTACAAGATTGCCTCATTCAACCTCTGCAATTCTCTCAAATTGAGAGTTGATCATTCTGCTTCTAATAACAGTCATCATTCAGTCATTTTCGTCCTATCTGACTCTTCGTGACCCCATTTAGAGTTTCCTGGCAAAGATATCAGAGTGGTTCAACATTTCCCTCTCCAGTTCTAATAATAGCATCCTGCCTCTAATGTCACATGTGCTTTATTTTTTAACTCTTCAACATATTGACCGTGGAATTTTGTATTTCATAATTATCATAATTGATGTTTTATCTTTCTACCAGAGTGCTAGTTTATGAGGAAAGGACTGTGTCTTATTGAAATTTATCATCCCCCTGTTATCTAAGATAATACTTTTGACAAAGTGGATTCCTAATAAATCCTGATTGATTTATCTTATAATTGAATGAAGGCTCTGCAATCAAGTATCTGAGCCTCTACTCCCCAGTGTGAGGGAGGTAAATATGGTAGCTAAGACGAAAAATATTTTAGGGGCAGCTAGATGACTTAGTGGATTGAGAGCAAGACCTAGAGATGGGAAGTCTTGAGTTTAAATATGGCCTCAGATACTTCCTAGCTATGTGACCCTGGGCAAGTCACTTAATCCCGATTGCCTAGTCCTTATTACTCTTTTGCCTTAGAACCAATACATAGCAATCATTCTAAGACAGAAGGCAGTGGTTTTATAAAAAAAAAAAAGAATATTTTAGCTGTAAGATATGTTCTATTTTGAAGAGATTATCAAAGCTTTATTAAAGACCATTCAATTTCCATATAGAAAGGCACCAGTGGGGAAGGTGACCCCCAAAATTGGAGGGGTCTTCCCCAGTTCTCAGACTGAGCCCATCTCAATCTTTCAAAACCATTTAGAGGGAGCTGAGTGACAGAACTCATGGCCACTGTTCTATGATAGAGCCAGTGAGCTGGGCTTAGAGCCTGGAGGGTCAATCAGTCAGTCAAAGGTCCACTGGAGGCAGCATCAGCAAGGTCCCAGAGGTGGTGAAGCCTTTGTTACATAAGCAGTCCCAGTATGGTCACTCTCCACAGCCATCTCAGGGAGTGGGTTCATAGCAGGACACCAGCACGCTGTCAGTGCCTACTTCCAAATTAGGAAGGAAACCTAGAAGCCCTGGAGTAAATAAAGGATGAGAAAAGACAAATCCCAAAGGAAGGGTTCTGTTCATCTCTCTGCTCAGATAGGGAAACAAAGGGTCACTGAGTTACATTTCCTGCCCCCTGTTAAGATTTTGTGAGTATATAATATGAACATCCCAACACATCACATCTTGTTATCAGTTTGTGGTGTGTTTTCAAAGTTCAAATTCTTTTTTTTTTGGACAATGAGAATGCATTCTAATTACACTATGGCTCTTTGGGAAAGCCCTGGGTTATAGTGGGAAGAGAGCTGAGCTTAGAGTTGGGAGATCGCAGCTGGAATGCTGGCTCTGACATTTATTCATTTAATACTTTTTTTTTTACTTTTTAAAAAATTTAATAATTTTATTAGATTTAAAGAAGTCTTTTTATTTCTTTATGCCTCAGTCTCCCATTTGTAAAATCAGGATATTGATGCTCGCATTACTTATCTCCTGGGATTATTTTTTTAAAAAGCTCTTTGTAGTCTTGTCCCTATATTTCTTGGCTTCTCTTTAATGCACTGTTTTCTCCCATGTTAGTAGTGCCTTCCTCTTCAGAGTATCTCCAACTTTTCCTGTGTATATCTTTATACATAGTGGTTTAAAAGTTGTCTCCTCCATTAGATTGTAAGCTTCTTGAGAGCAAAGACTATTCTTTTTGACTTCCTACCTTATGCCTGGAACACTGTAGATGCTCAATAAATGTTTTTTGACTTGACTTGAAATATTAAGGGGGTCAGATAATTCCTGTCAGTGGCTGGAGTGGGGGGAAGATGGATGTCATGGGAACATGAGGAACTGAGCTGATACACAAAGTATTTGAGGCAAAATTATTATATATATTGAAGTTTTCAAGGAGGACGGTGTGCAGTGAGGTACATAAGAAGATGTAAACAAGTATTGAAATCTTTGAGAAAGGAGGGGGGTGGGAGGGAATGACCTGGAACCTGACAGATTACTATAAGGATTTAGGGCAGGTGGCAAAAATGGATAGAATCAATCTCAGAAGGAGGAATGGCTAAGTGATAGGGGCAAAGGACAATATGGAAGTGATAGTATCTGGAATGAAATCTACTTGAATTGGCCAAGCCAAATCTCCTCTCCTCTTCTCCAATAAATTCCAGACTATTATCTCCAGGATCAAATTCAAAATTTTCATTTGGTCTTTTAAATCCTTCATAACTTGAATCCTTCCCAGCTTTCTAGTCTATACTTTATCCCTTTTACACCTATTCTATTATCCAGCTATACTGGACTACTTTGGACAGTTAGGTGGCACAGTGGAAAGAACACTGGACCTGGAGTCAGGAAGACTTCAGTTCAAATCTGTCCTCAGATGCCTATTAGTTGTGGGTCCCAAGACAGTCACTTAACCTTGGCCTCAGTTTTCTCATCTGTAAAACAAAGATAATAATACCATCCTCCTCCCAGGGTTGTTGTGAGGATCAAATGAGATAATATATGTAAAGTGCTTAGCATAGTGCCTTGGATATATTAATTGCTAATAAATGTTATTATTATTATGGAGAGAAAAATGCTCAAGAAATAAACCTATAAGAAAAGCATATCCTTAAAACATCCATAAGCAAAACCTCAAAGGAAAACACAGTTTGGGCACAAATCCAAGTAGAATTTCTTGAAGAGATGAAGCAAGCATTTAAAAAATGAGGTTAATTATTTTTTATAAATATTGTTTGAGGGAAAAAAAAATATGAGCTATGGAAGAAAGCATTAGAAAAGGAATTGACAGCTTGGCCCAAAGAAGTACAAAATCTTGCCAAAATGCATGGAAAAAAATGTGCTTCGATTTGCCCTTTAAGTCTTTTGGATATCTGTCTGAAATTGGATAGCAATTTGCAACTGTAGTAGGTCAGTGATGTTCCTGAGTCTTTCAAAGTTGTTATTTTTACATTATCATTATCATTATCATTATTATTGTTATATAAATTGCTCCAAAGATGGAATATTTAAGAATCATTGTTTAACTTAAAGCCATGGCCTTCAAAAGAGCCTTGACAAAAATGCAAACAGCTTCCTCAAAATTAGAATGGACCAAATAAAACTTAATAACTCCATGAGACAAGAAAAAATATTCAAAGTAAAAAAGCTGAAAAAATAGGTGAAAATTTAAGATAATAGCAAACAAAAATAGACTGCCAAACAGATCAGATTTTAGTTTCAAATTTTCTCCACTCCCCTCCTTAACATATTGAGAAAGGAAATAGTCATGGGAAACAAATTCCCACTTTAGGAAGGAAGGAAGGAAGGAAAGAAAGAAAGAAAGAAAGAAAGAAAGAAAGAAAGAAAGAAAGAAAGAAAGAAAGAAAGAAAGAAAGAAAGAAAGAAAGAAAGAAAGAAAGAAAGAAAGAAAGAAAGAAAGAAAGAAAGAAAGAAAGAAAGAAAGAAAGAAAGAAAGAAAGAAAGAAAGAAAGAAAGGATGGAGGGAGGGAGGGAGGAAAGGAAGGAAGGAAGGAAGGAAGGAAGGAAGGAAGGAAGGAAGGAAGGAAGGAAGGAAGGAAGGAAGGAAGGAAGGAAAGAAGGAAGGAAGGAAGGAAGGAAGGAAGGAAGGAAGGAAGGAAGGAAGGAAGGAAGGAAGGAAGGAAGGAAGGAAGGAAGGAAGGAAGGAAGGAAGAGAGAGGGAGAAAGTATGCTTCAATTTGTCTTTTAAAATTATCAGGTCTTGGTCAGGAATTGGATCATATATTTCCTAATAAATCCTTTGAATCTGTGGTTGGTCATCTATGTTGCCAAGTCTTTCCAAGTTGATTATTTTTACACCACTTTCTTATTTATGGTGTAAAAAATTCTGAGAAACAAAGTTCCCAGTTGAAAAATCAATTTATTAATAAGGCCAGCAAATAATAAATTAATGGTCAGTGAACTCTCTCAGTGATCAAAAATGCCAAGGAAATATCCTGGGATACTATAAATCTAGTGTTTCTTCCTAACAATAAATTACTGGGACTTCCCCTGACAAAAGAAAAGCAACTCTTACTGATGGACAATAAACGAAGAGGTAGGCAAGAGCTTTCACCTCCTTCCTTCATAGTTTGGATGGTGGGAGTCATATGAGGATCAAAGCCTGGTAATGAAATTTAGCAGCCTCCAGCCATCTGGGCAAGGAAAACCAACCCACTCAGGATATTTCTGGTTTAGTTTATCTCCCATGAGTTGTCACCCCAAACTTTAAAGAAGGGAACAAGGACACTGTTGGTAGCCAGGACTATCTCCAGTTAGCTTCTATTTACAAAGTAAATAGAAAAGCCTGTACCTTGGGAAGGACAGGAAAGTGATGACATTCTTCAGCTAGAATGAGAGACTAAAAACTAGACTGAAAGGTGGGGGTTGATAAAAGGAAGTATTAAAATTTTATATTAATAATATAATCATATGGGATAAATATTAATAGGATTGATATTAATAAATTATTAATAAAATATTACATTTTATTGATTATTCCAAGGAGTGAACAATTAAGAATCATTAGACTATCTCAAAACTATTCCCTACAAAAGATCTTAGACATTCTATTTCAAGAAATCATAAAAGTGCCCAGATCTCTAAGAATCAGAGAGCAAAGTAAAAACAAAATGAATCTATTGGTCACTTACTGAAAGAAGTCCCCAAATAAAAACTCTGGGAATTATTTTTACCTTTGTCCAGAGTTCCCAGGAGAAAGAAAAAATACTTCAAGAAGCTAGAAAGAAAGGATTTAAGTACCAAGAATCAGTAGTTATATCACACATGTTTTATCAACCACCACAATGAAGGAGCAGAAAGCTTGGAATAAAACTATTCTAGAAAGCAAAAGATATAAGTTCATAACTTATAAAAACCTAGCCAAGCAGAACTTAGTGTAATCCTTTTTAAATCCTTTTTAAAAAATAATAAATTTTGCAATCCAGTTATTTCTCTCCACACTCCCCAACAAGGCATGTAATATGATATAGGTTTTATATGTATTTTCATATAATATATGTTTCATGTTTGTCATGTTGTGAAATAAGACACATATTGATTTCACCAAAGAAAAGTTCAAGGAAGAAATACAGAGTGGTATGTTTTAATTTACATCAGACTGTTCCTTTTATAGCAGTGGATATACATTTTTTGCCATCATGGATCCTTGCCTTGTCAGTAATAGTTAAATCATTCACAGTTCATCAGCATCATCATTACTGTCCACCATTCTCCTGGTTCTGCTCACTTTACTTTGAATTAGTTCATATAAGCTTCCAGTTGTTTTGTGATGATCTTTTTTGCCATTTCTTTTGGTACAATGGTATCCCATTACAACTAAATACTGCAATTTTTTCAGGTATTCTGCAATTAAGGAACATCCCTTAAGTTTTCAGTTCTTTCCCACAACATAAAGAGCTATTTTAAATATTTTTGTACAAGTAGGTTCTTTCCCCTTCTATTTAATCTCTTTGGGATAAGGCCAAGTAGTGGTATTGCTAAGTCAAAAGCTATGCACAGTTTGATTTCCCTTTGGGCATTGTTTCAGATTGATCTCCAGAATGGTTGCATTAGTTTGCAGCCCCAACAGCGGTGTATTAGTGTCCTAATTTTCACACATCCCCTCTAAAATTTATCATTTTCTTGGTCATGTTAGGCTGTCTGATGGGTATAAGGTGATACCTCAGAGATTTTTTTAATTTGTGCTCCTCTGATCAGTAGTAATTTGGAGAATATTTTTAAAGACAAAAAACTTTGAAAGGCTTAGGAACTTGAATCAGTAAAGTGATGAACAATGATTCACGAAAACAAAACAAAACATGTTACCTACTTCCTTAATAGTGAACTGAAACACTCAAGAATACAATATGAGTCATTTTTCTGGACACAGGTGATGTGGAAATTTGTTTTGCTTGACTATTCATATTTATAAGACAAATTATTTTTTCTCCTCCTTCCCTTCCCCCTCAATGGAGGGGTGAGAGGAAGAAAATTCAGATTTTTGCTGGATTGAAAACAATTTTTTAAAAGGCAGCAAAAAGCTAATTCTCTTCTCCACACTTCTCCACCACTACTCTCATCATTGTTAGTGCTTTTTAAAAAAGATTATTTTTCATTTGCACTATATGTATATATATGTATAAAATACCTGATCACACAGTAGTTAGTTTCTTAGTTCAGTTAATGAACATTTATTAAATGCCTATAATGTTCTGGGTACTGTGCTAATGTCTGGGGATACAAAAAAGGGCAAAAGGAAACCCCTGCCCTCAAGGAGCTTACTGTGAAATAGAGGGTTGTGGGGAAGGCAGCCCAAGAAGCAAACAAATATGTATAAACAAAGGTAACATGGTGGTACAATGGATAGAGAGTGCAGGCTGGGAGTCAGGAAGACTCTTCTTCCTGAGTTCAAATCTGACCTCAGACACTTACTAGCTGTGGGAATCTGGGCAAGGTAAACAACTATTTACCTCACTTTCCTCATCTGTAAAATGCACTGGAGAAGGAAATGGCAAAACTAGTCCAGTATCTTTGCCAAGAAAACTCCAAATAAAGTCACTAAGAGTTGGATATAATTGAAAGGAAAACAAATGTGCAAACAAGCTATATATAGGGTAAATAGGAGATAATTAGGAAAGGAATTTATAGGTTGTTCTCCAACCTCACCCCAAAGGATCTTTTCACCATAAGGGAAAGAGATTGTTATTGTGTTTTTGCCTTTCTTTCTTTAATGACTATATTAAGAAACTTTTTTGGTATCCCCAGACCTTAGCAGTGTTCAGAACATTACAAGCTTTTAACAAATAGATCCCATTAATATAGTATATATAATACATAATTAACATAAATTATTATATGATACAAATATAGTAATATAAGTATAAATTAATATAAAACATTAATACACATATAATATTCCCAGTGCTTAGTACAGCTCAAGGCACTTAATACATGCTTCTTGACTTGACAACTCTTCCTGGTTAAGAAATGTCAGGGAGCTAAATCCAATCTTCAAATTGGTCAGACAATGCCATTTGCTTATCCACAATAAAATTCCCCATCACCACACTTGAGAATGAATTGGAGTCTGTTTTTTTTTTTTTAGTGGAGGGCAACAGTGAAGTCAAAGACCTGAAATCTAGGGTTTATAGGAAGGAATTGAAAGGGATATTCAATAAAAATTCAAATATTTTGCAGAAATTAAAAAAAATATTCTATTTACTTATGTGCATGGATTTTTCAATGAAAATAGGAAAACAAAACAAAACAATACTTTGGAGGTTCTTCCTTCTGGCCCTGACTAGCACTGCTATCCCTAGATCCACCGCTAATGCTGTTGCCTCCCACCACTGTGGATTAGGCACTACTGAGTGCATAGGGTTATTTATTTATTTATTTTTTTTAGTATCTTCCTGGGGAAGAAGTCTGATCCCTGGGACTTGTGTGGGAGAGAGGCAAAGAGAGCAGAAGGTGAATGAGAGATTGCCACTAGTCTCTGCCTCATTGTTCAATCTTCTCCTGAGCTAGAGATCAGTAAGCCCTGGCATGCTGCCCTTAAGGGTTAGTGGGTGGGGAGGACTTTTGCTTTTCTATTTCATTTCAAGGCTTCTTTAAATATGTTTAGTTCTTATCACAGGAAATGAGCTTTGAAATTAAACAGACTTGCCTGGGCAACAAAAGAGCCCTCCCTAATCTACAAGAAACACAGTTTAATATCAGAACTAAAGTTCAGAGATCCCTGTTCACTAGAGTTTGACTCACTTATCCCCTTTGGCCAAGTCAAATGGCCTTCTTTCATCTCAATTTCCTTCTTGGGAGAGGTAGAGAAACCCTATTAAATATCTTGAAGTTCCTTTACTCAAGGACTTGAGGAGGGATGCTCATGTCTGAGATATATATGACTGGCTCAATTGGGGTGGAGAGGAAGGAGAGGAAATCCTGTGGAAAGTCAGGCCAGTCCATCAACTGGTCTGATAGCAAGTTGGAGAGGGAGGATTGGACCCATGCCAATAGCCACACCTTGGATCTGGCCATTAACTGGGCTGTGCCAGACATTGGGATGTCTGAAAACAACATGAAGGAAAAAAAAATGACTTAGTTGGTTGTATTTGATTTCCTGATTCTTGTTAGAGGGAGAAATTCATTTGCTCCTTTCTTTATTTTAGATTGTCTGCCCTTCTGTTTCCCAAAAAAGTCAAACACCATTATAAACTCTCTGCCTCTCTTTCCCAGAAGACCAGGAGTGGTCCCTTCTAGATGTTATATTTCAGGGTTGAAACACCTTGGCATTGAGTCAGAAGGAAGCTTTCCTGGCCCCCAGCACCACTGGAGAGGCTTTCTGCCAACTACTTTTCCCCACCCTTTTCGAACATTCTATCCACCCCCAAAACCTCTTAAAAAACAACAACAAAAAAACACACACACACACCCAATTCATTTATTTGCTAAACCTTCAGATGATCATTGAGTGCCCAGGGATGGGGGCCAAGGTGACTGATTTTATATTGGCCCCTCTCACCTGTCTGGTGCTTACACACTGTTACTGTACATGGTTTATGGATGGAGGCCACCAGGGCACCCTTCCCTGGCACCTGTCCATGGTTAATCTTCCACCTATAACAATAGACATCCCCTTTGCCAAGGAAAGCTGGCTGAAATATTGGACCTCAACACCCACTGGCTCTCCACCCTTAGGTTGGAGCCAAATGGTGTTAGCAAACACTGCACAAAGAAAGGCTTTAGAATTCAAGTTCAGCCAACAAATGTTCTTTGAGGATCCTTCTTCCCTTCTCCTCCCTTCTCCTCAGCACTGTGTTCAACTCCTATAGAGAATACCAAAAAAGAAGAGTAGATGGTCTTAGCCTAGAGCTTGTATTAAAATCTGGTTAGGGGGAAGCTAAGTAGCACAGTGGATAGAGAACCAAGCCTGGAGTCAGGAGTTCAAATCTTACTTCACACACTTCCTAACTGTGATCATGGGCAAGTCACTTAATCTCAAATGCCAAGCCCTTGTAGCTCTTCTGTCTTGGAATTGATTCTAAAAGGAGGTAAGGGTTGTTTTGTTTTGTTTTGAATGTAGTTAAAAGGCAAGACTTAAACAGGTGATTTAAGTGGAGAATAATTCAAGACAAAATAGCAGCAATTACTACAGAATTGTGGGCTGTAGCCACTAAATGCTCCAGGAGTTGAGAGAAGAAGATATCAATGTTGGGTGCAGTATCATGGTGGTTACTGGGACAGGCATGCTAAAGGTCATTTGGGATTAGATATGGAAGATAGAATGCTTGAAGAACAGAGGTTCCCAATATGGTATAGGAGGCAGCAAAAAAACAAATTCCAAAAAAAAGAAAAGCAAGAAAGCAAAATGGTCATCGGATAAGACTTTACAAATAAGGAAACAAAGAAGGAAAAAGAAAGGGAAAGGAAGATACAGCCAATTATACTCAGAAATCCAAAGAAAAGCAAGGAGAGAGATTTTCTTAAATGAACAATGCAGAGAAATAGAAGAAAACAACAGAATGAAAAAGACAAGAGATTTCTTTAAGAAAATTAGAGATGCAAAGGGAATTTCATGCAAAAATGAGCATGATAAAAGTAAAAAATGGTAAGGAAGCAGAAGAGATTAAGAAGCAGCAGCAAGAATATTCAGAAGAACTAACAAGCTAGAACTTAACATCATTGATAGCCTCGATGGTGTAGTTATTGATCTGGAGCCAGACGTCCTAAAGAAATGAAGTCAAGTGAGCCTTACGAAGCATTGCTAACAAGGCTAATGAAAGTCCAAGAATTCCTGCTGAACTATTTAAAATCCTAAAAGATGAATGCTGTCAAAGTGCTGCAATCAATGCCATCAATTTTATGAAATTCAGAATGGCCACTAGATTGGAAAAATATCAGTTTATGTTCTAGTCTTCAAGAAGGGCAATGCTGAAGATTGTTCAAAGTACCCAAACACTGAACTCATTTCATATGCAAGCAAGGTTGTACTTAAAATTCTGCAAGCTAGGCTTTAGCAGCATGTGAACCAAAAATTACAAGAAGTGTAGGTTGTCATTATTTTTTAAAATAATATCTTATTTGTCCACAATTACACATAAAATGTTAAATATTAATTTAAAATTTTAGTTCTAAAATTTCTCCCTCCATCCTATCCTCCTTTCACTCCTTTCTACCCTTCTCCCCTCCCTAAATTGGTAAGTGACTGGATATAGATTTTACATGTATAGTCATGCAAAACTTTTTTTTTCATATTAACCATTTTGTGGAAGAGATCTCAAAAAAAAAAGAAGAGTGAAATAGAGAATATTTCGGTCTGCATTTATACTCTATCAGTTCTTTCTTTGGAGGTGGATGGCATTTTTTATCATGAATCTCTAGGATTATTTTGGATTCCTGTATTGCTGAAAATAACTAGATTATTCACAGTTGTTCATCAAAAATTATTGCTGTTACTCCATAAAATATTCTTCTGGTTCTGCTCATTTCACTTACACAAGCTGGCTTTTGAAGAGGCAAAGGAACTAGAGACCAAATTGCCAACATATGCTGGATTATGGAAAAAGCACGGGAATTCCAGAAAAAAAAATCTACTTCTTTATTGACTCCACTAAAACCTTAGACAGTATGGATCATAACAAAAGTGGCAAGACCTCAAAGAAATGGGATTGCCAAGTCATCTTACTTGTCACTTGAGGAAACTCTGTACAGGAAAGAGAAGCAAGAGTTGCAATCAAACGTGGAACAATGATTGATGAAAGATTGGGAAAGTAGTATGACAAAGCTATATATTGTCACCTTATTTATTTAACTTATATGCAGAGTACATTATGCAAAATAGTAGACTGGATAAATCATAAGTTGGAACTAAAGTTGCTGGGAGAATTATCAACTATCCCAGACATACAGATGATACCACTCTGATGAAAGTAAGTGAAGAAAAAATAAGAAGTCTCTTCATGAGAGTGAAATTGGAGAGATGGCTTGAAGCTTAACATAAAAACAACAACAACAAAACAACTAAGATTTTGTATTTGGTTCCATCACTTTCTGTCAAGGAGAGAGAAAAGAAATAGAAGTGGTGTCAGATTTTATATTTTTGGGCTCAAAGATCATTGCAGATGGAGACTTCAGGAATGAAATTAAAAGACATTTATTTGCTCTTTGGAAGGAAAGCTATCAAAAATCTAGAGAGCATACTAAAAAGCAGAGATATCACCTTGCCAATAAAGCACTATAAATCAAAGCTTTGGTTTTTCAAGTTGTGAAGAATGACTGAGAGCTGAACATCACAGAACTGATGCTTTTGAATTGTGCTTATAAAAAAGACTTGCGTGTCTCTTAGAAAAGAAATCAAATCATTCAATTTAAAGAAATTAGTTCAGACTATTATTTTGGAAGGTCAAATACTGAACCTGAACTTAAATACTTGGCCAGATAATGAGAACACAGGACTTCAGGAAAAAATACTAGGAAAGATTGATGGCAAAATGAGAAAGGGGAAGTAGAGGATGAGGTGGATAAAGCAAGAAACATCAGTTTAGACAGACTTCAGAAGATAGTGAAAGACAGAAGAACTTGGCACATTATGGTCCATAGCATCCCAAAAAATACGACATGACTGAATGGCTGAATAAGAACCCCAACAATAACATTTCAACCCTGCCTTTCATTTTACAGAAAAGAAACTGGAGTCCCCGAGAAGTAATTTGCTCTAGGTGAGGGATGTGAACTTAGGCCCTCCAGTTACAAACCTCATGCTCTTTTTATTATTTGCCATCTTGCTTACCATCCTTCTGTATCACTCCTAATGTATGTTATGCAGAATTTTTAAGCCTATGATATATCATAAATCTCCTTTGCAGATATTTTGTTCTGAAGTTACAGAATGGATAGAGTGCTGGATTTGGATTAGGGAGACCTGATTTACATTCTTGCTTCTGAAACTAGCTTTGTGACAAAATTCTTATTATTTAACCACTATGAAGCCTTACTTTCCCCATCTGTAAAATGGGCATTATTATGCCTGATATGCCTATCTCACAGGGATTTATGGGGTGTTCAGGAAGGACTAGCACCTCTGGTGCCTTTTCAGGGCTGCTCATCCCACTTTGATGTCTACCTTTTACCCAACTCTCACTTGTGGCTCCAAGAAGTTGTAGCTTGTACATCAGCCACACTCCAGTTAAACAGTCTTGGCAAATGAGTTAAACAAAGTTGAGGAAAACAGACAGGCATCAAAGCCATCAGTGACATAGTGAGGTGTCTATCCCAAGCAAATGAAGACTTCCTCCAGGGGAACTGGCCAATAAAAACAATTTGTTCCAATGACCATGGAAGAGGCTGAAGCAGGCACTGTGGAGTGCTTAGAGCTTGGTCAGATATGAAAGATACCAAGGGATGCCACTGTATCCTTGGCTGTTGCCAGTTGTTCTAACTTTTGTCTTGCCATTGGACTTTATGATTCTGGTAGAGAGAGGGAGACTTACAACTTTCTGCAATTCTGACTCACTAAAATCCAATTCACAAACAAGTTAAGATTTCCCTCATCATGATGTCATTGGTTTTCTTCAAAAATGAGGGATGAACAACAATGACAATTCATTGGCCAACTGAACAGGATAGAAGAGAGGCAAGGAGGCCAGTTGGGGTGGGGGGAGAACTATATAAATTTCAGCTATTACTATCATTTTTGTTATACTTTAGTAGATTAAAGGATTTACTCGTATTATTCTATCTGTATCCATGATTGCAAAGCCTCCTGGGTCTTTTCATCTCTGCCACGTTTATCTAAGTATTTTTATCAGTCCTCTGGAGAGTATCTTCCAATGTTCTGGACACCTTCCTCTGGTTCTTTTTGTACTTTAGAAATTCCAATGTACCTCTCTATCTATGAGCTTTCAATTCAGCAGACAACTTAATCCAATTTACACTTGTTTGTACTGACAAAAAAAACCTTTGGGCTAGGACTAGGTATGGAGTCATTGAATACCTCACAAATTGAATCCTCTTGCCATATCTGGCTCTTCCAGCTGATCTCCCTCAGCCAGTAATCCCAAGGAAAAATCTAACCGGGGGCAAATTTCATTTGTGGAATTTGTTACACTAAGAAACTTTCTCATTTTACATCTGTTGACTACAAATTTCCTCTTAATCCTTTCTCACATGGTAGGAATGAAGAAAATCTTATCCATCCCTGTTTCTCTTTTCCATATGACCTATATCATGATATCACCTGCAACAGATACCTCTTAACTGGAAGAAATAAAAAGTGGAAGAATAAAGGAAAAAGAAAAGGCAAGGGTGGGGATGGGAAATCTGCCATAGAATCTTCTATTTTAATGCATTAGTGAAAGAAACCTTGTTTGAAGAGGATCTTCAAAGATACCTTTTATTCTTCTGAATCATTGCTTTAAAAAAAATCAATGAATAATAGGCGTGATTAGATTTTATATTTTTTATGTCTTCCAGTCAATTGTGCAACTACAAAGATGTCTTCTACTGTGGATAATTTTCTGTGAAAACCTGCCTGTTCTTTTTTAATATTTTCATCAATAATATACTTAATGGTTGAATGTACCATCTTTTTTAGGGAAAGCAGAATGTGGCCTATTATTTGCTGATGTCTTTTCAGTCTTTATTTTTTTAATGAAAGCTCATATTTTTCTTCCATTCTTTCAGATTTTTTTCCTTTTTAGGATAGATTGAAAGTCTGATCCTGGATATTTTCAAAATTGTATTGTGAATTCCAAGAACTCTTTCTGATTTCATTTTTCTTAAAACAACAACATATTTTTCTTTTTTAAAAAGTTATTGATAACTTCTAGTTTTATATTACCTTCATTTCCCATTATATCCTCTCATTATCTTTATAGCATAGGATAAAAAAAAACAGTCAAGCAAAACTAATCAGCATATTAATAAAATCTGAGTGTTTATGCTATTTTGTTTCCACACTTTTACCTCTGTAAGGAAAGAAAGAAGTTATATTCTAATAGTTCTTTTTCAGGGCCAGACTTGTTCATTATAATTATACAATATTCATTTTCCTTCCTCCCTCTTTCCTTTCCATCCTTTCTCCCTCATCTTCCTCCCTCCCTCCCTTCTATATCACATTTATATAACAACTTGTTCAGTTATTTTCATGTCACCTCAAATCAAAAGAACTCTGAATGTTTTTGTACACTTTTAAGTCAGAGTCTATGTTTATAGGACTAGTCTTTTCCTTAATTCTCTCCCCTTATAATTTCCCTTTCTCTCTTTTCCCCATTGAGCAAAAGGTTTTTCTGTACCCAACTATTTGTGTTCCTTCCTCTGAGCAGTTCACATGAGAGTGGGGTACATTGATTCTTCTACCTATCCCTTCTCCGTTGTTTGTATAGAATTTGTATAGAATTTTTTCATGCACCCAGATTTTACAAGGTAATTTCCTTTATTCCTTTAGCTTTACCACCCCCTAAAAGATCTAGATTTGGTCTATCATGTCCCAGAGAATTTTCATTTTGACTTTTCTTTTAGGAACTGATTGGTTTCATTCAATTTCCATTTTATCCCATGATTCTAAGAGATATGGACAATTTTATTTTATAATTTCTTGAAATATGTCCTTTTGTGGTCATCACTTTCAGGTAGTCCAATAAATCATCACTGATCTATTTTCTAGTCATTTGTTGTTGCTATGAAATACATTATTTTTTTTTCTATTCTTTTCAATCCCATTTTTCTCTTAGTGACTTGTTTTAATATTTTTTTGGTCTCATAGAATCATTATTTTCTATTGCATCCATATAAATTTACTTTAAACTTATATCCAGTTTAATTTACTTGCTCCTTGATGAATATAGGGCCTTTGGCTGCACCTTAGTCTGGGATGTCACTCCTGCCCTTAAGTTCCCCTTAATTCAGTTCTGAATCTGTGACTCAGATCTGGAAAATGAACAACTAAGCTTCCAGTTGGCATGAATTCCTACAGTTTCCCCAAGTTTAGGTCACTGTGCTAGATTTGAGAGCTCTTTTTGTCCTAGTACATAGCTTCTCCATGCTTTGGAATTCAAGGAGAGGCTATGCACAACTATGTGGCCAGACCCTTTGTCCAGCATCCAAGAACCTGTCTGTCTCTCTCCCTATGCTCACCTGAGCTAGAAAAAGAATTCACTGTGTGTGTGTGTGTGTGTGTGTGTGTGTGTGTGTGTGTGTGTGTGTGTTTGTTAGATTTCCTGAACAGGTCTTGGCTTAGTGAAATTTTCTAAATGTTTTTGGAGGACCCATGAGTTAGAGCTTGTCTATACTTTTTCCTGAATCTCAATCATTTTGCTTCCATTATTTCCCTGTATTTATCATTTATAATTTTTTGTAACTCAGAAATATTCCATTATATTCAGCTCATAATTTTTTGAGTCAGTCCCTAAATAATGAACATTTATCTACTTCCTTTCTATTTTTTTTTTTACTATAACATATACACATGCACACTCACATGAAATCCTACTATAACTATTCTGTTATACATTGGAACGGCATTTCCTTGATATATATGCCCAGCAGTGGAAGTTCTCAGTTGAAGAGTAGGATATTGTATGATTTCATCATAATAATAGCTAAATATAGAAATATGTTTTGCATGACTTCATATGTCTAATGGATATCATATTTCTTGCCTAGTGGGTAGTAGAGGGGCAGAAGTGAGGGAAAGAATTCAAAACTGAAAATAAAAAAATATAAAAGAGTAGTTCCATTAAAAATAATCAAAGCTAGCATTTATATAGCAATTGAAGGCTTATAAAACACTTTATTTTATCTCATCTTATTCTCACAACAATCCTTTGAGGCTGGTGCTGTCATTATCCTCATTTTATAGATGAGGAAAGCAAGATACAGAGAGGTCATGAAGCTAGTTAGTGTCTGAGACAAGATTATTATAATCCCAGGATCTTGGAGATAGAGCTAAGTCTGGGGATCTGCAAGTTTTCAATGTTCCTGAAGTAGTCTGATCCAGGGCAAAGTTTGCTTTCTCCTTTCGTAGTTCTTTAAGCTCTGCGCATTCCTGACCTGGGTTTGGGTATTGATCTAGTAAATATCTGAGGTAGAATTTGAACTCAAGTCTTTCTGATACTAGTCGCCTTGATCTTTTCATTCTCAGATACTTACTACCTATGGGCCCTTAAGCAAGTCACTTAACCCTGTTTGCTTCAATTTCCTCTTCGTTAAAAAGAGCTGAACAAAGAAACAGCAAATCACTCCAATATCTTGCCAAGAAAACACCAAATGGAGTCATGAAGAGTCAGTCTTGACAGAAAAAAATGTATGAACACATCATGATCTTTGTTAATTATATCTAAAACCAAATTCTCTTTAGGTTAATTTCTTTTCCTTTCTTTTTGGAACGAGGTTGCTCATAGTTTTCCCTAATCTTCCTCAACAATGCTTTGTAAAATTTGTATACTAACCTGACTTTGCCCTTGACTTTTAGCTTTTTCCTATTGGCAAAGAGACCAATTAATCAATTAGTGATTAATCAACAAATATTTAATAAGCATTTACTCTGTGCCAGACACTGTGGTAGGACACAAAGTCAAAAATCAGTCATAGGAATGTAGAGATATTCCTGAAAAGATTTATATTCCATCAGAGAGGAAAACATGTTTACATGCACACATGTGCATGAATGAATGCATGTAAGATAATTTTGGAGAGAAAGGTCTTAGCAGCCAGGATCAAGAAAGACTCCCTGCAGAATGTAGCTTCTGAGCTGAGATTTGATGAAAAGTAGGTTTCTTAAGAGGCAGAGAGTAAGGTAAGGATGTGTAAAAAAAAACAACAAGAAGACCAGTTGGCCTGGACTTTAAAGTGTGTGAAGAATTGAAGAATAGAAATGTGTGTGTGTGTGTGTATAGAGAGAAAGAGTGTCTGGAAAGGTAGGTTGGAATCAGGTTCTGAAATGTTACTGTCCTTCTTCTTCCTTTGTTTTTGAAGAGGACCACTGACATCATGAGGTGACGTCTTAAACATGAATTGGACATAAATGAGGCAGAGTTGCACGCAGACTCTTTCTTTCAATCATCAAAGTCCAGTGGCAAGACAAAAGTGAGGAAGACTGGTGATGACCTGGGGTTCAGTGAATGGCCTTTCCTTCTTTGATATCTTAGCAAACTCTTAAGAGTTCTGCAGTAACTACTTCAGCTGCCTTCACAGTCATTGGAACAAATTGTTCTCATCTATCCATTCCACTAGGAGAAGTCTTCATGTGCTTGAGGTAGACATCCCCCAACTCACTGAAAGATTGTGATATCAAATAAAGGGAGCTGTTGGGTAGCTCAGTAGATAGAGTTGTCTCTAGTTCTGGAATCAGGAAGCCTTGATTCTAAATTCAGCCTTAGATGCTTACTAGCTGCATGACCTCAGGTAAATCATAACTCTGTCTACCTCAGTTTCTTCATCGGTCTACTTTGCGAGGTTGTTGTGAGGATCAAATGAAATGATCTTTGTAAAACCTTTGAAAACTTAAAAGCAATGTGCGATTTTTATTATTTCTATTTATTACTAGTAGTTGCTAGCATGCAGCAGCAGCCACACCCCGGGCAATGGCTTCGACAGGCCAGCTAAACCTTGTGAGGGTAGCCATCGGGTCGTCGACCCCTGGTGAACCAGGGCTTTGCTCACCCAGCATGTGAAGACTGTTTCAGCAGAACAGACGGAAGAAACCAACAAGAAGGTTCAACGGCTGAGATGGCGACGCAGCAAAGCATTGTGGAGTGCTTAGGGTGTGTTGGAGCACAAAGGACAACACAGCCATCCAATGCAGCTGAGGAAGTCTCCAGGTGTCATGATTTTTCGTGCCACTGGACCCAGGCTTCTAACGCTGAGAGAGTGGGACTATCTCTGTGCATTGGCTTTTCCACTTAAATCTCCTTCACACACAAGTGTCTTTGTGCACACTCATCTATCATAGGTGAAAACGCACAAAGACAACCATCATCCTCGGTTATCGAGAGACTACTACTATACTTATTACTGATCTTAGAAACCAAATGTTTGCTAATTAAGGTAATTTCTTGACTCTTCAGTACCTCATGACAACTGTTTCACATGAATTAACTCTCCCTATGAAGTGGTAATAAAGTTAATATCTTTACTTTTATATATTGCTAATTTGGGAGGTGGGTGGGGTGGGGTGGAGTCAATCGCTTGTTGAATTAGGTGAGTGTCTTTCATCTTTCTCCTTTCATCTAATTGGTATTTACTCTGCTATTTGTTCTAAGTAGTCAAGGATCTTTATGGAAATAATTGAATAGGTTACAAGCTTTTGACTGCTTTTATTTCTTAATCTAAAACCATATTTTCAGACATGGCTTTTTCTATCCATTCCTATATTCACTTGTTCAGTAAAGTCATTGAATACATGGTGACAGTCTATAGAATCTTATATTCTTTGGAGAATTTCTCAATTTCTTCATCTTCTGAAATGAATCATGGCATGTAGGCTAATGTGGTCTTACTAGTGATCTATTAGCTTCTCCTTCTTTATTGGCCACCCAATTATGATTGCTCACCAGAATTAGCCCAGCCCAAACCCTGAATAATGCTACTCTTTTGTCATCTTTGTTGTTTAGTTGCTTCAGTGAGGTCTGACTCTTCCTGACCCCATTTTGGGTTTCTCTAAGAAAATACACTAAAATAGTTTGTCATTTCCTTCTCCAGCTCATTTTGTAGATGAAGAACTGAAGCAAGCCTGGTAAAATGACTTGCCCAGGGTCATGCAGCTATTAAGTGTCTGAAGCCATATTTGAACTCATAAAGAGTCTTCCTGATTTCAAGCCCAATACTCTATTCACTGTACCACTAGCTGTCCATCTTATCTAGTACAAAACCAAGCAGATTACACTCTAACAGTACTAACAGTAAACTGGAACTTCTCTTAACATCTGCAGCCTCCTCTCCCTGGAATATCCACTTACTTCTGTAAGAGGGAAAACTATGAGATTGACCATAAATGAAATGATTTTATTAAATCAAAAGAGATAGTGGAAAAGATGGAAAAGAGAAAGAGAGAGATACTACCTTGCTACTTCATTTAGCTTGCTATTCTGTGGCCCCTATGTCAGTCCCCTAGCCAGGCTCACAGGGAGGTCTAGCCAACATCAAATATGGAAGAGAAGTGTCCCCTGCTTCACCATTGATATACTCTATTAGACTTGCCCTCCATGCTGACATTGTATCATCAAGGCTTTGAAGATGGTTAAGATTATATCAGATGCCTAGCCTACATTGATGATAGCCATTTAGGCTGTAATCAGGGAACACCAGGCTGTGGTGGATGCCAGGAAGGTAGGTGGAGGTATTTTTTCTTACACACTCCTGTTACATTCTTCATGTGGATTATCCCTTTGTTATACTTGCATCCTACTCCCATTTGTGAGTTCTTCCAGTGGCAATGATTTTGTGGAAGGGTCCACGCTAGCTGTCATTGCCCTCCTGGCTCCCATTCCTGACTTCAGGAGCTCAGAAGTATACCCTGGAAATGGGTGCTTTCACCTCATTCACCATCTCCCCTTTTAACTCACTTTTGTATGTTGACCTCTACTATTAGAATGCATGTTCTTTAAAGGCAGACACTGTCATTCTTTTCACTTGTATTTGTATCTCCCACATCTAGCACCATACCTAGCATGTTGTAAGCCATCAGTCAGTCACTGACATTTTTTTTGAGCACCTATCATGTGCTAGACATTGTATAAAGCTCTGGGATTGAAAAGCAACTCAAAAGATTATGACTGCTCTCAAAGAGTTCACGGGAGAGACAATACTCAAACAACTATGTATAGATAAGACGTGTGTGTGTGTGTGTGTGTGTGTGTGTGTGTGTGTGTGTGTGCATGTGTGTATAGATAATGAACAGAGAGAAAGCACCAGAATTAGGAAAATTGAGAAAGGTTTCTCCTAGAAGGTGGGATTTTAGTTGGAATTTAAAGGAAGCCAAGGTAGGCAGGAGATGGAGGTAAGGCAGAAAAAGATTCCCAATATAGGACCAGCCAGAGAAAATGCATGGAATAAGAAAATAGTTTGAGTAAATAGCAAGAACACTAATATCATTAGATTGCAGAGTATACTGGGGGAAGGTATAAGGTGAAAAAGTGGGATGTCAGGTTTGGAAGGGCAAAAATCAAGGCTCTGAATGTACGAAAATATTTATTGCCTTCTTTCTTTCAATAGCTAATAGTCAGAGATGGTTTGATTGTTTCCTGGCATTCTGACCTGTTTTCTGCCACATTAACATAATTTCTTCAAAGAGGATGGGAAAGATTGAGAGCCATTTTGTGTTTTTGCCTCTTTGGTCATTGTGACCAAAGAAATACTTCAACTAGTGACCATCCTTCTGGCAATTAGCCTCTTTTTACTTCAGATCCCCAGATACACAGTTACTATACTTGTTCTCATAATGTCCCAGCATGGAGAAACTTCCCAAGCCCTATTGGCATATTCTTTGAGAACTCAAGATCACCTGCACATCAGGATGAAACATCAGAGTTGGACTTCTGTGGAGTAGTTTAGGGTACCTCATATTTTTATGGTATCTCAAAATTGACCACATATTTTCCTCACAACCCTGAGATGTAGGCAGTTCAAATAATATTATGTCCTTTTTACAGATGAGAAAATTTCATCTCAGAGGAGCTGGGTTTTGCTCAATGTAGCTAGCACTGGTCCAGTTCTCTTGCCTATGGAAATATTCCATCTAGAAAATAATGTTAGTAAAATGGTTAATTAACAATTATTAGTAACATTTCACTTTTATAAAGTCAGATAGAACTAGAAGGGACTTTAGTGATTCTATTCTAGCCTCATATTTATGGCTGAGAATGTTGAGTTTACAGATGGTACAAAGCTGGTCCACTGGATAATAGAATCACAATCCAAAAAGGTCTCAACAGGCTTTAATATAGGGATGGATCTAATGAGATGGAATTTAATAGTGGTTATAGTGATGCTTACACTTGTATTAAAAAACTCAATATTATAAGGACAAGATGGGGAGAATATGTCTAGGCAGGAACTCATCTGCAAATGATCTTAGGGTTTTAGCTGACTGCATACTCTCTATGAGTCAATAGTCATTCCCTGGACTTCTGATCTCCAGCCATTTTGCCACCTGAACCAGAGACTGTGCCATGAGAACTTAACCTTTTCAGCTCTCAAATTCTATTTTTGAGACATTGCTGGTCTGATTGGTGAGGTCTTATGTGATTCATTATATCAGACTAATCCCATTCATACTTCCCTTTACTCTTCTTGTGCTGGCAGCACCACCCCAAATATCCTCCCTTATCATTTCATATAATTAATAATTAATTGATTCTATGATTTGTTCTTTGACTCACTCATTATTTAGGTTTTCCCTGCTAAATTTCCATTTAAGTCTGTGCAGTTTGTTTTAGCTTTCAGAACTGATTGCTATTTTTATTGCATTATAGTCATGTAAAGAATGTGTTTAATATTTCTGCCTTTTCACATTTGTTTGCAATATCTCTGTATTCTAATACATAGTCAATTTTGGTAAAAGTTCCATGTGGTACTAAGAAATATTTCTATTCTTTCGTGGTCTCACTTAGAAGATACCATAAATGTTTTAGTTCTGGTTTCTCCAGTAATTTGTTTAATTTTACATTTTCTATTTTTAAAAAAATATTTCTGTTAGATTTGCCTAAAATTGAGAGGTCATCAAAATATCCTGCCACTCTGTCTTATTTTAATTCAGTTAATTTTTCTTTTACAAATTTAGGTGCCAAGTCACTTGAATTATATTGGACAGGCTAAATGACATGTGTTTAACTTTAACAATTTCTAAAATGATGGGATAGGATTATATGATCTCTAAAGTCCTTTTTACTTCTTTTAAAAATTAATCAATTAGTTTATTTGCTACATTAAAATACTCATAAAATATCCATTAACTAACTCCCCCTCTCCTTCCCCTTTCCCCATTAGAGAAGGTATCATTTGACCAAATACAACTCTAAGACAGAAGGGCAAAGAATAGGTAAACAAGGTTAAGTGACTTTCTCAGGGTCACATAGCTAGGAAGTGTCTGAGACTAAATTTGAACCAAAGTCTTCCCAATTGTAGGCCTGGTGCTTTATCCACTGAGCCACCTAGCTGCCCTACATTTCCACTTCTAAATTTATGATCTATGATTCTCTATGAAGATGATCAAAATGGTGAAGGGTCTTGAGTCCATATGAGAAGGGGATGAAAGAATTAAAGATATTTAATCTAGCTAAGAGAAGGCTTAGGAGGATGACAATAGCTGCTTTTAAACATTTGGAGAGTTCTATGTAAAAGAAGGAATGGTCTTTTTCTATCTGCCCCAGAAGATAGAACTAATGACACTGGGTATGAGTAGCAAAGTGGTAGATTTAGGTTTGAATTGAACAAAAAGAAATCCCTGGCAATTAAAGTAATCCAGAATTAGAATGGGCTGCCTGAGAAATCACTGGAGATTTTTTTTTTAAACTGTTACCTTCCATCTTAGAATCAATACTGTATATTGGTTCTAAGGCAGGAGAATGGTAAGAGCTAGGCAATGGGGGTGAAGTGACTTACCCAGGGTCACACATTTTGGAAGTGTCTAAGGCTAGATTTGAACCTAAGACCTCCCATCTCTGGGCCTGGCTCTCAATCCACTGAGCCACCTAGCTGCCCCCATCACTGGAGATTTTTGACTACTTATGTGGTATCTTATAGAGCAGATTCTTATGTCATGAATGAATTGGTTGGCCCTTCCAGCTCAGTGAGCATAAATGACTTGTGCTAAGTCAAGTAGAAATCCCTCAACCCATACTCTTCAATCCAGACATTGTTCTCCTGGCTGTTCCATGAACAAGAAGCTCTATATCTCACTTCCAGGCATTTTCTCTGTTTAGAACCCTCTTCTTCCTCCAGTCTAACTACTGATTTCCCTGGTTTCCAACTAAAAGCCCACTTTCTACAGGAAGCCTTCCCTTAACTTCCCTTTATTCCAGTGCTTTCCCTTTTTAAATTATTTCCTATTTATCCTGCATATAACTTGCTTTCTATATACTGTTTGCACGATGTCTACCCCATTAGTTTGTAAGCTCCTTGAGGACAGGGGCTGGATTTTTTTCTTCGTTTTTGAATCCCCAGAGATTAGCACAGTGTCTGGCATATAGCAGGTGCTTTATTAATGTTTGTGGATTGATTGATAGTGAATAAGAGAGCCATGATATGAAACCAGGTGTTTTAATTTCACAGTCAGCGTTCTTTTCCTTGCAATACCTTCAACAATTCGAATCAAATACATACCAAATACTGTGCTTGGAATTGGGGAGACAAAGTCAAAATAAAAAAAAAAAGGCTCTGCCCTTAAGGAGCTTACATTTTATTGAGGGGATGGGATGTACCTTGAGCATTGATATGTAAATATTAGATAGTTTGAAGGGGAGAAGACCAATCGCTCCCAAGGGTATTTAGTAACTGGCATTTCTTCAGTGCTTTTAGTTTGAAAAACACACTATAGATAGTCTGTATAGCTTATATAATATTATATATACTTATAATACTTAATTCACACATTAATGTATCACATATAATATAGACTATATATTTCATTTGAGCTTAACAAAAACTCTAGAGGATAAAAACTGGGAATTATCCCCATTTTATAGATGAAGGTAAATATATATTATTTCCAAGCTCAGAGAAACTAAATTGCTCATCAAATACCATAGGACCAGTGTGTTTTCTGAGGTATGATTAGAACCAAGAATTTACAGATCTAAATTTCAACACACTATTCACTAAAGCACAATGGAGCAGGAAGTTTTCAGTAAAAGCAGGATCCTGAGTTTAGCCTTGAAAAAACTCAGAACTCTTAAGAGGTGGAGAGGGGTAGGGAATGCTCTCTAGGCATAGGGGACAGCAAGCTGATGGACAGAGAGAATTTCAAGGAGGAAAAATATAAACAAAGTCAGGAAAAGTAGGATAAAACAAGCCTGTAAAAGCCTTTAAAAAGTTGAGAAAGTTGTATTTTATCTGAAAAGTAGGAATCCATCAAAGATCTTTGAGTAGGGGAGTGACTTGGAATAAGGTTCTAGTAAAAGTGCTTTAAAATTTATAATATACTTTCCTTACATAAACCCTTTGAGGTAAGTAACATAAGCATCATTATTTCCTTTTTATAGACAAGAAAGCTGTGTTTCAGAGAAGTTAAATGATTTGTGTATGTTTACACAACTACTAAGTGTCAGAGTACAGTGATGCGGATAATGGATTCCAAAGAGCTACTGAAGCAAGTCTGGAATTTGATGGATCCATCTTGGAGAATGTTTACATTGTTTATGCTATTGTAAACAATTTGAATCTTTTTTTAAAGTAAATAACCACATTTAAATTTAATATTTCATAATAATATTATCCGAATTACCTTTGGTTCTCTAGGTTTGGAACCTGAGGCAATCAGATGGGGGTACATCAAACTAGAAACCACGTCCATCCCAGTTTGCCATTGGCTAGTAGGAGAGGGAAGTTCTGGGGGTTGAGCCCCCAGAGAAAATGAGAGAGGTGATCTAAATGAGACACTGTAGCTTCTTAATTGTATACCATGACTGCCTCATTATATTGGCCCAATTTTTCCATTTCCTACTATGCAGTGGAAAGAATACTTACTGTTTTTGGAGTCAGGGCTTGAATTAAAATCTCATTTCTGCCATTCATAGGCAGTTAGGTGGTACAATGGAGAGAATGTTGATCCTGGAGTCAAGAAGGCTGCTCTTCCTGAGTCCAAATGTGATCTCAAACACTGACTAGCTGTGTAACCTTGGGCAAGTCATTTAACCTGCTTTGCCTCAATTTCCTCATCTGTAAAATGAACTAGAGAAGAAAATGGTAAACTGCTCCAATATCCTTGCCAAGAAAACCCCAAATGGGGTCACAAAGTGACCGAAAAATGACTTGAAGAAGCCCCTCAGAGTCTCTGAACTTCAATGTTCTTAACTATAAAATGAGGGAGGTGGTACTAGGTCACCTCTAAGGTTCCCTCAAACTCTAAATCTATGATCTTGTGTGAATTAGTCTGTCCAAAGTACATGTTTTCTCTCCTAGAATCACTGCTGATTCATTTTTGTTGCTTTCTCCTACCACCCCAACTTGAGGCCCTTGGTGGAGCTGCTACAGGGGGAGGGGATAATTAATTTTAGTTCAGGGGCTGTTTCAACTTTTGTATCAGCTCAGGAAACGGGCTGCTACAATAATACTTTTTTTTTTGGCTTTAACTCACAGGGAGAGACAGAAATTGCTTTCTGAGGACAGCCCCACTCAACAATTATCCACAGAGTTTCAGGTAATGGAGCTCAACATTTCTGTGGTTTACGTTAGGGCTATTCTGACTTTCTTTTCAAAAATCAAAGACTTTGCCTGAATTCTTCTTGCCAAAACCAACAAAAGGCAGCAGAAAAACTCCAGGGATAGGTTAGAGGGGATGGAGGAAGAGAAGTGAAGGAGAGGAAAGGAACTGATGCCTAGTGTGATAACTAGAAGGAAGATAGTCATTGCAGATTTTTAAGTATGGGGAAATAATTTGTAATTCCTGGTTCATAGCCCATGGGCAGATCACTTTTTCTTACAACACATTCATACCTACTTTTGTCACTATCCAAAGCTAATAAAAGGATAGAGAGTGCATAGAATACCCATACTCAGTCAGGTGGTTTTCTTCCTTTTTTCATCATGTTGCAAAAGTATGATATTTCAAATTTTATAAGGCATTTGTTCTGAAAAAGGGGAAAATATCTAGAAATTGAGCTCCCATCACAGAAAGAAAAATAAAATGATGATGCGTTCTCCTCCCAGAGGAAGAAGAAAACACAAAAGCAAATTCACATTATTTGGTTATAGACAAAGAAATCTTTGTGCACACGAACCTCTAGTGGCCCTTCCAGAGAGGTGGTCATGCTTCTTTTTAGCTAAAACCAGTTTAACGGGGCTCCTGGTACTATATTTCTATCCTCTTGATTCTTAGAGACTTCTTTAGTTTTGCTGAAAAGTCTACTCAGGTTCCTGGATTTGCTAGTTAAGAATTTCCACGTAGGTTTTTTCTAGCACCTTTTCAGACTTGGTTTAAATCTTACCTTCTGTTGGAGGCCTTTTCTGGATCCCTTATAATATTTCTGCCTTTCCTCAGATATTACCTCCCATTTACACTATACATATCTGATATGAACATAGTTTTCATATTGTCTCCTCAGTTAGAAGGTGACCTCCTTGAGGGTAGAGATTGTATTTTTGCTTTTCTGTCTTTCTCTCAAGGTCGTCATAGTGTCTGGCCTGTAGTAAGTGCTTAATACATCCTTATTATTTGATTGACTTGCAAATTTGGCCCTAATTAAAAAGCTTCTTGAGGACAGAGATTGGTTTTATTCTAGCATGGTCATTTGTACATGGTAGTCCCTTAATAAATATTTACTGAGGGAGCAGTTAGATGGCTTAGTGGATTGAGAGACAGAGATGGGAAGTCCTGGGTTCAATTTTGGCACAGACACTTTCTAGCTGTGTGACCCTGGACAAGTCACTTCCCCCCAGTTGCCTAATTATTACCACTCTTCTGCCTTGGAATCAATACTTAGTATTAATTATAAGACAAAAGGTAAGGATTTTTTTTTAAATTTTATTTAATTAGTCAATTTAGAATATTTTTCCTTGGTTACAATAATAGTGTTCTTTCCCTCCCCTTTCCCCAGCCCCTCCCATAAATGACACTCAATTCCACTGGGTTTTACATGTATCAGAAGGTAATGATTAAAAAAAATTAACAAATATTTATTTATTGAGTTGACATAGGATACTGTAGGAGTTGTATGGATGCAGATGATTTCAGAAAAAGCTGGAAGGATTTGCGGGAACTGATGCAGAGCAAAATAAACAGAACCAGGAGAAAATTTTACACAGTAATAGCAATATTGAATAATGATCAATTGCAAAAGCTCAGCTATTCTCAACAATACACTGACCTGGGACAATCTTGAAAGGCTTATGGCAGGGAATGCTATCCACCTTTAGATGAAGAACTAACTGTTGGAGTAGTCTTTCATATCAGTGTATTTGTGGTTTTATTTGGGGATTCTGGTTTTGTATGTGTGCTTTTACAGCAATGACCAATATGCAAGTGTGTTTTCCATGATAATAAAAATTAAATTAAATTTAATTTAAAAAAAGAATTGACATAGAAGGGGAGAGGAAAAGCCCTTGACTAGAAGGCTTAAAAGTCTAAATTTCCACCTAAATTAAACACCCTATATTATTGTTCAGTTGTTTCCATCCTGTCCCACTCTTTTCGTTGTAAAGATATTGGAATGGTTGCCATTTCCTTCTTCAGTTCCTTTTTACAGATGAGGAAACAAGGCAAACAAGGTTAAATGACTTGTCCAGAGTCACAGGGTTAGTAAGTGTTTGAGATTAGATTTGAACTCAGGAAGATGAGTCTTCTTGACTCCAGAGCCAGCACTCTCTCCACTGCCCCATGCTTTAGGCCAAAGATCATTTCTGAGTTTAGCAGGCTTAGACTTGCTTAAACTGACCTTTGCAGTAGACAGCTCCGTTATATATTTTCTTCTTAAAAGAGCACACCCATTAAAATGATTTCTTGCAGCCCCTGTTAAACAGAGCACATCTGCACCAAATTGGGGAAAGAATGAAATGGCAAAGATTGAAGTTAGGATGATGGGCCATAGATCTCCAAGTCAAATCAGCCCTGTGATTTATCACCAAACCACACAGAAATTTAGCATCCAGCTAAGAGGGAAGGAAAGAAGACTGAGAAGAGGCATGATTTACAGATGCTAAGAGGTCATTGCTAAATGGAAGCTCACAGAGCATCTGTCATAGTATAGCCTTCCATGCTATGTATGGGGCCACTATGGGGATCTTGCTACTGCCCAAGGGAAAGAGTATTGAACAAAAAGTCAAGAAATCTGAATTTCTAGTCCTAGTTTTGCTGTTTTATGACTATAAAAAGGGAATATACTGCTTGGGCCTCAGTTTCCTCATATGTAAAATGTAAAATGAGGAAGCTTAATTTATATATTCTCTTTAAAAGGCAATGAGACAAAGGGGAAAGACTGTAGGACCTGGAGTTAGGAGAGAGGAGAGCACAGTTCAAATCTTCCATTGTAATATAGTAGAAAGAGTAGGCTATGGAATCAGAAGACATGGGTTCAAATTTACTGCCATTTACTACCTGTAAGCCTTTGGGTCAACTAGTCAAATTTTCTGGGTCTTCTCTTCATCACTAGGGTATTGGTCTCAGGGGTAAGCTAGTAAGCATATAATAACTGATTCTCCAAAAAGAAAATTGTATGATCAACATTATTTTAACATTAATCTCCATTTTTTTTATTTCTCTGTCACTTTCTTAACTTTGTCTAGCCAGCAAAATGATAAATAAAGATCTAATTTATAGCATCTGCTCATTTCTGAAGTGTAAATTCTCACACTGAAATTTAACTATTGACCAAAAAATCTGACTCCAACATAGATCTATTTGAACTAAATGATCTCTAAGGTCTAAATTCCAGATTAAATTCATAATTTATGATCATATAAACTTATTAGCTAAATGTGACTTAGAGTAAGAGTGCATATCCCTTTTTGAGTCAATGACCTCTTTGACAGTCTAGTGAAGTCTATGGGCCTTTTCTCAGAATAATGCCTTTAAATAACAAATGGAAATACTAAATTTCAGTTAGAAGTTAATGAAAACAAAGTTGTGATTTTTCCCCATCTGCTTTGATGGACTCTTAAAAATCTGTTTATCAACTTCTAAATCCCTGGATCTAAGGTTAAGAACCTCTATTTTAAAGACTAATTTTCCTCATCTATAAGTTCACAATAGCCTATGTTGGGAGGGCACAATACTTTGAATTTCACACTTCTTTTGAAAAAAAAAATTCTTGTACTACTCATCTCACAGGATTGTCATAAGAGAAGCACTTTGTGAAATTTTAAGTACTAAAAGATAACTGAGTTATCATTATTACTATCAATAATAAAACTATTATTAGTCAATATCATTCACAAACTATTATCGATAAGATAGTCAACCAATAATTCTATTATTATTATTAATCGCAAACATAAATGAAGCTGCCTACTATGTGCTAGACACTGTGCGCAGTGCTGGGAATGGAGACAAAAAACTGAACAGATCCCAAGTTTCATATCTCTAAGTGGGTGATGGGAATGGTAGTCTAACCCCAAAAGAACTGTCACTAACCAGACAGAAAGGCTCTTCCTGCTTTGACTCACTCTTGGATTTCTATTCCCTTACCCTATAGGGAAGCAATTAATTTTTTTAAAAATCAGCTCTTGGTTAGTCACATATGACTTATTTATTCACCTCATGGATTATTCACAGAAAAGGTTTAAGTTTGGCTTGACTTCCACTAGCTAAACCAGTGGAATCCTTCCTTCTAAAGTCAGGAAGATTTGTTCAGGGAAGAAATGAATTCCTGAAGGAAATGGGTGCTATGTAGACTAGACCAAATCACATTTCAAAGGTATTCTGGTTTGTGGTGAGCAGTCACAGTTACTGACTGTCCTATGCTTGGTGGGGGACAGGAAAGGGTTTAGTTGATGGTCAGTTATCTCAGGTGCTTAGACAAGTATGTTCCAAATATTTCCGTACTGTGATGTGCCAGTGAACTGAATAAGAGAGTCCAAAGTGAGCCAGTGAGTTTCTACAAGTTAGAATTGCCGGATTTATAGTCACAAAGAACTGCATAGGCTATCTAGTTCAACTTCTCATTTTATAGATATCGAAAATGAAGTTCAGAGAAGTTGATAATTGTTCAAAATAACAGATATTGCTAGACATGAAGCAAGGAAGACCTGAATTCAAATTATGCATCAGACATTTATTAGGTATCTGACTCTGAGCAAGTCACTTAATCTAGTGAAGTCATTAATGCTGCCTCAGTTTCCTCATCTGTAAAATGGGGATAACAACAGAACCTGACTCTCAGGGTTGTTGTGAAGACAAAACAAGATTTTTGTAAAGTACTTACCTCAAAATGCCAGATAACTGTTAGAGTTCTTTTTATTAATATTAAAAGATAAGATTAGAATTAAGGTCTTATGATTCCTAGTCCAAAGTTCTCTCAACTTATTGCAGCATGCTGCCATCTTCCCATCCAACCATGTCCCATAGTCCTAAAGACCTAATAAGATGAAAGGGCTGGTAGCCTTTCAATTTAGTTCACCTCAATAGAAAGTTCAGTTCCCTCTATGACCAGAAATGATAGTCCACTTATCTGACTGCATATTCAAATAATATAAAGTTTAATAACTAGTTGGGATTGGAGTTTTTTTCAGCTTCAGACCTGAGGCCAGGCCCCAGAGGCTGGCGGAGGGTTCTCCCACTCCCGTCTACTCTATCTCAGTCCAGTTTTGTCTTTTTTAGAATCTTAGCAGTAGACAGAAAGCAAACAAGAACAGGTCTAACATTCAGAAGAAATTGGACTTGAATCTTCAGGCTGAACCAAGAAAGAGACACACCACACCAGACTGGGCTGACAAACTCCTTCCTCCTCCAACACCAGGAAGCAAGTCCCCACTTGGCAGGAAGGAAGTGCTAGTCACAAGACCCAACTGCCACTCCCAGTTTGCCCCTTCCCCCACAAACTGTCATTCTTAATTTCCTTTCCACACTGGAAAGGTAAAAAGGTCTGGAATAGCATCTGAGGTGAGTTGGATAGTAAATTTGGGATCGATGTGGAGGATGGATTGGATAGTTGAAAGAAGCCTGTTATCAAGTCTAAGCAAAATACACTGGGGCCACTAATAGAGTGGCTGAGTGGTAGGGAAGGAGATAAATATGAGAGATATCATAGCAGAATTTATAAGTCTGGGAAATTCAAGTCAAATCAATAAACATTTATTAAGCAAACAACTACTATCCAGTAGGTACCATGCCAGTGTTTGGATATGTGGTTTGCGAGAGAGAGAAAAATCAGTGATAACTCCAAAATTGCCCACCTGAGTAAATGGCAGGACAGTGGTTCCCTCAACTTTGGAGGAGGGATGATTTTATGAAACATGTAGAGTTTGTATTCTTATCTGGGAATAAATACAAAGCAGGAAGTTGATAACATGAGATTGCAGTTCAAGAGAGAAATTAGAACCAGATATTTTTTGCCCTCATCTATTTATGGAATAGTTTTGTTTAATAATTTGTGACACATTTTAAGAAGGACATTTATCACCTGGAGAATATCTAAAGAATAGCAACCAGATTGGCAAAGGGTTTGAGTATAGATCTTATGATTATAAGTTGAAGACAATGAATATGTTTAAAAGTAGAGAAGACTCATGGGTGTAACAAGGGAATCACTTTAAAAGACTGATATATATTAATTTAAGGTCGCCAAGGAATCAGCTATGTAATTCCTAAATGAAAAACTCAAGTCAGCCGTCAGCCTTTTTTGGAGTTTAATTACAATAGGAGTAAGAAAGGAATTAGAGATAGAGAGAGAGAAAAAGGGAGAGAAGGGAATAGGGCTTAAATACCCCTTCTGTTTAGGCTGGGCCAAAAGGCCCAAGCCCTTAGATAGCTGGGGCAAAGAAAAGAGATCAGTCCCTATTACTCACGTGTCCAAAATGGAGAAACAGTCTCAGAGGCCCCCACCTTCAGCTTCCTTCAGAGCAAGCCTTCTCAGAGCCCACAGGAACCACCCCGACCAACTCTCCACCTCCCCTGGAGTCTTCAGACCCCCTATCTTTAAGGAAACCATCCAAGTTCCTCCCCTCAGTTCTCCCATCTACCAATCACTGTTCATCAATTTCCCTGTGCCAATGGAGGCTCTAGCTTAACCCAGAACCGCCCAGAGGTTTCTGACTTTTGCACATGTCTGTTGAAGGTTATATTTTCAAATGATTAAATCTTTACTCCTTTGCTACAGCCCTTTCTAAATCCTGTTAACCTGAGTAGGGTAGAGATTGGAATAATTAAATTTTGATCTAGGCTGCAGCCCTTACTCAATCCTATTAGGACTGAATAGGGTGGAGATTTATTCCAAGTATCTCCATTGTATCAATTCTAAAATCAATCAAGACTCAAAGAAATTCCTGTTCTATGCTTAAGCATAGGTCAAAGTCCTTTCCATTGTTCAGCAAAGGGTTTCTGTCCTAAAGTAATCTTAAGAAGGGAAGAGAAGGAACCTCCCATGCCAATGGGGTTCCCATTCCAATAGACTATCAGTAAGAAATTTTCCAAGTATGAAATATCCCAATGGTGAAATTTGCAACATTTATAAGTCTAAGGAAATTTGAGGTTTACATGGGGCACATGAAGCTATCTTCACATAAATTTAGAACTAGCATGTAGAGGAGAAATTAGATTATTTTTATTTGGTACCAAAAAGCAGAATCAGGAACAATGGGAGGAACTTGACAAGAGATCAATTCAGACTTGACGTCAGGAAAAAACTTTCTGAAATTTAGAACTGCCCCAAAATGGCAGGGTAAGATAAGGTAAGGATGGTGACTCTTCCATGGAAATGTTCAAACAGGGTGAAAGACCACTTGTTGAGTATGTTACTGAGGTTATTCTGTATTCATGTGGGGAAAGGCTGTTGAAGTTCCTTCTAACTCTCAGATTTTGTGGATTTGTATTAGAGGACCTGAATTCGAATGCTGACTCTATCACTTACTTTCTGGATGACCCTGGAAAATTCACTTTAACATCTATAACTTTTAGTTTCTCCATTTGCAAAATATGGCAATGGATGACCTCTGAATTCTCTTTCAGATCTAAATTTATGATCCTACATATATATATTTGGGAGTCAAGTTCATGGGTACACAGGAAATAATGCTGACCGGTAGAGCAAGAGGACCTAGACTCAAAATCTGCTCCTAATGCTTAACTATGTGACTTGACTTTGGACAAATCCCTAGATTTCAGTTCCTGCTTCTGTAAAATAAAAGGGTGTGTCCAGGTGGTCTATGAAGTCCATCTATCTACAGATATGATCCCAAGATACAGTGAACTCATGGAAGCTGAGATTGCCATGATAGAGAAGGCAGAGAAAAAATAGAAAGGTAGATATCCCATTAGAAAACCTTGGGAAATATCCACACACAGAAAATGACTTGGCAAAGAATGACTAGAGTTGACAAGTGTGGGGAGAGAGAGGGAGAGAAACAGAGAGACAGGAAGAGACAGGGAGGGGTGGGGGTTGAGATCAGTATCATGAAATTCAAGGAAGGAGAGAGTATCCAGAAAGAAAAGAGGAAGGGTTGACAATTTCTGTAGTGGCAGAGAGCTCAAGCAGAATGAAGATTGAAAGAAAACTGGTTTTTAGCAGTTGAGACTACTAGTAACCTTGGAAACAACACTTTCAATTGACTGGTGGAGTCAAGCCAGAGCTCAAGGTACTGAAAAGTAAGTGGGAAGTAAAAAAATATAAATAACAAATACAGATAATTTTCTATAAGAGCTTAGTTGTGAAAGAAACTCAATAGGGTAAGAGTTTGAAGGAATAACGGGGTCAATAAAAGGTTTTATAAGAAAGAAGCAGATTTTGGCACATTTCTCTCTATCTTATATCTTATATATTTCTGGTATTAGGTAGAAAATGATAGATAAGGCAGAAAATGATAGATAAGGAATATTACTGATCTTGAGAACAAAATGATTAAAGTCAAGATATCATGATACAGAAAGTCATAATTCAGCTTCATAACTTATAATATTATAGAAAACCTTCAGAAAAACCAAGATCAAGGTCCCTAAATTTGTATAAACTTCTCCCAAGTGGGTGTGGGCATACTTTGTTCCTAATTTTCTTGGCTATGGTAAGACCTAAAAAGCACACTTATGAGGAATGATCTTGCAAGGAAGAAAGCATAAGGGTCTAAGTATGTAAGAAAATACAAAAATTTACATTTATTCCTATTGGGTATCATATTAGTTTCAGCATGATGACCTTGACCAGAGGTGTCAAATTTGTCAAAATACTCCTGAATGTAGTAGGAACCAGATTGAGGTATAATGTGGGACAGCTATGTAGCATACCAGATAGAACACCAGACCTGGAGTTGGGGGGATCTGAATTTAATTCTGGCCTCAGAGAGTTCAGGTGTCAGGAATCTTGAGTTTAACTTCTGACATTGCCTGCTACTTGCTATGCATATCATTGGATACTATGCATGTGTCAGAGCCCAATAGAGGCAGAGGTGGAAGGGGAAAGGAGAAGTAAAAGGAAGAGCAATTTATTAAGCATTTACTATATACTAGGCACTGTGCTTTAAACTTGTAATAGTTGTAAAATAGTTGTAAATTTATTATCTCAATTGATCCTCACAATGACCCTGGGAGGAAGGTGCTATTATATTCTGCATTTTATAGGTGAGGAAATTGAATCAGAAGTTAAGTGACTTGATGAGGAGGGTCACAGAGTTTGCATGTGTCTGAGACTGGATTTGAACTGAGATTTTCTGTCCAAGAAGCTGAATTAGGTGGAAGTTTAGTTGGCAGCTAGGTGATACAGTAGATAGAATGCCAGTTCTAGAGGCAGAAGTTCCTAAGTTCAAGTCTAGCCTTAGTGTGTGACTCTATACAAGTCACTTAACTGTTTGCCTCAGTTTTCTCATCTGTAAAATGAGCTAGAGGAAGAAATAGCAAACCACTCCAGTAAAAGTCAGATACCACTGAAAGACATGAATAACAACAACTTGGTAGATACAAATATCAGCAATGGAGATTGGGGAAGTGGAAGGATGGGAGATGGAAGTGGAGTGGAGAGTTGGAGTAGGGAACACTTACCACTAGGAAAAAAGCCAACACTAACACTTTGAGATCATATCAAGTAATAAAAACAGTCAAGGTCACAGTGCTACCTGCATTTTGACTTCTTAATCTCATATGATCCTGCCGAGTTCTGAAACTCTGCCTAGAAATGAATCCTCCCTCTTAGATGATGATGATTTAGTAAGGCATGATCATTTTGGGTATTGTGCTTACCTCCTGAGCCTAAAGAATTATGAAGTGAATGATTTTTTAAAAGTTATATATGGTCTGAACTCTCAAATTATGTGACCTCCTAGGTCTAGACAATGGAATCATCTCCCACCAGACAAAGTGAATATCTACTTCTCTTAAATCATTTGGATTATTCTGGACAAAACACCAGAGAATATCTATCATCATCAATACTCTTGACTGGACAAAGGCAGGTCCCAAGTGCTTCTTAAGTATTACTGAGTTATGCTTTTCACAACACTGAGAGGCAAGGGAAAGGCAACTTGTGCTCCTGTCTCCCTGAATTACAACTAATTCTTTGAGATGAGGAGAGAGATGGAAAAAGAATTTAATGTTCTTGTGTGATTTTCTGGCCTTCCCATGACAGCACAACCCTTCAATAAATATAGAAAAAGGGCCACTCAACTAGGTGGCTGCTGTCCTGGGTACTCAGGGACCAAAAATGTCTCCAAATTCATATTTGCTGAATTCTGAAGAAAGCAAAAGGCAGGGCAATGGATAGAGTTCTGAACTTAGAATCAAATAACATCTAGGACTAGTTGTATGACCCTGCGTAAGGACTTGAACTTTTCTAAACCCCAATTTTCCCATCTATAAAATGGGGATCACAATATCTATAGTACCTATAGTGTCTATATGTAGTATATAGCTAGTATATTATATATAGTATGCATATATGTAATATATATATATGATATATTGTTGTGAGGTTCAAAATGGTTAATGATAATTAAGCACTTTGCCAACCTTTAAGATTTGTAGAAAAGTCTGTTATTATGATTATCAGTCAAAATCTAATCACATCTAGAAACTCCATGCCCTTGCCCTCAGGGAAGTTTCCCCCCTTGAAGGACAAGATGAGCATCTATAGAAAAGTCCAGTCCTCCCCTCTGTAGGAGATAATTAAGGCAGCGTTCTCTGAAGTGAAACCAAGCTTTCGATGGCTATCCACATTATATATATTTTCCCAAACATTCACTCATGCAGGTGGATTGCTTCTGTATATAGTCTTCACTTCCAGACAGGATTGACTTCAATGCAAAAGCTTAGGAATCCTGTGAATGTTCTTAGTTGATCAAAATGTAGATGGTGAAATCAAAGGTGAGAGCTTGTTCCTGGAGAATTCCGTTCTGGTCAAACTTAATGGGCTGAAAACTAGTCAGGGAATTTTCTTCTGGAGGCTGCCATCACTTTCTGGAAACCTGAGTTCATGTTTTATTGATATTCTCTGGGCAGGACCTCTGCAGAAATTATTTATATCAGCAGCTTTGAGAAGAATGTCTAAGCCCTTGGTGAATGAACATATAGATTTAATTCCTCTGACTAGATATCGTTCAGTGGGTGAGGGGTTGGGTTGTTTCTAATGGAACAATAAAAGTCTGTAAACTTAGGAAAGTAATGAGACCATTCCTAAGACAAATGTAATAGAAAAAGTTGCCTCTGGAAAATGGGGAACATGGCTGTAAAAATGATGAATGCTGAGAAGCTGACATTTTAATACATTTAAGGAATATGGGGGATCAATGAAGAGAACAGTGCTGGACTGGGAAATGAAACCATGTAATAAAACTGCCCTTTAGGGAAAGGAGTGTTCCAAGGAGAGTCTTTGTAACTCTATCACTTGGCAAAAATCAGGACACCCCTTTGGGATTCTGTAAAAGTTATTTAAATCACTCGTTTTCTATAGTTTCCATCAATGAAACCTAAGGAGAATAGCCAGATGACTGCAATCAAATGTGGGTCCAGTTCCAACAGGTTGAACTTCCCCAGGAGTTGACTTGGTAATTTGTTTCTGAGTTATCTGATCATTTTTACAATCAGCATACATGCCAAGCACTAGGTTGGGTGCTGGGGATGTGAAGATAAAAACGAAATGGTCTCTGTCCTCAAGGGACTGCCATTCTTCTGGGGAAAATAGAACATCCTCAATCATTCAGCATTTCCTAAGCACCTACTACGTGCTAAGCCCTGTACTAAGTGCTGGGGATACAAAAAAAGAGAAGAGGCATTCTGTACAGATAGCAACTATATCTAACTGTATAAAAGAGAGGGGGAGAGAGAGAGAGAGAGAGAAAGAGAGAGAGAGAGAGAGAGAGAGAAAGAGAGAGAGAGAGAGATCAATGCATGGAAGAATAGATGGATATAGAACTAATTAAATATTTGTTATATGTCAGAAATAATATAAGCAAAAAAAGGCAACACCCTCAATGAACTTACATTCTATTAGAGGAATATGACATATAAGAGGGAGATAGAAAAAGGGTTGAGGGTGCTATGGAGGAGATGGAAAGGTCCAGAGAATTAAGAATGGAGCTGAGAGGGAAGTGAGCAAGGATGACTTGACATTTAATAAATGCTGATGCCAGCAAGAACTTCCAAACAGATGGAAGGGGTGTAGAGGTGGAAGCTTCTCCAGAGTGAGAAGGCTATTGGGGAGGAGTTAGAAAAGTCCAAAAAGTCAGGAATGAAACTGAGAGGGAAATTAAGTGAGATTATTCCCCTTCATGCCCTTTCTATCCTCTTAGTCAAACTGGCCTCATTGGTAATTATTACCCTTATATAACATACCATCCCCTGCCTCCATGTATATGCAAAGGAGTTGCAAAATGTCTGGAATGCACTACTCTCTCAGTTTACCTCTTAGAATTCCTGGATACTTTCTAAACACAGTCCAGGTGCTATGTCTTGCATAATTATTTTCCCAATTCTTTTCTATCCCAAGCTGATTCTCTATCACTTGAAATTACTTTGTATTATTTTGTGCCTACCTATTTGTATATATCTCTTGGCTCCAGGCATTTTCTCTTTCTACCTTCCATGCCTGGAATGTTCTCTGCTCTTCTCTGACTGACTTCCTTTAACTCCTAACTGAAATCCCACTTTCTGCAGGAAGCCTTTCCCAATCCCTCCTAATCCTAGTGCTGTCCATCATTTAATTATTTACTATTTATTCTATAGATAACTTTCTTTGTGTATTTTTGTTCACATGCTGTCTCCCCCCATTAGACTCTGAGTTACTTGAGGAAAGGAACTGTCTTTTGCCTCTTTTTGTATTCCCAGGACTTATCATGGTGCTTGGCACATAGTAGGTGGCCTGATAAATATTTATTGATGTTGCATCTTCTCAGGAGAGAATGTCAGTCTCTTGAGGGCAGAGACTATTTAGTTTTTATCTTAATATTCCCAGCACCCAGAACAATGCTTTATGTAGTATTTAAAAATAATAAGTACTTTATAAATTCTTACTGAGTTGAAAGGCAATGTTATTAATAAATCTGATTGGAAGTATGAAATGAATAAATAGTCAACAGAGCTCACCATCTAACTGAAAAGACAACAAACAAAAATATGTACAAACTAGCCATGTTCAAAATAAATAGGAAATGATTTATAGAGGGAACATGCTAGAAGGCATTGGCCAATGGCAAGCTGTGTAGCACTAATCATTCTTGCCAACTCAAGTACCGTGATTTGTACAAAATTAGTGTCTCTGTTCATAAATGTTTGTTAAATTGAATTGTATTATATTACTTCATTTCATTTTTCTTTTGAAAAATAGGCAAAGTAAAATTCCTGGAAAATATTTCACAGAATCATAGAATTAAAGCTGGAAGGAACCTTAAAAGTCTGAGTTCACTCCCCTCGTTTTATAGATGATAAAACCATTATCAAGCACCCCAAAGTGCAACTCACTGTCAAATAATGATGTGCTAATTACAAATCATTGTAGAAGTTATGAATTGGAAGGGACCTCTGTGGTCATCCAGGTGAAACTTCTGGCCTGTGAAGGAGCTGGTATTAGAGTTCTGTAGGAATCCCTCCTCTAACATCTGGATCAGATGGCTGGCCATCTATCCTCTGTTCTAACACTTCCAGTGGCAGGGAACTTAACTCATAAAGGAGCACATTCCTTTTTGGACAGTTTGAATTGTTAGAAAGTTTCTTGTCATATTGGGCCAAATATCATTTCTTTCCTTCACCCTTTGGCCATAGTTTTATGTTCTGGAATGACACAGAACCAATGTAATTTTTCAACCACAAAACAACTCTTTTAATATAAGAAGATATCTGTCTGTCATACCTTTCCTTGTTAAACAAGCTCAATTCCTTTAAATGTTCTTTATGTGATAAGGTTTCCAGCCCCCTTCTCATCCTGTTTGCCCCTTCTTTGCTCCTTGTCAATGCTGGGTTTAAAATGTGGTGCACAGAATGGAATGTAATACTTAGGATGTGGCTTGATCTGACTATAGTATACCCTTATCATTGCAAAGTAAAACCTCTTTTCTTCTAAACCAATTCTTCTACTAATGCAGTCTAACATCAAGGTGGTTCTTTTGGTTTGCATTTAGCACTATTTCCTATTCAGTAAAGATTTCACCTAAAAATCTGTTTGAGCTAAAACTGTTCTCTGAGTTATAGCTTTTACAAGAATTAGGAAGTAGGCAAAGGAGCACTTACTTATAAAGCACCTGTCTTGTGGTCAACACTGGCAGGTGAGCTGGAATTGAAAGTTTAAATAAGACAATCCCCACCCTCGTGGAATTTAGAATGTAATAGGGACATCAGATACCAATTTAAAAAGCTAGAATACAAATTCTACTTGGTAAGTGTGTGATAGACTGAGGGAAGATCGTGTCTGACAGTCAGAGGATCCAAGAACTCTGTAGGGAGGAGGAGGCTTGAACTGTGCTCTGGAGTGAGAATGAGGAAGAATTCAATAGTGAAGAGAGTTAGAGAGATGAAGATATTCTAGGCATAGGGAATCGTGAGCAAAGGCAAGGGAAGATCAGAAAGCAGAGTGCTGTGGGGGACTGGGAATTATTCTAGTTTGTCAACAGGGCACAAAAAGCATCGGGGATTGATATGAAATCAATTTAGAAAGGTAGGAGTGACAGCTGACAATTCAGTTTGGAATACCAAACCACAGAATTTAAAAGAAGGAGATTTTATGTCTTTGTAAATGTATGTGTATGTGTTTATGTATATGTAAACAAACACATATGTCACCAAATTTAATTTTAGTCTTAAACATACAAGTATGTGTGTATGTATAGGATCATCTAAAATCAGTACAGTTTTAGCTTTATATACATACATAAACATACACACACATATGTGTGGGTATCAATGTATGTATTTACCAAGGACCAACCCAGATCTATCCCTTCTCTGGTCATGTGAGTCCAAAGGAAACTTGGGATCCACTAGAAGGGAGAGGACCCAGCCAAGAAGAAGGTTTGTTTAATCCCTTTAGGAATGGGGAGGAGAGTTTTCTTGACTAAGAAGGAGTTTAGGCTGTATTTTTTAATTGGGTCAATTAAAACCTGTTCTTTCTGATGTCTTGTTAGCTTGAATGTTGGCAAGAAAACCAAGGGCACTTTGGGGGAGAGAAAGAACCAAATTCTGCCTAAGAGAAACACAGCAGGGTGGGGGCAGAAGGAGGGTGCAAAACAAGCCAAGTTCTAATGTTTGCTAGGCAAAATGAGCTACAGAGATTCTTTTTGAACAAAGTTCCCAAGGTAAGTCCAGACTTCTGTGTTAGAGGGTGAAGATTAGAGGATACATGTGTTATATAAATATCAAATGCATCTTTTCTATTCTCATAACATTTTAGAAGCCCTTTGGGTGAGAAAGCCCTGATCTTCACATTTTTGTATCATGATGATATGTAAAAGTGCAGCCGCTCTTTTAAAGTGCCTAATTGTCCCAGAATAAGATTAATCCTCTATCCACCTGTATACACAGCTTGATATTTGGACAGGATGAGCTATGAGAACTTCAAATTAGGCATCTAAAGAAATAGTCCCACCCTTCCCTAAAAAAGAAGAAAAAAAGTAAATGAGCATGGAAACTGCCTATGTGAAAAAATGCAGATACAATTAAGAGTTTTGATCAGCACAACCATGTTGAGTTTATTTTGGAAAGAACAAGAGAGATATAATGCTAAAGGGTTACAGTCACACCCTTTGAACCAATTGTGGAATCATTCCGAATTCTCTTTCCAAAGAATTAAGTGCCCTTAGTCTGACCTTGTTCAATGATTTCAAATTGGAGACGGAAATGAATCTAATCTAAATAAAAATTCTCCGTTTCTTGGCCAGACAGTGATTATGAAAGAAATTAAATAATAATACATATTGACGGAGGACTACAGATAATATTCTCCAAAATCTGTAACTGCAGGAAACATGAGCAGAGAGTTTGGCTGGAGGAGCTCTGTCAGAAGCTTCCCAAGAATGAGTCTTCTCTATTAGTCCAAAAATACATCCAGTGGTTCCAGGTGCTGACAAATGCAAATCTCTTTCCCTGGATGTAACTGAGTCTTAGTGCTTAAGATTCAAGCATCAGTAATGCAGAGGGGACTAGCCTTGAAGGAACACATGTTTTCAACTGCTGACTTTGGCATATGCTGGCTGAGTGACTGTGGGCAAAGCCTCTCAGTCCTCCAGACCAACTTCTAAGATTATAAACTACAGAGGAGTTACAGATGGAACCTCTACCCTGGGATAAGGCCATACTTGCAAAGAAATCACAGATCCAGAGGGGAAAAAAAAGCAAATAAAAAACTACATTTGATTTAAAATTAGAGATGTATTGTGGAATAATGGGCAGAGTTGGCCATGAAAGCAGGAAGGCATAAATTCAAATCCCACCCCTGATACATATTGACTGTTCCCTAAAACTATAATTGTAGAGAAGGTGCTGGTTGATCTACATTGGTAAAGGGATTTTCCTTCTGTGGGGCTTTAGGTATGGGTGGATGGCAAGGAGGGTCTCTATGCCTATCAAATCCCAGATCCAGTCCCTAGCACTAAAATGAGATACAGATTCTTCACTGACAGGTTGGGATAGGAATGGAGGTAGAGATAATCTCTATGAAGAGAAAGAAGAAAAAAGAGAGAGAAAAACAGAAAAAAAGAGAGTGAAGCAGAGACAGAGAGACCATGAAAAACAAAAAAGAAAGAGAAAAAATATATAAAGATATATAGAGATAGAGAGACAGAGAGAAACAGATAAAAAAGAATATATACACATACATATATACATATACATATATATATATATATATGTATGGTAATAGTCTCTCAGTAACCGAGGATGACGATTGTCTTTGTGTGTTTTCATCTATGATAGATGAGTGTGCACAAAGACACTTGTGCGTGAGGGAGATTTAAGTGGAAAAGCCAATGCACAGAGACAGTCCCACTCTCTCGGTGTTGGAAGCCTGGGTCCAGTGGCACGAAAAATCGTTACACCTGGAGACTTCCTCAGCTGCATTGGATGGCCGTGTTGTCTTTTGTGCTCCAACACGCTCTAAGCACTCCACAGTGCTTTGCTGCGTTGCCTTCTCAGCTGTTGGACCTTCTTATTGGTTTCTTCCATCTGTTCAGCCTAAGCAGTCTTCACACACACATACACACACACACACACACACACATACATACACACACACACACATACACATATATATCTAGAGAGAGAGAGAGAGAGAGAGAGAGAGAGATTAAACTTAGTCTGTTAACTTCTTCCTTGGGTCAAGACTCTTGAAAGTCAGGGAGAAGATCATGAAGATCCCTTTTCTTTTCTTTTCTTTTTTTTAATTTGGGTGATTTTATTTAATTAATTAATTTAGAATATTTTTCTATGCTTGCAAAATGCATGTTCTTTCCCTCCTCTCCTCCAGCCTCCTCCTATAGCCAATGAGCAATTCCACTGGGTATTAAATGTGTCCTTGATCAAAACCTATTTCTATGTTGTTGATGTTTGAACTAGGATGATCATTTAGAATCTACATCCCCAATCATATCCCCATTGACACATGTGATCAAGCAGTTGTTTTTCTTCTGGGTTTCTACTCCCATGTTTTTTTCCTCTGAATGTGGATAGCTTCTTTCTCATAAGTCCTTCAGAAATGTCCTGGATCATTGCAATGCTGCTAGTAGAAAAGCCACTACATTCGATTGTACCACAGTGTATCAGTCTCTGTGTGCAGTGTTCTCCTGGTTCTGCTCCTTTCACTGTATCAGTTCTTGGAGGTCATTCCAGTTCCTTCAGTTCATTATTCCTTTGGGCACAATAGTATTCCATCACCAACAGATACCACAATTGGTTCAGCCATTCCCCAATCAGAGGGCATCCCTTCATTTTCCAATTTTTTGCTACCCCAAAGAACGAGGCTATCAATATTTTTGTACAAGTCTTTTTCCTTATGAGATCTACTTTAGAAGATAAGGAACTTGGGAGCAGCTGGGTAGCTCAGTGGATTGAGAGCCAGTCCCAGAGTCAGGAGGTCCTGGGTTCAAATTTGACCTCAGACACTTCCCAGCTGTGTGATCCTGAGCAAGTCACTTAATCCCCACTGCCTAGCCCTTACCTCTTTTCTGTCTTAGAACCTATATGCAATGTTGATTCTAAGGCAGAAGGTAAGGGTTTTAAAAAAAGAAGAAGATAAGGAACTCATACCCCAGTGCAGACAGGGAAGATAGAATGCCCTTCTGCTTTGCCATCATTCTGTTTCTAGGCTATATTCACTCATTTACTTTAACCCCAGAAAAATTGCTTTCCATTTTTGCCCCCTTTGCACCTTGACATTTTTGTCCTAAAGTGTTACAAAAAGTCCATATTTTACTTTTAGTTCACTTCAGAGGCACCCCATCGTCCCTCAGACTTGCTATTCTCAAAATGCCTTGGGTTTTTTTTTTCTCTTTGACCTCCTCACACTGTGAGTATTTGTTCTTTGGCCGTATTGGTGGATCCCACATGTTATATCACCCATATGCTGAGCACATTCAATGGGGGAGTGGGCGGGGTGACTTCCAGAGCATTGTGTCTTCTGTTCTTTCTATTAGGGGTGTGATTTCAATGATGGATGTTTCTAACCTGACCCAAAGAATTTCATCCTTCTCTGGAAAACTGTGTAGGAGAGGATTCTTAATGGACAAAGAATAATGTCTTCTGGGACCCAGCCAGAAATTGGGAGTTGCTTTTAAAAAGCTTTCTGGGTCTATTATTTACAGTAAACATGATTCTTTCTATGGACTGTCTTGACAGTCAGAAGTAACCTGTGGTATTTGCATGGGTGTGTCATTGTTTTCACTGAGAATCACTTAGCAGCAAGGATGAGTTAGTTCTGTGTTAAAAGCCTGCTCTAACTGGCTACCTTAAAAGGCTATACTACTCTCCAAGCTTGTACACAGAAATTCCCATAACTGGTAAGTGAGCTGGGTGTGCTAGGGGAACAGGGGTGGGGGGAAGAAAAGGGATCTGCTTCCAAGTTCAGAAACACATTGTTATTGCCATTCCGAAAAACAGTCATTTGGGAAAATTAAATATAACCAAAGGGATACCCTTGAAATGCCCAATAGAATGAGTTTTGTAGGAGGGAGAGAATATAGATTTTAGTTTCAAGTGCCTTAAGAAGGGCCTTCATACAACATATACAGATAACATGTCATCAAGATACATGTGGGAGGAGGGAGTTTAGTGAGAAAATGTATCCAGTCAGTTGCCAAATCACTTCAATTCTACCTCCACAACATCTCTTACTTCCTCATTGCTCACATATCTACAGCATCCTTTTAACCTCTTTTGGGGACTATTAAAATAGTTTAATAAAATTATGCTCCCAGCTTCAAACTTCTTTCCTCCCCAATCCATCCTCCAGTTAGCTACCAAAGGGATATCCCTAATGTAATCATCATCATAATAATAATGGCCAACATTTATAAAGTGTTTTCAGTCTTACAAAAGTGTTTTACAGGGGGCAGCTGGTTAGCTCAGTGGATTGAGAGTCAGGCCTAGAGATGGGAGGTCCTAGGTTCAAATCTGACCTCAGATACTTCCCAGCTGTGTGACCCTGGGCAAGTCACTTGACCCCCATTGCCTAGTCCTTACCACTCTTCTGCCTTTGAGCCAATACACAGTATTGACTCCAAGATGGAAGGTAAGGGTTTAAAAAAAAGTGTTTTACAAATATCATCCCATTTGATCCTAACAACCTTGGGAAGTAGGAGAAATTATCCCTATTTTATAAATGAGGAAACTGAGGCAGAGGATGGTAAAGTGATTTGCCCGGGGTTAACAGCTAGTAAGTAACTGAACCTGAATATGAGCTTGGACTTTCCTGACTCCAGGTAGCTGCTTCATAAAATCTGGTAAAAAATAAAGGTATCCCAGACTCCTCCTCTTTAAATTCCTTTGGCTTCTTTCTCTAGAATAAAAAACAAATTCTTCTGTTGGGTCTTGAAAGCTACTCATAAGGTGCTTCCGAACCCCTTCTTTATTATATTCTCTGTTCCTTCATATAATCTTTGGCCCAATAAAACTGGCTTTCTTACTGTTCCTCACATATAACTCCATCTTCCATAAGAAGGCATCCTCCCCTTACTTTCACCTCTAATAACCAGGAGTTTCCTTCGAAGTTTAGATCAAATGCCACCTCCTCCACGAATGGCATTTCCAAATATCCCCTTTCCCAGTACTAATCTCTTCCCCATTAGTTATCTTGTATTTATTTTTTGTGTAAAATTTGCACCTATCTGGGTGTGAGGGAGAGGTGAAGTATTTCCTCCTCTGACCTACCCTTGGAATGCAAGTGTTGCCAACTGGGACTAGCTATATACATTTTCTACTTTTCTTGGGTAGCTCTAAAGGCATGTTAAGCACTGAAAATATAAGAATAGATACTATACTTGCTCTCAAGGATCTTATAGTCTAATGGGATGGGGTGAATAGGACAACTACACAGATATTAAATGAGTTGAATTGAATTGAAAGATACATATTGTAAAGGAGAATGACTGTTAAGATGGGATCTAGACAAACTGCCTTAAGAAATTTGAGAAGGAAGGAAGTCATCTCTTGTGATCCTTGGATGTAGAGGGAGGAGCTATTTGGGAAGAACATGGAGAAGGCAACATCTGGGTTTGACCTTGAGAGAAAATAAAGGCTTTGTGAAAAAGCCAGGGTTACCTCTATAACATTAGGGCACATTTAAGTAAGACTTTGGTACATTTAGTATGGAATATTGGAAGAGAAAATAACATAACTGTGTATTTATCCATTTGTTATTCTAATGGCATTTTATATAGATTTTGATAATTACACTTTACTTTCTTCCTTCCCCCTTCAGTTCTTCTGTCCCAAGTTCACTCACCTTGACTGAGAGCCAACAGTTGCCCCTGCTTTTTTCTCTATACTTCTTCTATATCTTCCTCATTCCTCTTGATTTCTGTCTTCTACTCTGTTATTCCTTGTATTTTTGTTATTCCTTAACTCCTGTCTCACCAATGATTTAAGCTTCCTATTTCATACCAATTCTCTGCCTTTTTTCTTGACTTTCCCACCCCCAAAATTAGAAAAGCAAGAAAATATTTCACAGAAGATGCCCAGATGTTCCCTTCTAACAGTGATAGTGTTGCCTGCAAGTGGACTACAAGATAATAGAAGCTGGGTAAGGATGTGTGTATAAATTTATATCAACCTTTCTCCACCGATAGAAAAATTACTGAGCTTATTGTTCAATATGGAATAAGTACAGTAACCAGCAAAAAAAAATATAATATCAATAACAAAACATTTCTCTCAAACATAAACTTAGAGTACTGAAGTAATCATGACTGCTCACCTTCCTCTCTAACCACCACCACAAAACCTCTGTTATACTATTGATATAATCTTGTGAAAGTCACAACTTCCTTGGGCCTCTGTTTTTGCACCTGTAAAATGAAGGGATTGGGTTAGCTAGCTGGGTCCCTTACAACTATAGACCTATAACCCTATGAGATTATGTTGAATTATTCTAGATGATTCTTGACATGGAGGAGCAGACCATAGGAGGGGACACACACAGATGTGAATTCCCACAATCTTACCAGTGAGTATGCTCATCAATTTAAAGCATCAGGTACCAGATATAAAGACAGAAGGTTTTCCTTCTTTTCAACCTTCACAAAATATCTCCTAGAAATATGATAATTTATCTGGTTTTCTACTTTAAAATCTCACCAAGAATACAATATTAGTTTTTTAATTGGAGGTAAAGAAATTATAATATTTCAGGCACATGTTGTAAAAACTCTCATATTAACATATAAGTGGTAGAAGAGTCATGACATCCCTTATAATATATGTATTATGTGTGTATAAATGATACTTTATGGATGGATCTATAACTAACTCCCCTCTATTGATGGGGATTGCAACCCTTCATAAATAGTCTTGTCCATCCTCTATGCCCAGTATTTTCTTATAAATTCTCTAAAGGTGCTCTGCCCCTGGTGCTTAGTGCTTTCTTCTGGATCAAGGAGTCTAGTAAAGCCTATGGATCTCTTTTCAAAATAATATTTTTAAATGAACATAATAAGATATGTAAGATTACAAAGGAAACAAATTATATTGAAATAAATACATTTTTTTTTCATTTAAATACATGGAACTCATGAAATATATCCACAGACCTTATAGGGGTCTATGTACCTCAGACCTCTTGTTCTAGATTTTTTGATATTACAAGAAACCTATTGGAGTATGAAGGCTATATTTAGAGTTAGAAGGGGCCATGAAACATATCTAGTATAATGCCTTCATTTTGCAGATGAATAAACTGAGGCCCAGAGAAGATACACATTTTGACTACAAGTCATGAAGGTGGTAAATGGCAAAGTTGGATTCAAATCCATATTCCAAAACTCTTAACTCTGGTTCTAAATCTTATATTCTTTCCACTGGGCCATGATGCATATTTCAGACTTGATAATTATATAAATAAATAAACTAGTGTTAAACTTCATACAGATATGATGTGCATACAATACTTGGCAACTGCAGAATCCACCAAAAAAGAAATGGCATAATGGGTGCTATAAATGTGTCCTAGCCTATTTCCTTTAGTAACTTTCAAAATTATGGAGAAAAAGAAGATAAAGAAAATCCTTTTTTGTCCTTCTTTTGGGGGAACTGCCCCCAAAGAAAAATGCATCTATGAACAATAAGCTAGTCCCATTTAAGGGCAACTGGTTTCAATTCCAGAAATGCCTGACAATTTTCAAGAAAGTAGAATTGGTCTCCTTGCTCCCCAACCCTGATAGAAAATAATAAATTATTTATGAGAGATAGAATTCTCAGCAAAAGCCCCCAAAGTTCAACAGATAAGTCATATATGAATCATAAGCAATAGTCCCATTTGGCAATACCTGGCTTCGGTTTCTGAATATTTTAAAGAATTTCCAGTCCATTTTTTAGAAGAAAAATAGAATGGATGTCCTTGCTCTTCCATCCCACTAAAGAGCAAGCAATAGGAGATGAGGTATGCAATTCTCAGGAAAATTCCAAAAAGTTCAGCAGTTCAACTTGACAAAGCTTGGCTTGCAGTTCATTCATTCAACATTGATGAAACACTTTCTACAAACATACCTTGTTTTACTATGCTTCATTTTATTACAAATTGAAAGTTTATGGTAATCCTGTGTTAAGCAAATCTCTTGGTATTATTTTTCTAACAACAGGTACTCACATCATGTCTCTGAGTCATGTCTTGGTAATTCTTGCAATATTTCAAACTTTTTCATTATTATCATACCTGCTATGATGATATGTGATCAATGGTTTTTGATGTTACTATTTAAATTGTTGTGGGATGCCAAGAACTGCTTCCCTATGAGGTGGTAAATTTAATCAATAGATGGTCTATCTCAGTGATGGCAAACCTTTTGGAGACAGTGTGCCATGCCCCACCTTCCCAGACAGGGGAGGAAGTAAAGGAGGTGAGTGGCCTGAGAACTCCACTCAGGGTATAGATTGGGCTGCTGGGCAGAGGGGGTGGGGAGAGGTGCAGTGGAGAGGGAAAAGGGAGCAGTTCTGCCTGAGTCCCTCTGCCTAGTGCCCACAGAGAGGTTTCACTCTGTCATCTTTGGGACACTTTCCATAGGTTTGACATTGTGGTTTTATCTGTTCTGATTACTCCACCTTTCACCAGTCTCTCTCTTCCTCTTGCTTCTCTGTTCCCTGAGACTTGACAATCTTGGAGAACATTACAAAAATTTAGTTAATAAAGAAGCAACAGTATTTGAGAAGAATGACTCTGATTTTGAAAGAAATTCTACTGTGGGTAAAATGCTATCAAAGAGCATTATATGTTACAGAAAAATAATTTGTGAAAGAAGTAATTGATGCAGCAGACTTGTCTTATTTTAGGAAATTACCACAGCTACCCCAACCTTCAGCAACACCAGCCACCACCCTGATAAGTCAGTAGCTGTCAACTCTGTGGTGAAATCCTCCACCAGCTAAAATACTGTGCCTCACTGAGGGTTCAGAGATGATGGTAGACTTTTTGTATTAAAATATTTAAATTATAATGTGTCCATTCTTAAAGATATACTACTAGTTTATACTTAATAGACTATAGTACAAAAATAATGTTTATATGCACTAGGAAACAAAAAAAATCATGTGACTCAGTTGTGATATTTGCTTTATTGCAGTGGTCTGGAACTGAACACAAAATCTTGGGGAATGCCTGTACATTAGAAGACATTATCCTGGTCTCTAAAAAGCAAAACAATATAGAATTTTATGGATTACAAAGAATTTCTACTTACAAATTTTCAATTTCTATTCACAACAACCCAGTAAGGTAGTCTGGGTAAATATCTTTATCCCCATTTTATAGGTGCAGAGACAGAAACTCACAAGTTTTAGGGAAACCATGAACAGTTCCTAGAACTTGTTTCCAGTCTCTCCCTTTGCTTTTCATGTGGTACTCCAAATTAGATTGAAATCGAAATAATATCATAAGATAAAGCAGTTTTCTTTTCTTTTTAAAGAGTTTAAGCACAAAGGCCCACAATACAGAAATTAGAAGCCTAATGCTAACCCTTCACCAAGTAAATCCTTCTAATGAAATGAAAAATGGGGGTAATCAGCCTTCACTACCATACTGAAATATTTTGCAGGTCATTGGGTTAATGTATGAAAACATGTGGAAGAAAGTCACTAAAGAATTATTATTAGGGGCTCCCATAGGCATCATACTTATCCTGAACATAGAAGTTCATGATTCATCAAACAAATATGAACTTACTACTCCCATTTCCAACATTTATGCTGCTTCATCATCACAAGAGTGCTATGGATATTACATAGACACCATGTACCACCATAGTGACAATTTAATATGCAACCCATCCTATAATCCATTTATATGTTAAACCATGTATATATGGTTTAAAATTTAAATTCAGATAAAAGAAATTGTATTGAGCATCCATAGTATGAAGAATAAATATAAAGAATTGGAAGATATGATTTCAGATCTCATAGAACACATAGTCTAGCTGAGAAGACATGATATAAACACTGGAAAAACCAAATGACTATAGACATAAATGACTTGAACAAGGTTGTAGGATTAGAAGAATCTCTAGCAGGGATGCTTTTCTTGTCTTTCCCTTCATCTTTATCTCATCTGGGCTTCTTGTCTAGGCAAGTGAACAGGCTGCTGCTCACTCTATCTGAATGAACTGGCAATCACCAACCACAATCCATATAGTAAAAGGGAGGACCACTAGACCTTGCCATCTACTCTACTGCTGACCCTCAGGATTCCTGGGACTTTCCATATGTCTTGCAGCTAAACTTTCTTATATGTGTTGCCTCCTCTAAAGTATGAGCTCTTTGAGAGCCTATATTATACTGCTTTTTTCTATTTGTATCCCTAGCACTTGACACAGTGGTTGGCACATAGCAATTGGTAAATGCTTTTTTATTCATTCACTCCTACGAAAGAAAATGATAAAACACCAAATGAAATTTTATAGACTGTCATCATCACTATAGGAACTCAGTATTTTAACTGCCAAGAGGAGAGATAATTTGACATATTTGATAGAGTGCTGGATTTGGGGTCAAGAAGACCTAAACTCAGATTATAATTCAGAAAGATACTGGCTGTATGATCCTGGAACAGTCACTTAGCCACCATGACTCTTAGTTTCCTCATCTAAAAAATGAGGATAGTCATATTCACTGCATTGTTATGGGTCTCAAATGAGATAATGTACATTAAACCTTCTGCATACTTTGAGGGGCTACAAATCTTTTCTCTTTTCTTTATATTAACATAGTTAATTTTATAAGCTGCTGCCACTAAAGGCAATCTTTGACAAACTTTAGAGAATAGCCATGCAGTCCTGGGACTACAGATGAACTAATGATGCCTTGATTTTCCAAAAGGGCAAAAAATTCACGTTATACAGAAGATAGATCAGCATTCTTCATGATGGCAATTTGAGTAATTCTAGGCTACATTATCAAGGAGGTGTTTTAAGGACACCCAGAAAAATCACCCTGAGCCAGCATGGATTCATTAGGAATGTCAGACCATTTAGTCTAGGAAACTAAAACCTACACAATATATTTGATGGAGACCTAGAGGCAGGGTTAAAAAGTTTTATATGTGACCCTGGGCAAGTCATTAATCACCATTGCCTAGCCCTTATATTCTTCTGCCTTAGCACCAATAAACAGTATTAATTCTAAGATGGAAGGTGAGGGTTTAAAAAAGAAAAAAGGCTTTTATAGTTATGTGTTGAGATTAATTAAAAAGAATTAATTAAAAGAAATATAATTATTAGTCATATTTACTTATCCTTATTGGTGTTTATTCTTTCAATTTTAATCTTAAAATTTTACTATCTTTTGCCTTTTTGTCATTTTCATTTTCCCCATTATCTCTTTCCCCATCCCCTTCCAGGAAGCCATCCCTTATCGTAGAGAAAAAAATTGTTCAGAAAAATGAACTAAACTGAAAAAAAGTCTGACATTACATGCAACATCCCACATTTATGGAAGTCCCTCACTTCCATAAAGAATTAGGGAGAAAGTATATTGGCATGTACCTTCTTTGAGGTTTGTCTTAATGTTCATTCTTAATAAAATATTTTAATATGAAAGACATGAAATAAGTTGCCAAAGCTGATGCCTCCATGCACATTGACCTTTGAATTGCAGATAAAATTGACAGAAATTTAATGAACTTTGTAGATCAAAGGCTAAACCCATTTCCGTGGAATGGCTATGTGCAGGGCTCCTTTTTCCTTGCCCTCCCTCCCCACTGAATTTATTTATGAGTAGTCTGGACAGCAGAGATGGACTCTAACACCTGGGTGCCAGATGGAAAAGTCATACTGTACACCACACATGTCCTTGCTCATCCACTTCCATCCTCTCCTAAGCCAGTCTGCCTGAAACGTGGACAAAGACTTGTCTTGGCTGATTTGCTACTGTCATTTCCTAAAATGCCCTCTCCAGAAATAAGGCTTAGAGGGGAATTGCTTTCCATCCTACTTAGGGGTCAGTAGTCTGTTAGAGGCTGAATGAGCTATTGGCACTCCCAGACACTGAGGCATCCCCATGAATAAAGTGATAAGCTGAATCAAGGAACTTACCATTGTATTTCACTGAATGATAAGCATCCTATATCTTCAGAGAAGAACAGTCAGCCTCTTAACAGAGGATCCATTAGTTAGTGCTAAAACAGATGTTTCTTTAGTCCTCACATCTTAGGTGGCCACTTTCACGGGGTAGAAAAGGATAATCTAAACCTTCCTGTCCTTGCCAAAATAACCATGAGTAGTTCTTTGTTCTATAAGTCTCTGGAACTCACAAATAGATTTCCAAGCAGTGGGAACCTCCTGTTTGACAAAGTCGTTGGACAAACTCTCAATCTGCTGCATTTAAGTAAATTCTCAAAATTTGGCAGTAGGGTTTCTGCCACAAGAGATAGCATCTGTCTCCTCTAAGAAGAGTATTTTGAAACTAATGTAGACAAGACAGACAGTTAGGGACACAGAGATTTAAGTAGATTATGGTGATGACAGGTATTGCATCTATAGTCCAAGCAGGAATATAAGCATCCAAGAATCTGCCTTGATTTGGGCTTCAGTTCTAAGTAGAATGGCTTTGACCCAAAGCTGGAGTTCTCCAAGCCTGGCTAGAGATGGGTCAAGGTTAGGGGAGGTAGGGAACAACTGGTTGCTGGGACTATGGCTTGAATATTATTTTATCAATTGGATAGGAAAAGGCAGTGATGTACGATGGAAAGAGTACTGGATATTGAAGTCCAAAAACCTTGGTTCAAATCCTCCCTCTGACAATTCCAACCGACATGATTCTGGGCAAGTTAATTTTTTTCCTCAAGGTTTCTGTCTCCTGATTGGTAAAAAGGAAAAATAGCATCTACCCTAAAGTAGTTTGTGATCTATTATAGGCTTAGTCCTTATGTAAAGGAGACCTGAGTTCAAATCTCATCTCAGACACTTTTTAGTTGTATGACCCTGGGCAAGTTACTTTCTGCTCTTCTGTCTTGGAATCAAAACAGAGTATTGATTCTAAGATGGAAGGTAAAGGTTTAAATATATGTCAAATTTTATAAAAACCGGGAAAACAGAAGGCAGATGGGTAGGTCAGTGGATGAAGAGCTAGGGCTAGGGACAGGATGTGCTAGATTCAAATGTGACCTCAGATACTTCCTAGTTGTGTGACCTTGGGTAAGTCATTTAACATTGCCTAGTACTTACTACTCTTCTTCCTTGGAATCAATACATAGTATTGATTCTAAGGTAGAAGCTAAGGCTTAAAAAAAAACAACTAAGAAAGCATAAGCATTAAAATTATTAAAGTTTCAAATGCTACAGTATTTTTTTAAATTATTAAAGCTTAGAATTACAGGGGCATTTGGGTGACTCAATGTATAGAAAGGCAAGAAAGGCAGACCTAGAGATGGAAGGTCCCAAGTTCAAACCTGGGCTTAGACACTTCCTAATTGTGTAACCCTGGGAAAGTTACTTAACTCATTTGCCTAGCCCGCCCCCTTTTTTTGCCTTGGAACCAATATTTAGTATTAATTTCAAGACAGAAGGTAAGGGTTTATAAAAAATAAAAACAAATTCAAAACTGCACAGACTTTTGTTTTATGTTTTATAATATTCTTTTTATATCATTAGTTTTATATGTAATGTATATATAGAAATTCTTTCCCTCCTCATGGATCCTCCTATTTTTGGAAACCGTTGATTACCTAGGAGTATGCCTCTCTTGACTAGCAGGGTCCTCTTTTCCCTACCCTTTCTACCCTTACCCTTAGCATATCAATTATTCCAGTGCAGGACTTGTCTCCTGGCTCTCTACAAAAATCAAAACCTTTCTCCAGATCTCTACCTCCTACCATTGTTAATTATATCAAACAAGAAAACAAGTTCTTTGACATAAAGGGTGGATTGGGTGGAATGAGGAACAAGTTCATAAGTAAGTAATGACAGTAATGGGAGGCAATTGAAGAACAAATAATTTGCAAGAAAAAGCCCAGCTGAAATGCTTGATGTGGGGAATAGACTCAGCTTCTTCCCCTAAACCCCAACATTTCCTAGAGAGGGAAAAAAACAGGAGGAAATCATGTACCAACTTAATGAAATATGAGTTTTGAGATAATCCCCCCATAACTGTTAAGATGTGGAGGAGTAAAATCCACTAGTTTTAAACCAGGAGAAAGAATATTGCTTATTTGCTGACCCCCACCCCCCATCATCTTCAACTGGCAAGATTGCAAGGGCAGGGAGTGAGGAGCAGCAGAAATCAAATGGACCAATCAGTGCCTCCTGTGTGTCTCATTCAATAAAGTGAACAAAATGGTTAATCTTTCTTCCCCCAGAAGTCTTCAAAATGGCCCTGGAAGGTCAGATTCAAAGACATTTCTAAACCGATAAACTCAGCAATAGCATCTTTTTGAGTCTCCTAACAATGCTTGTAGGGCAGGTACCATGCCTCTGTTTTATGGATGAAGAAACTGAGGCTCAATGACAAGAAGTGATTCATTTGTGTAGGGACACACACTCAGCAAGTATAAATGGGGACTCAAATTGACATCCCTTAACTACAGAGCTTGAGGTTCATGGCTTCTTCATCTCCACCATACTGCTTTTCTGATGTTGGTAATTGTTCATCATTTATTTTCAAAGAGGACCAACAACATCATTGGGTAATGTCTTGACCTGGGCATGAATTTTGGTTGTAAGTCAGGCAGAGTTGCATGAAGTCATCAGCCTCACTCTCTCTTCCAAAGTCACCAAAGTCCAATGGCAAGACAAAGGTCAGGATGATTGGTGATGGTCTGGGATGCAGTGAATAGCTTTGGCTTCTTTGATGACTAACCAAGCTCCAAGAGTACTACACCATCTGCTTCAGCCTCCTTCATGGCTGTTGGAACAAATTGTTCTCATTCACCCATGTTTCTAGAGGAAGTCTTCACATGCATGTAATAGACATTTCTCTAATTCAACAATAGGTTTGAAGTCTATTTATTACTCTTGTAATTAAATACAATTTTAATTAAAAAAATAAATTACTCTTGTAATCTGATTTGGCTCATCTACTGAGATAGTTTTGCTTGGAGGTGGCCACTTTGCATGCTACAGCTTCTTGGAGCCACAGGTGAGAGTTGGATGAAAGGTGAACACCAAAGGTTGATAAGCAGCCCTGAAAAGGACTCAGAAAGCCCTCACACCAGGGGTGCTAGTCTTCCCTGAACACCCCATAGACCATGCCACACTGACTTATTTTGATGTCTCCCCATGGCAGGGCTTGCAGGGGCAAGTTTTTAGATACCTCTGGTTGGTGGAAAGCTGGCCCTGAGGTAACTTGTTCTCCCTTAGGGCATGGATCTATGTTTTCTGCATGTGGTCTAGGGTAGCAAGAGCTATATATAAGTATAATCTTTATACATACATATATTTCATAGTATTATATATATACATATATATATATAATTTATTAAAATAGTTTATATAGGTAGACCTAACTGAGAAAAAGGGGCAGCTAGGTGACACAATGGATAGGGCACTGGTTCTAGAATCAGGAAGATGAGTTCAACTCTAGCTTCAGACACTTAGTGCCTAAGAATATCACTTTATCATGTTTGCCTCAGTTTCCTCATCTGGAAAATGAACTGGAGAAGAAAATGGCAAACTTTCCAGTGCCTTTGCAAGAAAACCTTGAAAGAAATGACTGAACAACAACTGAGAAAAGTTGAGGCAAAAGCAAACTGAAGTATGGCAGGATCATCTTCCAAATGGCATGGTCCTGCTTAACAAACTGGGGCTATCGCTCATATCTCTTACACCTACCCACAGAACTATGGCTACAGACTGTGTGAAGGGAACCCTCCTCCCAGGATCACGTACTGGGGTCCTACCTGTGTAGGTATATACATGTCAGTGTGCTCCAACATGGGTCACGGGATAGTGACCAAGGCACATGACCCAGAAAGGATCAGGTTATAGATCCAATGTAAAGGAGCAGATATAAAAGAGGGGGTTCTGGGAAGTGGGGTGGCTCTCTATTTGCACAGGCACTCAGTGAAAGGACAGTGGTGGAGAAAGACAAGTTGGCTAGTTTAGAAGAGGCTTCCTTCTCTCTATCTGTCTGCCTTTTCTTATTCAAATAAATATTAATAAACTATGGAAACTAAGGACCAGAGTTTAATGAAGCTTTAACAAGACCTTACTCTCATCCATACTGGTGTGGGGAGAGCAAGGCACAAGCCTTTAAAGGGAAGCATAACTCTCCATTATAGCCCGAGAGTTAATAATATTTGTATTTCCTACCACGTGGGGTTGTCGAGAGAAATACTCTTTGTAAATATTAAATCCTTAAGTGAAATATTATTGTCATCATCAAACAATATTTGTTCATTATCAGGAAGAAGGCCTGCCATAAGCAGTTAAAGACATAATCCTCTCAAGAAAGAGAGCATTGACGTAGGCAAATGAACCTTGTGTCAATGGGTAAAATAAATGCCATATTAACACTGAGTGAAAGCAAAGGGGTAAGCTCATGGTGGGGAGTGGTGAGTGAAGCAGCACATTGGAGTTACATATTTAGACAGGGTGGAGCCAGGCAGAACTTAATTCCTCAGATTCAACAATGATACCTTTCAGCTCAAGAGTATGAGAAACTAAGGAGACAGCTGACAGTTAATATATAGTGTTCTTTCCCTGACATACAATCATATCCAAGACTCAGGGTTGCCCTTCAGCAGGGCAATTTTATACTGTTGTTTACAGCCAAAATAAAAGCTTTTCCAACAAATGAACCTAGAAATAGTCATGCATCTATTGATCATAACTTAGTATTGTGGTACAAAAGGAAGTGACCGATACACACTGATCTTTTTGAACACCTCTGCAATCAATCCCAAAGCTTCTTTCCTCTTCAACACCAAACTAGTCCAATGGGACTGACTTAGAGGATGTAATCCCATTTGTCCCAGAAACAGTATTCCAGCCTCTCCACATGGAGATTCGCAATCTGATGGAGTCTACACGTGCACCAGACTCCTGTGACATTTATTTTATTATTTATTTGAAAATTTTATTTAATTAGTCAATTTAAAACATTTTTCCTTGCTTACAAGAATCATATTCTTTCCCTCCCCTTCCACCATCTCTCCCTGTAGCCGATGTGCAATTCCACTGGGTCTTAAATGTATCCTTGATCAAAACCTATTTCCATATTGTTGATATTTGCACTAGGATGATCCTTTAGAGTCTACATCCCCAATCATATCCCCATTGACACATGTGATCAAGCAGTTGTTTTTCTTCTGTGTTTCTGTTCCCACAGTTCTTCCTTTGGATGTGGATAGTGTTCTTTCTCATAAGTCCCTCCGAATTGTCCTGGATCGTTGCATTGCTGCTAGTAGAGAAGTCCATTGTATTCGGTTGTACCACAATGTATCAGTCTCTGTGTACAATGTTCCCCAGGTTCTGCATCAATTCCTGGAGGTTGTTCCAGTTTACATGGAATTTCTCCAGTTTATTATTCCTTTGAGCACAATAGTATTCCATCACCATCCATCACATTCCATCAACAGATACCACAGTTTGTTCAGTCATTCCCCAATTGAAGGGCATCCTCTTCCAATTTTTTGCCACCACAAAGAGCACAGCTATGAATATTCTTGTACAGGTCTTTTTCTTTATTATCTCTTTAGGGTACAAACCCAGCAGTGCTATGGCTGTATCAAAGGGCATCTTTTAGCAACCTTTCGGCATAGTTCCAAATTGCCCTCCAGAATGGTTGGATCAATTCACAACTCCACCAGCAATGCATTAATGTCCCAACTATGCTACATTCCCTCCAGCATTCATTACTTTCCTTTGCTCTCATATTAGCCAATCTGCTAGGTGTTAAGTGGTACCTTAGAGTTGTTTTGATTAGCATCTCTCTAATTATAAAGGATTTAGAACACTTTTTCATGTGCTTATTAATACTTTTGATTTCTTTATCTGAAAATTGCCTGTTCATGTCCCTTTCCCATTTATCAATTGGAGAATGGCTTGATTTTTTTGTACAATTGCTTTAGCTCTTTGTAAATTTGAGTAATTAGACCTTTGTCAGAGGTTTTTGTTCTGAAGATTTTCCCCCAATTTGTTGCTTCCCTTCTGATTTTTGTTGCATTGGTTTTGTTTGTACAAAGATTTTTTAATTTAATGTAACCAAAATTATTTATTTTATATTTTGTAATTTTCTCCAACTCTTGCTTGGTCTTAAAATCTTTCCTTTCCCAAAGATCTGACAAGTATACTATTCTGTGTTCACCTAATTTACTTATAGTTTCCTGTGACATTTATTTAGATTAAGTAGTTCAGAATTTTAGTTAATCCTTTCCTTTCTTGAAGAATTATTGTGGAGGAAGGAAGAGTTCTCTCCTATTTCCTTCCTGCTTGAGTAAAGTCGCTCTGATACATGATTCCCAATTACTCTCCAACTCCAAAGAGTATCATGTCTCACTTAAAACTGACAGAGTGGCCATTAGCAATGTGGGCAGAGGAGGAGGCAAGACACCTTTGAGACTTTGTTTGAGGTTCCCCTAGAAAGGTTTGAGGTTTCCCTTTAGGAAAGTCCTAAAATAGGGACTCTCTATTACCTTATGAGTGATGCTTGAAACACTAACCTTAGAGTTTTCATTTATTTGGTTAAAACAGTTGGGTCCTGATAAAACGCAATTACCTCTGGGAAGGATTAGGATGTCCCATTATTAGCACCTTATTACTACTTGTGTATTTGATTTTCTCCAAGAAGACAACTGGCTGAGAACATTTTTTCTTCAAAATGAGGGAAATCATAGGTAATTTTTGTGGGAGTTGGGAGAGGAGGAAGATCCACAGTGAGAGTTAAAGCATTGCCAGGGGAGTGAAAGCTCCTCTGGTGAGGGGCTATAGATAGCATGGGAACACCAGACCCAGTGATATTCTTGTAAATGTTTAACAATGGATCTGTGTGGGAGAAGAAAGAAAAATGAACACACACAACAAATTTTTAAGTTTAATCTTCATTATTATTTTCTTCATCACTTACTGAAATCTAAACAATCGACAAAATGAGTTTTTGCTAGTTGGCAAAGTATAAACACTCGTCTTAAAAATTTAACATTCAGCTCTCTAGAGTGCTTCAGCACACCTCTAACTAGACCCTTAGGTGGATACTCCACCCTGATTGTAACAAGGTACACAACCTTAAGAAGCAGAGAGAAGAGAGCTGGATCCTGAAAGAGAGGATCTTGGTCTGAATCCTAGTTCTGCTACTTCCTACTGGTGGGCAAAATTTTTAATGCCTCTGTGCCTTAGATTCCTCCTCCATAAAAAAGAGGGTGTCGGACTAGATCACTTCTGAAGCCCCTTCCAGTTCAGAGTCTAGATGCCTATAAATAGAGGTGATAGGATGCTAATGGCACCCACTTCAACTCCAGAACCAAACCCAAATTGCAGTGCTTGGCATCAGGAATTCAAATATTATGCCATGTATGACACTAGACCCTTGAAACCAATTGCAGAGTCAAACTGATCAATGGCCTTGACTTTTGGGAAAGTAGCTGTTGAAAAGGAGAATTCTCTATGGATATGCATGGTCAGGAAAGGCAGGTAGGCAAATCACAACCTCTCAGGATCATCCAGGCAACTCTGAACTACAGAATGGTTGCTTACCTGCATTGGTAGAAAGAGTTTATTCACTAGTAGGACCAGAAAGGATAAAGACAGAACCCCTAGGCTTTGGAGCTGGATCTGGTCAAGGATTCCTAATCCATGCAATGAGTTCCCTATTGTAGGTTCTTAATAAATACTTGTTGACAATATACAAACAGCCCCAAGTAACAATTATTAAAGAAACCATTCATTCTGGCAGCTTGATACCTAAATACACAAATTGTCTAGTGGTGATTGATATAACTGTTTACTCTAAAGTCCAATTAAAAATTTCCATATTTGAACCTCTGGTTTTGTTTTGCTTAGCCAAATGAAATAGGAAAACATTACCAACTTTCTCCTCCCTCCAAGTCCTCCCCACCTCCAGAAAAAAAAATTGGCTTATGGTTGAAATAATAACAATCAAGCCATTTGCAGTCCATATGTTTCCACCCAGGATTTGCAACCAAAATTTCAGCATTCATCACAAAAGTTATAAACAGCCTTGTGGAAATTTCCCCAAGAGTCTCCATGAATAGCAACAAGGATGAATCTCAACCCTGGGCCTCAGCTGTTTTCATTTCTATGTCAGGCTGTGGTGTCTTTCCCCTAACATTTTCTCCTAAGAGAAATGACTTTTCAGACCTTTCAGGGAAGGTCTGTTAGGAGGAGTGCTGTTAGATAAAGTAAACCACAGAAAGATGCTTTCCTTCTAATGATAGCATCTAAGAACAGACAATTAGCAGATTGGCCCTAGACAAATTGTCCAAATGGCTACCACTACAATGGGATTGGCTTCTTTGTAATATAGCCCATTCTAGCCTGGAGTCTGGATAATGCATCTTCACCCTGATCTCTGTCCAGGAAGAATTCATCACAAGGGAATCAGATTCTGCTCGTAGTGCCCTGTATTTGTGAATTTATAGCATAAATCCTGGGGGTGGGGGTGGGGGCAAAGTTTGATAGCACAGTGGATAGAACATTGGGTTGGAGTCAGGAGGCTCTGAGTTTAAATCCAGTCTCAGACTTTTTCTAGCTATGTGACCCTGGGCAAGTCACTAAACCATGTTTGCCTCCATTTCTTCATCTGCCAAATGAGCTGGAGAAGGAAAGGGCAAACCCCTCCATTATTTTTGCCAATAAAACCCCAAATGAAGAGTTGGACACAACTGAAATGAGCAAACAACAAATCAGGAACCCTGAGGGTAGTAGTATAACAAGATTCTAATGTCTCTGTGCTAGGGATTCTTAGCTTAGAACCTTTTAGCAGTCTGGTGAGCCTTTCTCAGGATCATATTTTTAGCTAATCAAAGAAAATGCTCATTTCAGTTAAGGGCTCATGAAAGTAAAAATATATATGTTTTCTCTTCCAAATTTATTGTCTCTATAAAATCTGACCATGGATATTTTACCTTAAAGAAAAAGAGAAAAATCATTTTATTGGCTATGGGTATGTTATATCCATTGTTGTAGCCATCTTGTGGGTTATCTTTCCCCTAGTCTAAGTATTTGGATTCAAAAGGTCTTCTACTTATTACAATGATCATAGGCCAGTCAATGAATCTTTCCAGACCTCAGTTTACTCATCAGCAAAATAATGGGAATCAATTAGATGATATCTAAGGAAAGACCCTTCTAGTCATCAGTTCCTTTATTGTGTAGCAAGGCTGCCAGGCTTCTGGAGGGAATCAGAGCCAGATCTCTGAGTGAGTAAATGTTTGAGAATTCACGTGGGTAAGAGCATGCCATTTGGCTTTATCCCCAAACCAAAGCCAAACGGCTTTTGGATTATCTGTTGTCCTGGATTATCTGCATTTCTCTTCTCTTCCATTAGTGTGGTTAATTGAGAGTCACAGACTACATGTGGATCCCTGCTAATTCATTCAATCTTCCTTTCTAGCCCCAAAGCATCCTATGCACTCCATTACTCAGTCTTGAAAGGGCAGGCAAACCAGGCCACCCTCAAGTTATAAGAAGCCTCAGTTTCCTTATACTTGGGGTTCAGCCCAGGATCCAATTAACCTCTGCTCTGAGTCCCTTCTCATGTACTTTTGGCTGGAAAATAGCCTGGTGGGGCACATGCAGACCAGAGGATTTACTAAGATCATGGAAAGTGCCAAGCTTCAAACAGAAAGAAGAAATAAACACAAGGAAGGGATCTGAGAAGAGAAAGATTCTCCAAAGTGCAGATTCTTCTGGTATTCCAGGAGGCCAAGTGAAACAAGAATTCTCCCTTTTGTTCGTGGGCCCCTGGCACTGTTTACTTTCTTTTTATATTCTTCCTTGAACTTGGGGTATTGGCACCATTTCTATTCTGAAATCTCATTGTCAAGGGAGTAATTTTTCAGCTGTTTCAAATCATATATGGGTGGACTTTGATGGGTCCTGGGTTTTTCTCCCCTTTAAAGGTAGCCTTTTTTTTTACTCTAAAACTTTTCACCATCTAAACTTATGTTTGATGAATATGAATGTTTTCAAAATGACTTCTGCTAAGTTTTGTCACATTTTAGCAGCAAATTTCAATTTGCAAGTCTATTTTTGCTCATTACAAGGCAGCTAGTCAGCTAGGTGGTACAGTTAGATACAGTGTTGGTCCTGGCATCAAGAAGATGAATTTAAATCCTGCTGCAGATACTTACTGTGTGACCCTGGATAAGTCACTTAACCTCTATTTGCCTCAACTGTAAAATGGGGAATAAGAAGTGCACCTACCTCCTAAGGTTGCTGGGGGAGGTCAAATGACATAATATTTGTAAAGTGCTTAGCCCAGTGCCTGGCACAGGGTATGAGTCAAATAGATTCTTATTCCTCCCATTACTGTGGTCACATGCATTGATGATGCTGGTGTCTGTGATTGGGGGTGAAGATAGGATTGGTTAGCCCCTATTGTAGAAGGTAAAACTGCTATATTAGGTTGTTATTTTATGTAACTTTTTCTCAGGAGCAAAGGCTTTACCTATGGGGTGGTACAATGGGTCATATACTGGGCATGGAGTCAGAAAGACATGAGTTCAAATTAGACCTCAGATACTAACTGTATGACTTTAGGCAAGTCACAATCCCATTTGCCTCAATTTTCTGTCAATCAACAAACATATTAAGTATCCTACTAGGTGCCTAGAACTGCACTAAGCACTGGAAATAAAAATATAAATAAACACAAAAGAGGTCTCTGCATTCTTTTTTCTTTTTTTAATTTAATTTTTTCATTTGTTACATTAAAATACTCAGGTAACTCGTGCCCTTCCTCTCCTTCCTCCATTAGAGAAGACATCATTTGGCAATTATTTTGTATTTATAAAATATTTTATTTATAAAACTATATTTATATTTATTTATATATATTTATAAATGTATGTATTTATAAAACTATAGCTTGCTCATTTCTGTTTATTACTTCTTTCTCTGGTGATGGACAAACACAAGTCATTCTTCAAACAATATTTCTGTTGCTGTATAATTATATAATTATAATTACATAGAACATTAGTTCTCTTGGTTCTGCTCATTTTACTCTTCATAACTTCATGTCAATTTTTCCATGTTTTTAAAAAATTAACCTATCAGTCCTTTCTTATGGCACAGTAGTATTCCATCACAATCCTATGCCACAACTTGTTCAGCCATTTCCCAATTGATGGGCATCCCTTCAATTTCCAGTTCTTTTTTACCACAAAGACAGCTGTGGAAATAGTTTAGAACATAGAGATTATCTTCCTTTATCCCTGATCACCTTAGGAAATAAATGTAGCAGTGATATTTTCACTGCTTGGTGAAAAGGGTATACACAGGTATATATACATAAATAGGCTCTTTCAAAGAGTCCCGTCAGAGGGGCAGAGGGTACTGAGATATGAGGAGTGGGCCAATTCAATCTTGCAGCGTAATGAGATTTCCCAACAATGAGAAGCTCATCAAGGATGAGCTGCTCATAAAGTAGGGATAATAATTCACCTACATCTCTGGGTTGTTGTGAAGACTGAATAAAATAATCCTTGTGAAGCTTTTTGGAAACCATGAATCATTGTACAAATGCTAATAATCACCGTCATCAACCATCGTTATTTTTATCATCATTATTTTATGGGTACATGGACTTCCAAGCTAAGAAAGGTCACTCTGGTCAATGCAGATCAACTACTTCTCATCTTAGAAAACTGCTTAGACAAGGTAAAAGATTTGGCCTTTAGAGAAGGGAAGGGATTGGATCAGTCACAGAGCTGGAATGTATCAGAAGTTTGCATGCAGGTCTTTTTGTTAGATCTCTAGCCATGATGCCATACTGTCTCAGATAATGAGCCCTATTATAAAAGGATTTTACTGAGGGAGACAGTGTGGTGAACAGAAAGAATCAAAGAGTTTCAATGGTAGAAGGAGCTTTAGAGGCCATCTAGTCCCACCCATTCCAGAAAAAGAATTCTCACTATAAAACACCCAACAAATAGTCTTCTTCATTGCTATTCAACTGTATTTGACTCTTCATGATCTCATTTGGGGTTTTCTTGACAAGGATAGTGGTTTTCCATTTCCTTTTCCAGCTTGTTTTACAGTTGAGGGAATTGAGGCAAACTGGGTTTCGTGACTTGCCCAGGGTCACACAGTGAGTAAGTATCTGAGGGTCAGATTTGAACTTAGGAAGATGAGTTTTCTTGACTCCAGGTTTGGCAACCAATCCATTGAGCCACCTAGCCAGCACCCCCACCCCCCACCCCTGCCTGCCCAAATAGTCATCTACCCTTCACTTAAAGTCCTCTGGTGAAGGAGAACCTATTACTACCTCCTGATTGGGAAGTTTTCCCTGCTATTCTGCTACAATTTGCTTCGTACAACATCTGCCTAGTGCTCTTATTAAATGTCTTTTGGGGGCAAAATAAGAAAGGAGAGAGGGAAGAAGAAAGAGAGAGGGGAGAAAAGGGGAGTGGGGAGGGAGAGAGAGAGAGAAGGAAGGAAGGAAGGAAGGAAGGAAGGAAGGAAGGAAGGAAGGAAGGAAGGAAGGAAGGAAGGAAGGAAGGGAGAAGGAAGGGGGAGGGAAAGAGGAATAAAAGGAAAGAAGGCAGGAGGGAAATAGAAGGAAGAAAAGAATAAAGGAAGAGAGGGGGAAGAAGTAGGGAATAAAAAATTAAGGAAGAAAGAAAAAGGAGAAAGGGAGGAAAGAAGAAAGGGGAAGAAAATAAAAAAGGAAGGAAATTTTCTTGGGGAATTAAAAGAAATTCTCTGTAGTTTTAGGGTAAACTGCTAGAATACACAGTGGTTATATTCCTAAAGTTTATTTGCAAGTCAGTTTTTGGAGACATGGCGTGATTGTTATAGTTAGGTTTCCTATCCACAAAATCCTGTTTAACCCACAGTGTAGTTTAAAATATTCAGTCTCAATAATAATAAATAACAATAAAGCTACAACTTTCATAACTAAGTAAAATAGGAAAATGATATGATTGAATGCAAAATAGTTCTTGTTTAGCCTGAATGCTTGTGCTCAAGGAAAGGAAAGTTTTGGGTAGTGACATACTAATAAGTAACTAGTTTGAGACTTGTTAAGATACTGACCTAATTTCTGAGCATTTTAAGGGCTTTAAATGATTGATAGATTGTGATTGTTTCTTTTGTGCCTAATTTCACTCAAAATGTTGTTTTGCCTTTTCCTTAACAAGATGTTTCATTAGCATCATTCATGCTAATCTCCTGAAAAGTAGTTTTTATATTGCAGATGAAAAAAGAGAGAGGAAGAGGATGCATGAGGGAATGAGAGATTTTCCTTAGGACACTAATCAAGAGTTAGGAGACAGAGAATGAAGAGACAATTGCTGGAATCATAAAGCTTAAAAATCATTCAATGATTTGTTTTTCTGAAAGAGATCACCTGAAATAAAATTAAATTAGCAATGAAAGACAAATACAGAAGCAGAGAGTATTATGTTCCTTTTTAGAAGAAAAGAAGTCTGGATTTTTAATCAGAGGGCCTGAGTTTGTATCCAAACTTTACCACTTACTAGTAGCATGGCTTTGTATGTCATTCTGGGCTTTGTTTCCTTAGTCTTAAATTGAGGGAGTTGTATATATGATTGTAATGGAATACTATTGTGTCATAAAAGATGACAAACAAGATGGTCACAAAAATACCTGGAAAGACTTATAATAACTGATGCAAAGTGAAGTGAGCAGAACAAGAAGAACCTTGTACACAATAACAACAATAATATATGATGATCAACCATGAATGATTTAATTTTTATCAATTAGACAAGAATCCAAGACAACTCTGTGAGTCTTATGAGAAAAAACAATGCTATCAATTGCCACAGAAAGAACAGAGTCTGAATGCAAATTGAAATGTACCATTCTTACTTTATAGTCTTCATGCACTTTTCCCTAGTGTAAGAAACATATAACTTGTTTTACAACATGACGAACATGGAAATATGTATTATATAAAATATATTTATAATCTTTATCATATTACCTTCCTTCTTGGGGAGAGGGGAGGGGTGGGAGGCAGGGGAAGAATGAGAAATTGGTTTTTGGACATAGTTATGCAATAATTTGTTTATCTTGGATAAGCATATTTATTATATTTTATTATATATTTACAATTAAAAAAATGAGGCAGTTGAGCTAGGTAATCTCTGAGGTCCTTCCAATGCTAAATCTCTGAACCTTTGGTCTCCTAATCTTCAACTGAGCAAACTTATCTAATCGATATTATCACCAAATTGAAGTAGCAACCACTTGTTTTAGTATCTGAAGACATATCTAGAGTATAAGTTCCCTGAAAGCAGGGACTATTTTCTGTTTGTTTGTTGTTTTTTTTTTTGTTTGTTTGGTTGGTTTTTTTGTCTTTCAAACCTTAATGCTTAGTGCAGTACCTTTCACTGAGCAGGTGATGATTAGGTGCTTGTTGATTTGATTGAATGAGCTCAAAATAAACTAAAAATATTTAATGCCATTTCTGAAAGTACCTTGCTAGGTCCCCAGAAATGCCTTAGATGTTTATGAAAGATTCTTAGATCTTGACCGCATCTAATTGGGGAAAATGATAACAATCCTCTCCACCCCCACATTACAGAAACAAAAATAAGGGACATGAATGACCAGTTTGTATACCTACTTGAAACAGAAATAAAGAGAAGTTGTATAACTTGTATGAAACCACACTTAATGAAGTTACTAAAGTATCCAATTAACATTGCTATTATCCATGCTTATTTTCACCATGGATGAGCAAATTATTAATGCTCTTAATATTCACCCAAATTTTACATGAACTCAAACACACATGAATTCAGGTATAAGTGATTGGCAATCAATAAAAAGAAAAATACATAAAATAAAACTGCTTAATCTGAGCCATTTTCCCAAGTTTTGTAAAGTCTCAAAACAATTCACCCAATAACACTTATTCTCACTCTGAGAAGTGTAAGCATGAGTCATTACATTGTTTTGTGCCAAACATTAGCTCCTGCATTAGTCTTTGTCTGGAGTTCTCACTTGTAATAAGTCATGTCTGTGTTAGAACAGTGCTTTTCTTTGTTTCATCAGTGCTATTTATTTATTTCAGAAAAGATAATTTAAAAAATTAATTTTAAAACTATATCATTATATAATAACATGATATATATGATTTGATATAAATCTGTAATAAATTATAATACATATGTTTATTCGAAAGAAACAAATTCTCACTTTAGCTATGTCCAAAATTCTGTCTCATTCTTTCCTCACTCCACCTCACTTTTTCCCCCTCCCAAGAAGGCAGGTAATATGATATAAGTTGTACATATATTATCATATAATACATATTTCCATATTTATACTGTTATTAAACAAGACACATTGTTCACACTAGAGAAAAAATCAGAAGGAAATGTAATGAACAATGGTATATTTCAATCTGCATTCAAACCACATTTGTTCAATCTATGGCAATGGATAGCAATTTTTTTCTCATGAGTCTTGGAATTGTCTTGGAATCTTGCCTTGTTGATAATAATTGTCATTCACAGTTGATCATCATACATTATTGTTGTTACTGTGTACAATGTTCTCCTTGTTCTGCTCACTTCACTTTGCATCAGTTCATATAAGTCTTTCTAGGTTTTTTTGTGATCATCTTGTTTGTCGTCTTTTATGACACAATAGTATTCTGTTACAATCTTATACCACAACTTGTTCAGCCATTTGCCAGCTGATGGACAAACTTTCAGATCCAGTTCTTTGCCACCAAAAAGAGGGCTGCTACAAATATTTTAGAACATATAATTTCTTTTCTTTTTTCCTTGATGATCTTAGAAAATAAATCTAATATGGGCATTATTGGGTCAAAGATAAACACAGTTTTATAACTTTTTGAGTATAATTCCAGATTGTTCTTTAAAATGGTTAGATCAGCTCACAGTTCCACCAAAAATGTATTAGTGAAAAAATATATTATTAAAGAATGATATTTAGTTATTAGTAAAAGCTCTACAGTAAAAGAATAGTGATGGTCGTAGCTCTGATAAGCCTAAGAGAAGTCCTAAAGTGTCTCTCCATGTTTGTATAAGAAATACTGATTAATAATGAAGTTTGCTATTATACATGAATTTCAACTTATAAGGAGGATCTTGTCATGTATTGGTTACATAAAACAAGGTCCTATTGTATTTTCACTGGACTTAGAATAAAAACACTTGGATTCCAGTTTCAGGTTTGATGCTTACCACTTCTAGGATAGTCAAATTATATATTACCTCTCACCACCAGTTTTCTGATTTGTAAATGGAGACTTTACTTGCATTGCTTATCTCCCAGGGTTCTTGTGAAGAAAGTGCTTTGTAAGCTCTAAAGCACTATTTAAATGTGAGTTGTTATACCTGCTCAATTATAAATACCTGGGGTCTGGGATGAAATTCTTTTTCATCTTTGTATCACCAGCATTGGATATAGTCAGCACTTTATAAAAAAAAATGCCTGTGAAATTTAATCAAATTATTGGAGAATAGAAGGAGGGAGAGAAAGACAAAGAAAAAGTATCAAAACATGAGGGGAGGACAAAGAATTCATTTCCCTGGTGATTGTCCAATGAGGAAAAAAAAAAGTGCTACCATAGTTATATAAATTTAAACATACCTATCCCCACCCTTTAAATAATATTGAACCACTTGTGGTTAAACTTTCATTTGTATGTGACCAGCAGCTGAGTTCAATGGCTTATTACCATCAAACTGGAAAACAAATCAGAGATCTAGTGCCCCAAGGAGTGAGGAGAGAGCACATCTCTCCTGCCTTCTTCCCCTCAGAACATAGCACTGCCTCTCACCTTCAAATCAGAGGTTTTCTCTATCCAAAATATTAAGATGGTCTTCAAATTAGCAGGCTTCTTGATAATCAGGACAGAACATTCTTTCTAAGGAATAAACTTCTTGGAATACTATAAGCATTTTTTAAATGATGTCCCTGGGAGCATCTGTCCATACAGCCCAAACCTCCCAACTTACCACTAACCTTGTAATGGCCAAATTTAATGGCCTTTTCTCAATGCTCAATCTTCCTCACCTCTCTACAGCTTTTGAGACTGAGAATTGTCCCTTTCCCCACGAAGCTCTCTTCTCTCTAGGTTTTTATACCACTGCTCTCTCTTCATTCTTCTACTGCCTGTCTGACTATTCCTTCTCAGTTTTCTTCTCTGCATCTTCATTCAAGTTGTGCTCCTAACTGGATATTCTCAAGGCTCTTGTTCTCAGACTTTTTCTCTTCTCTCTCATCAGCTCCATTGAAGTCAATTAGCATCTCAGTGCAAATGATACTGAGCTTGATTTGTCTGCTCTAACCTTTCTCCTGACCTCTAGCATCATATCTCCAACTCCCTAGTGGGCATCTCGGACTGGATGTCTTATCAATCCCTTAAACTCAACCTTTCCAAATCTGGGCTTATTATCTTTGTCTCTATGCCCTCTCCTATTCTGAACTTATCTATTGTTATGGAGAGCATCACCATCATTTCCAGGCACCAGGACTCACAACCTCAACTTCTCACTCTCATTAACCCCATATCCAATCACTTGTCATATCCTATTGATTCTACCTTTAGCAATAACTCTTGTATACATGTCCTTCTTTCTTCTAATACTTGCCACTTCTGATACAACCCCCTTGATGTAAGTCCTCATCATCTCATGGCTAAATTGTTGAATAGTCTTCTGGTTGACCTCTTTGCCTTTGCTTGCTCTCTTTCTCTGTCTCTCTTTATCTCTGTCTCTGTCTGTCTCTTTCTGTCTCTCTGTTTTTCTCTCTGCCTCTCTGTCTCTCTCTGCCTCTCACTGTCTTTCTCTGTCTCTCTTGCTCTCTCTCTTTCTCTGCCTGTCTCTCTTTCTCTCTGTCTGTCTATCTTGCTGCCTCTCTGTCTTTGTCTCTCTCATCCATTCTCATTTTAGCTTACAAACTTATCTTCCTAAGGTCCATGGTCTTCCTAAGGTTTATGTCTCCCCTTTATTTAGTAATCAGTGACTCCCTATTACCCCACCCCCAATCAAATATAAAATCCTTTATTTGCCTTTTTTAATAATTCCAATGCTCTGTTGTTGGCAAGGAAATTAGTTTTAAGAAGCTGTCCACTAGGTGGCACTGCCAAATATAGTCTCTCCTAGGTAGAGCCTTTCCCTCAAATTCTACAAAATTCATTATTGATGAAGATGATGGCCAAGTTTGGAAATGTTCCTGTTAGCTATTATTGTTTGGGCAACTAAGTGGCTAAGTGGATAGAGTGCTGGGCCTGGAGTCCAGAAGATTCCTCTTCCTGAGTTCAAATACAGCCTCAAATACTTAGTAGCTATGTGACCTGGATAAGTCAATTCACCATGTTTGCCTTGGTTTCCTCATCTGTAAAATGATCTATACAAGGAAATGTCAAACCACTGTAGAAATTTGCCAATAAAACTCCAAATGTAGTCACAAAGAGTGGGACACAAACTGAATAGCATTATTTATTGTTATAATTTTAAATGTACAAAGGACACAGTTATGGAATCAGAGAGTTGGAAGAGACATTAAAGACAATGATTCAATCTGCACTTTAACAGGTATCTCCTCTACCACAGTCATGAGAAGTGTTCATCAAGCTTTGACTTGACCACCATTTTCTCAGATTTCTACTCCCATTTTACTTCATGACTGTTCTGGTTGTTCACAAGTTTTTCCTTAAGTCATGCCAAAGAGGGTCTCTCCATCCTTCAGACATAGATGGAGGCTCTGCCTTCTGGTCCAAGCAGAATAAGTATGTATACTACCTCATTCATTTTACAACTGTTCAAATACTTCGAAGGAGTAATATTCCCTTGCATTTTCACTTTTCCAGGCTTTCAAACATTCCTATTTTCTTCAATCCATGCTCATATGGTATGACTTCCAGCTTTTCATCCTCCTGGCTACCACTTCTTTGGGGAGGGGGGTTGTAGTGGAGGTGGCTGTCTTGCTGGAGTTTATGATGATAATTGATGCTGAATCTAATGTTTATAGGGAGATATTGAAATAGAAAATGATGTCAAAAATTCATTTTATAGAGACACCATGAGAGTACATAAATAAAATGAAGTAATATCTGGGAAAGATGTAGCAAAGAAAACTAAACCCAAAATGCCTTTCTTTATAGACCATGCTTAGCCAAAACTCCCATTGAGTTAAAGCACAGACTGCAGAATTATGTACACAGAATGCCTTTAAAGTTCTTCCATAAACCCCAAGAAAACAGAACGGTCTGTTTAGAGCTGCTTAGGCAGCAACCTTAATTCCTTTCTGTGGGTTTATAGGCACTGGTACAAGTGGTCCCCAAATACTCCTTTCTTTTAATTACAAATAAGAAAGAACAAATTCTACCCTCACAACTTCCACTCTGTTGTGCTCCCTCGGCACAAAGGACAGAGTTCATGGAAAAAAGGAAGACTTCATTCCAAGCTTTCTATAGTAAGGTTATAGACCAAGCACTAGTTGTATTTTCAGCTAACCTAGTTTTTTCATTTCAGACTACATATTCTTAACATCTTGAATGCTTTATGTTAAATTCAATGAAAAAGTCTTCCAATATTTCCAGGACTCTATTATAACAGTTTTCATTAGTCCTTTCTTTTTCTTTCTTTCTTGCTTGCTTGCTTTCTTTCGTTTTTTCTTTTTTTTCTCTTTCATTTTTTCTTTTTCTTTCTTTCTTTCATTTTTCTTTTTCTTTCTTCTTTCCTTTTTCTTCTCTTTTTTCTTCACTTTTTCTTTCATTAATTCTTTTCCTATTTTTTCTTTCATTCTTCATTCTTTCTTTTTCTTTCACTCTTTTCTTTCATTCTTTTTCTCTTTTTCTCTTTTTCTTTCATTCTTTTTTCTTTCTTTCTTCATTCTTAATCTTTTTCTTTTATTTTTTTCTTTCTATCTATTTATCTTTCTTTATCTTTATTTTCCTTCCTTTGCCTTCTTTCCTTCTTTTCTTCCTGCTTTCCTTCCTTCCTTCCTTTCATATTTTTTAAACAATCTAATTAAATGAATATTACTTGTGATGTTTCATGAACACAGTTTTGTAATAACTGTACACAGTTTTGTAGCCCAAGGATCTGCCTTCAAATGCCCCTCTTCTTACCCTGATTCTTAATGCCTGTGTGAGAGCATGACTGGGCATCAGTTTCCTATATGTTTGAAATGGTGGGTTTGAACTCCTTTGCTTCTGAGGTCCAGTCCAGCCCTGTAACTATGGTCCTCCTTCCAAGTTTAATTTAGGCAGCTAGTCAAAAGAACACTGAACTGATTATTAGGCAATAGTAATCCTGACTCTGTTGCCCATTAGCTATTTCATCCCCTCATCTTTTTCTTGTTTGGTTTTGACTTGTTTGGGGTATATGCCTAATAATGGGAAGAGGTGTTTAATAACTGCCTGTTGAATTGAATCAATGGGTCAAAGAGAATAGACAATTTAGTTGTTTTATTTGCATAATTTCAAATTGATATCCAGAACAGTTAAAAACTTCCCAGTTTCAATAGTAATACAAGGCACCTTTCTTCCCATAGCACTTCCATCATTGACTGATTCTGGTTTTTGGTCATCTTTGTCTATTTAGATGACATAAAATCTGAGAATTTAAATTTGCATTTCTCAACTATTATCAGAGGCAGAGTTGGTAAGAGTATCGACCTCAGAGCCAGAAAGAGCTGTGTTCAAATCCTATTTCTAGATCATAATGATTATTTGGCTCTCAGCAAGTCACCTAACCAATTTACCAAATTTAATTAATAGAGAGAGTTTGCTTGTACATCATTTCTTATACTAATGAGAGCACAGATCTAGTTCCTATCCATTCTCTATTAATGATCTGGGATATATTTTTATATGGTCATTTAGCATTTGTAATTCATCTCCTCTTTCATATATGAGAAGTTTAGTTGCTGAAGGGGGAATAAAATGAACTTTGGGGTCAAAAGCTGAGCTTTTGTATAAAGAGAAAGGATTAAATCTTTTTATGAAGGATGTCCTTTAGTAGGTGAACAATTTGGCTACTGACAGGGGTAGAAAAAAACTTTGTACACAAAGAAAATAAAACCCACATGTGAATATAATGTTTCTTTTAAAAAATATAAGAATAGATATAGGAGGTCCAGAAAGAGGATTAAGTTTTATTTGAGGGCAGGAAAATGATTGAGGTTGCCAAGTATTGTTGTCCCTCAGACTTCGTTTCTTTAGTACTTAAGAGGCTGAAATAATCTTTTGGAAATGAGAAAATTAATTAATTATTGTTGGTTTCTTACCTGAAAATTGGACTTTGTGAATTTTACTTCATAAAGCATAGTCACTGACCATCAGGAAGTTCTTATTTATTCAATCAGAAGTAGTAAACAAAGACAGCAAGAGAGGAGTCAGAAAGAGCAGGTGGGAAAATGGTAGAGGAGATTAGGCTTCTAGGCAGTGCAGTGGATAGAGTACTAGGCCTGGAGTCAGGAAGACATGAGTTCAAATTCAGCATCTGACACTTACTAGTGGTGTGACCCTGGGTGAGTCATTTAACTTTTTGCCTCAGTTTCCTCATCTGTCAATGAGCTCGAGAAGGAAATGGCACACTCCAGTATCTTTGCCAAGAAATACCCAAAGCTGGACACAATTGGAAAATAGACTAAAGACCACAACAAAACAAAAAAGAAGAGTTAAGAAGATCCCATTCCAGTAGGAGGGATCATCTGACAGAAAGGCATCAAATACGATTTGAGAGACTCCTGATTGAAATAGAAGCCTGGCTCTGAGAAGGCATACAGTCAGATGGACAGATGGAAAGATCCATTTCAATATTCCTTTTTCTTCTAAAAATCAGATATTAGGCAGAAAAGGGCATAGGAGCAGATGGAAATTGGAAGTCCTATTCCTCACTGACTTTGCTTTTTCTCTACCCTCAGGGGAGAGACATAGCAGGCAATAGAAAGCCATGAGGTCAAAAGAAAAGTTTTTGTCTTTGTAATGGTGATCCTCCTCTTCCTGGTTAGGAGATTAGATCTATAAGGAGTGACAGATTTGTCAACCCCAAATATGTGAAGATTTTCTATGATACAATGGGTTTATGAAAACAATTTTTTTTTCCAACAGCCGTGATAGGAGCTGAAGCAGATACTGTTGACCACTTAGAATTTGGTCACATTGAAGATGCCAAGTTTATCCACTGCATCCTGGGCCATTATAGGTCTTTCTGACTTTTTCCTTTGCCAATGGATTTTGATTACTTTGGAAGAGAGAGTGAGGCTGATGACTTTATACATACAACTCTTCACTTAAAACAGTTCACAAGCAAGTTAAGATATCACTCAATGATGTCATTGGTCCTCTCCAAAAATGAAGGACAAACAACAACAGGAGATCAGGTGGGCAGCAGATGGTAGAAGATGCCTTGAGCTGGCACAGATGGTAGTTGTTGCTCTGAGGAAGATGGAAGACACTTGGCCTGGCCTCTTACCACTTTCCCTCAGAGGACCCACAAAGCAGAAGACTGGAAGTCAAAGGGTTCTTAAATTGCAAGACCTTAGTTTCCTCATCTGTATACTAAGCAGGTTAGATGAGATGACCTCTGAGATCTCCTTTAGTTCTAGAGCTATGATCCTCCTTAATTACTATTTCTAAGTTTTGTCACCTGTATTCTAGCCATCATCTTCATTTCTTCTCTACCAAATCCTGATCTCCGACCCTGGAACAGTTTTCAACCCTGGATGATGACTTTGTCTTATCTTGCCTAGAACCCAGCTTCTAAATCATTTTATGCCCATCATTTCCAAACTGTGCTGCCTTAATTACTCTTATTATCCTCATTATTACTCAATTCCCAGCTTGCTCCCCTTTGTGTCTTACTTTTCCTATGTTAGAATAGAAGCTCCCTGGGGCAGCTGGGTGTCTCAGTGGATTGAGAGTCAGGTCTACAGATGGAAGGTCCTAGGTTCAAATATGACCTCAGACACTTCCTGGGCAAATCACTTAACCCCCATTGCCTAGCCCTTACCATTCTTCTGTCTTGCAACCAATACACATTATTGATTCTAAGATGGAAAGTAAGAGTTGTGTAAAAAAAATTTTTTAAAAGAATAGAAGGTCTTTGTGGTCAGTGACCCTCTTACTTGCTTATAGTTGTGTCCATCTTTCACTTGGCACAGTGCCTGGCATATATACTTTGTAAACTATGTTTGTATATATGGATCTATCTATTTATCTGTCTGCTGTCTGTTTTAAAGGAAGTAAGTCTTCAAGTCTAGCTTTAAGTGCCAGCCAAAATCCCATCTTCTACAGGAAGCCTTTCCCAATCTTTCTTAATTCTAGTGCATTCTTTTTTCTTACTATTTATTTACTATTAATCCTCTATAGAGATTCTTCTTATATAGTTATTTGTTTGTACCCTGTTAGATTGTGAGCTTTTTGAGGGCAAGAACTATCTTTCGTCTCTTTCCTATTCTCAGCATTTAGTGTAGTGTGCCCAGCACATAGTTTATTGACTCTCTCTCTCTCTCTCTCTCTCTCTCTCTCTCTCTCTCTCTCTCTCTCTCTCTCTCTCTCCCTCTCTCTCTCTCTCTCTCTCTCTCTCTCTCTCTCTCTCTCTCTCTCCCTCTCTCTCTCTCTCTCTGTCTCTCTCTCTCTCTCTGTCTGTCTCTCTCTCTCTCTCTGTCTCTGTCTCTGTCTCTGTCTCTCTCTCCCCACCCCCCCCATCTGTGATACTAAGATGCTATGTATATTCTAATGAATCTCTGGATTTATTTTGTATCCTGCTACTTTCTGAAGAAAAACTTATACTACAATATTTGTTTTTATTTTTATTTTTTTACTAATCCCTGGTATATTTTAAGTACACCATCATATCAGCTGCAGTTACCTGACAGCCTCATTTCTAGACAGTCAGATATATGAAACACATTATAGAGATTCAGTTTCTTTGAGGGTGAGTCAACAGTCAAGGTACCTCCTGTCATAGATGTGAAATTCCCTTGCCACTGAAAAACATAGAACCTGAAGAACGAATCTTGCAAAAGCTAATCCATTTAGCTTTTTGACTTTGCCCTTAGGTTAGATTATCCCAGTGGATGACTTGACCCATATATCCAATTAGATTCAAATTGTGCTTCACATTCCAATCCAGCCTTCTGTCAAGAAACCAGAGCCAAACAGGTACCTTTGCCATTTGTCGCCCTGCCCTTCTTGCCCTTTAGGCTGGAGCACAGTAATCTAAGCAATACCCTCATTACTGGCATGGGCATGACAAGTAACTATCCTATATAGCTCTACCCATTTCGACCTGCATGAAGGTAATTCTTCAGAGCCTTCCCTGGGCATCACTCCCTTTTATGTATTATCTCTCCCTACCTATCAGATTTTAGGTTCCTTGAGGGAAGCAATTGTACCACCTTGGCATTTATATGCCCACCTAATAAATTCTTTAAAAAATATTTATTCATCTCTAGCCTTTAACAGCTGTTTAAACACATGGAGGGAATGAGGGTAGGGAATGAGAGTGAAGAAGAGCAGCATCTCTTGGGAGGATTGCCTCCCTGTAGATAGAAATCTAAATTTGTACAGATAACATTAATTTAAAATCCAATAAATTTGTGCTGTAGGGCTATAGGACTGTGACTTTATTGGAATAGGGAGTTTCTGAGTCTGGAAAATGCCTAAGTCAATGTAGGTAGACATCTTCAATGCTATTCTTTCTTGGAGAGTTCCCTAGAGTCCTGAGAGTTCAGTGATTTGCTCAGGGTGAAAGATCCAGTATGTGACAGTACAATGAGACTCAGCTAGATGATGAACAGAATTGAATACTAGACTAGGAGTCAATAAGGCCTGAGTTTGAATCTTGTCTCAGACTTTTATTGACTCTGTGATCCTGAGCAATTCATTTAACTTCTGTCTTCATTTCTTCATCTGTTAAATGGGGGCAATACCTATAGCCTCTGTTTTCCTTAACCTTTATGAATCTCAATTACTTCATCTTTAAATGGGATCATAGTGGTACCTGCCTCACAGAGTTGGAGAGACAGACAGACAGACAGACAGACAGAGACAAAGATAGAGAGACAGAGACAGAGACAGAGAGAGAGAGAGACAGACAGAGACAGAGACAGAGACCCAGAGACAGACAGACAGACAGAGACACAGAGACAAAGACAGAGACAGAGAGACAGAGAGAAGAGAGGAGAGAGAGAGAGAGAGAAAGAGAAAGAGAGAGAGAGAGAGAGAGAGAGAGAGAGAGAGAGAGAGAGAGAGAGAGAGAGAGAGAGAGAGAGACAAAGGTAGATAACATTTATTAAGTGTTTATTATATTCTGGGTTCTGTGTTAAGCACTACAGATACAAATAAAAGCATAATAGAGTACCTGTCCTCAAGGAACTTAAACACTAATGGGAGAAGATGACAAAAAAAGTTGGGAAGGGAATAAGAAATATACCATAGCAGCATGGGAATGCTATTCAACTCTGGAACCGAGCAAGATAAGGCCCAAGCTAGTCCACCAAAGCCCAAGAAAATTTTAGGATCTTACATATTTACAGTCATATGTAAATGTTAGCCTTTATTGTTATGTCAGAGGCAGGTTTGCCTCTAGGCTTTTGTCAACCTAGACCTTCCAGTAAATAGTACTTTTATATTCCTAGAGATGGAGGAGATTACAGATTTTCTTTTCTTTTTGGAAAGGCAGAGAGTAAACAAAATGGACCCAAGAAGCAATTATTTTCTCATTTTTTTCCCTGGTTCCAAAGTGACAAGATAAGAGATGTAGCAACTTGATGTGACATTAGACTGTACATAGAAGACACCTTAGTCCCTTGCTACGACATCTTGACAGCTTGGGACACCCTACTCCTTCCCAGGATGAGCAGTATTAAATCCCTAGAAAACACATTTGAACTACATTTTTTGACTTCCAAATATGGCTTGCTAAGAAGGTTTCACCCTAGTTTCACAAATCAATGAGGGCTTTATTGGGATCTCCGGAGGACTTCTGCGATTCCCAAGATATGTTACATTCAGCAGATAGTTAACAATAATTTTCAGTAAGGTGGAAAGCTACAGGGAAGGGGCTTCTATGCCAAATAAGTTTTGGGGGAGGAGTTCCCTCCTTTTTTAGAATTTCTATGCAAGCCACATTTCTAACCTATCTTCTCATTGCTAAGACCAAAGACATGGCAAGATCCTAGAAAGTTGGTGCCAGCAGTCAGCCTGCCATAAAATGGGTAAAGTACACACTAAATTCTCTGGTACAGTGGCTGGGTCATAGCCACTTTAAAAATGGCCTGTTTTATGTCCTTATCCTCAAAGTCTTGGTGTACACTAGTGGCTTTTATTATTCCATTTGCCAAGACATTTCAGGCTAATAAATTGAAAAAAGAATGTCATTTATGATATGAAATCCCCTCTTTATCACTGGAGTTGGGCAGCATCCAAAAAAAATGGCTGGACATATTTCCATGATGCCAAGTCACATTACTGGGTAAAATTTCCATCAACCACTCCTGACATATAAATTCTCTCCCTTATAAAGAATTCAAGAAGTACAGATTAACCCATAGAGAGCTGATCCAGGACCTGATTGATCTAGGGGCATTGTTATAATTCTATATTCTGGGTCATTGCACAAGGTTAAAAAAGGAAGAGGTCTGGAATATAAAAGAGGATGGGAATGAGGGTTTCTTATCAGGAACACTTTCAGAATGAGAGATCTAAAGAGAAAGGCAAGTAAAAATTCATCCTTGGCAGAAATATTGGATCCATATCTAGAGAGAGATCCCTGGCTTATCACCTACTAAGCTAGCAGATCAAAATCTCTTGGACCTTTGGTTTCCTCATGTCAAGAAGACTTGAGGTCAATCTTGCCTCAAATACTTGCCTCCTGGGTGACTTAGGGTAAGTCACTTAATATTTCTCAGAAGATACAAAGAATAGTACCTACCCCACAAGGTTGTTGTGAAGTTAAAATAAAATAATATATGTAAAATACTTTGTAAACCTTAAAATATTATTATATAATTATTATGCTATGTAATGTTATATAATAATTACTCCATATAATAAATAGTATATTATGGTATATTATATATCACATTGTGTATTATATTACATAATTTAATTTGTGTTACATATAAGTTATACATTGTTATATTATATATACATTATTATTTCATTATATATAAAGTATACAATTATTACATTATAGAGAATGTTTAGTTCTTTCACAATGTGTTATTTATATTATAACCCATATATAATTGTATATATAAAATATATAATGTTGCTTTAAGTTTTACAAAGAGCTTTAAGGTTATATATGTATGTATAGATACTTTGTGCACATCCATGTGTGTTTATATATGGAAAGAGGGGGGAAAGAGAGAGTGGGAGAGAGAAAGGGAGGGGGGCAGAAAGAGACAGAGTCACAGAGAGAGGGAGCAATGGAAGAAGAAAAAGTTGTCAGCATTCAGAAAGAGCCTACTGTGCACCCATATGATATTCTAACCCTGACAGATATAACCATACACACATGAGGATAACAGAAAGAGACTAAGAAGATAAAGGAACCTTAGGGATAACTGGTTCAATGCATCCTCTCCCATTTTACAAATTAAGAAACTGAGACTTGAAGAAGTTAATTGATTTGTCCAAGGTCAGATAGCTGGTTAATGGCAAAGTCAGGACTAAAAGCTTGGACTCTTAAATCTATGGACATTCTCCTCTCACCACAAACTGATTCTAATCTATGACTCTATGAAGTAGCTGAGGGGCTCAAGTTTACCTTTAAAAATAGTTAAACTAGACAATTGTTTTGTGTGATTTCCGGGTTGTAGAGAAGATGCACCAGATGACAGACTTCCCCCTTACACATAGCTGGCCACCATAGTGTCTGCCTCCAGCCATTAGAGACACAAGCTTTTCATTTAAGCTAATACATTCTCTGTGAATCTGCTTTCAAAATAAATCTAGAGATGGTGCTATATTAAACTGGTCATCAACCATCAAAGGAACATGGATTTAGAGCCAGGGCAAATCTCAGAGAATATCTGGCTCAATCCCTTTATTCACACATAAGGAAATGGGGGGGAGGATGCTAAATTATTTACCTACCGTCACACAGGTAGTAAATACCAATGACAATACTTGAACATATATTGGTAGATTATTTCTTCCAGTAGCAGGTTGGGAGAAAGACATTGAAGAATTAAATTTTGATAAGGGTAAAGAAGAGCTCCTATGTATTATCTAGAGAGCATGGACTTGGGGGCTAGGTCTCTCTAGAGAATGTTAACAAGGTAAGGGCATCTTCAAATAGAGTTGAAGGAAAGAGAGGGGGTCCAGAAATGGAAATGTCTGGCACTTGGGACTTTGCCGGCTTCACATTCTTGATTCCAGTAGCCCTAGAAGTGTTGATTGGTCAATATCTGTCCTGGGCATGTTCCATCTCTGAATTTGAACATATTTGCATCCCTTCTTCCATTGACTGCCTTCCCTCAAGTTGATATCCCTTCATGGAGGGTTTTTTGAGGTGGACTAAACATCTGTAGATCTAAGAGAGAGAGAAGGAATTGATACATGTTCATTTCTCTTTGAAAATACCAGTGATGTCTATAAAGGAGATGAGAGAACAATCTTGAGTACTAAGTTCTGTGTGAAGATGTTTCTTACAGTATGGGTAAGACATGAGAAACCATTATTCAACAAGACTGTATCACTGAGTAGATTTTGTCAATACCTAAGACTGCTTACTATATGACTGAGTGACACTGATCCCAGATGACCCAACAGAGTTAGTCATCAAGCCACAGAGATTCTTTTTTTCTTTTCATAAATAGGCTTTCTATAATTTTCTCCCTCCTTTCACCCCGTCAGTTTTAATATGTTCCCTGTATAGGCCTGAATAAAACTTTACAACTGGAAGGTCATTAAAGGAAAGTTACTGCATTGCAAAACTGTTGGAGAAAACTTTCCTCCAATTATTTTTTTTCAACCCTACTCCCTGAATACTCGAGAAAATATGCAAGATGTGGCCAAGAAAATTAGAACACTTTCAGTGAGATGCCAAATTAGCTGTCACCTGTAAAAAGCAATACTTTAAATCTCCATTTATATCCATAGCCTTCCTTATATGTTTCCAAAATATCAAAATTATAGATTAAAATAACAAATAACTCAAAGGGTAATTGGGAGCATATGGCAAGCCATAACATGTTAATGATGATGGCACTTACCCAAGATACCACAGAAATGGCATTATCACAGCCCTATATGGTTGGAAATGAAGATTGTTGGTAATATGGTAAGATCTGAGAGACAACTGATAGATAATTCCAATTAAATATAATTGTTGTTTGTATTTTTTTCAGAGAAGACTCATGGCATCAGAGGGTGATGTCTTGGCTTGCATGTACACTGGATTTCAATGAGACAAAGCTGCACAAAGTCATCAGCACACTCTTTCCTCCAGAATCATCCAAATTCAGTGACAAGACAAAAGTCAGGAAAATTGGTGATGGTCTGGGATGCAGTGGATGACCTTAACTTCTTGGATGTTTTCTGACCAAACTCTAAGTACTCCATATCACCTGTTTTAGCCATCTTCATGGCCATTGGAACAAACTGTTCTCATCCATCAATTCCATGGGAGGCAGTCTTTACATGCTTGGGGGAGACATCATCCTATGTCACTGACAGATTTGAAGCCTGTCAAGTTACCCTCAACCTGGTTTAGCAATCTACTAAGACAGTATTACTGGAATGTGGTCATTGTACATGCTATAGCTTCTTGGAGCAAAAGGTCAGAGTTGGGTGAAAGGAAGACATCAAAGGTGACTGAGCAATCCTAAAAAGGGCTGACAAGCCCTCTCACCAGACAGGTGTATGGGTTGTTCCGGGACAATATAGTTGTACCATTGAGATAAAAAAGATAAGAGGAAGGATTGTCATGCATGAATATAGTATCTTTGGTGAACCAATAGGAAAACAAGGATAAGGACTGTACATGAGAGATGATGGCCTATGTTGGCAGAAGAATGACTTATACTTTAAAAAAATAATAATAATAGAGCCATCATGGCACCAAATCCTTTCCTTTTAAGGAATAGTTGAGGCATTGTGCTAGATCAGTGGGATAACAGGATGCATGCTTAAATGGACATAAAAAGAGTAAGCTAAATGGAATATTATCTATGAGTTTTCCAAAGGGAATCACAGAAGCAGAGATTTAGAAATAGAAACTCTAAACTCCTTGTTTCTCACATAAACAAATTAAGGCAAATAGAGATTAAGTGACATTACCTGGGGTGGTATAGCTCATAAGTGTCTGAAGGAGAATTTAAATCAAGATCTTGACTTTAAGATCAACTCCTTATCCATTATGAAACATGGTCTCCAGCCAGCTTTACCCTTTCTTTATCTAAAAAGCTTACTTTGTGTTAAGGTAAGTGCCAGTAATTTAATATATTAGCCCTTCTAGGAATGTGTCTTTTTAAATCAGAGGGTCATGCTTATTCCAGATCGATGCATCTGTCACAGTGACATACTCCAACTCACTTTGGGTGAAGAGAGACTTTGGAGGTTTGCTCAGTCACAACACTATAAGACTAGCTCTGATTGTAACTGAATATGTTAGAATTCAGGATCAGTGCATTCTATCTGAGTGTTCCAAGGAACTCAAAACAGGCACTCTAATGGCTAGAGGATGCCACATCCCTGAAAATGTGAGACTGTGGGTGGAGGTTCTACTGAGTACCACTAGGATTTGTGTTGGGAGGAGAGGAAGAATGGCTTTCCACCCTAAGCCAACTCAAAATGTTTGGGTATAGGAATAGAACTGGGAGGATTCCCAGGACACAGGAATCGGTAGGCTTGTGATTAGTGATATGGTGCTTTTAATATCAGAGAAGATGAGAGATGATATAGGGAGTGTGAAAGAGTGCTGTTAAACTCATGAGGATGCTTGTTAATATGTTAGAGTTTACATGAATCTTCTATAGCAACATTGGCAAAAAACATGAGAAGATTTAAGTTTTAGTCAATTTTTTGTCCCTCACTACCTGTGTGACCTTGACAAATCACTTAACCTTTGTTGATTTCAGTTTTATCATCTAGAAAATTAAGGGGAATAACCTAGATAATATCTAAAGTTTCTTTCTAATTCTAAAATCCTAGGATTCTATTATAGATTTTTCAAAAGTATCATTTGGAAAGAAACCTTCCCACCTTCAACTCTACTAGTGTGTTATATCTCCTCTACCCTCCTATGTGATCGGTCTCTGGTTTGATTCTTTTGTAAACCCTCAGCTGTGTGAGGAAGCAGGGCTTAAGCTACACCTCTTTAGCCTCCATTAATATTAACCCTAAGGATATTGTGAGAGTCCAAAAAGTCAGTTAGTAGTAAATGTACTTGCCCATAAAATTTGGCACATAGTAGTGCTTAATAAATGCCTATTGACTTAAAACATCAAGAATTTATTGAAAACTTATTATATGCTAGACACTGTGCTAAGTTCTGTATATACAAATGAATGAAAAAGCACAGTCCTTGCCCTTAAAGAGCTCCCATTCTAATAGGGGGAAATAACATGTAAACAACTATGTATGTATGAGTTTAAACTCCTTGTTTTTCATATAAGGCAACTGAGGGAAACAGAGGTTAAGTGGCTTGCCTAGGGTGGTATGGCTAAGAAGTGTCTGAGGAAGGATTTGAACCAAATTCTTCTTGACTTTAAGATCAGCTCTTTATCCATTGTGCAATATGGTCTCCAGACAGTCTTGCTGTTCTTTGTCTAAAAAGCATGCTTTTCAAGAAGGAAAGTGCCAATAATTTAAAGTATCAGCCCTCCTAGGAATGTCTTTTTTAATCAGAGGGGAGGAAGGAAGGAAGGAAGGAAGGAAGGAAGGAAGGAAGGAAGGAAGGAAGGAAGGAAGGAAGGAAGGAAGGAAGGAAGGAAGGAAGGAATGTAGGGAGGGAGGAGGGAGGGAGGAAGGGAAGAAGAAGGAAAAAGAAGGAAAGAAGGAAGGAGTAAAAGGAAGCAAAGATGGAAGGAAGGACAGGAAGGAGGGAAGCAAGAAAGCAAGGAAGACACATCAAAACAGCCCCAATAAATTGGCACCATGCTATTCATTTTACAAATATTATGTCATGTGATTCTCACTTAAACTCTGGTGTGTTATTATTTCCATTTTACAGTTAAGGAAACTGACATAGACAGTGGCTAAATAACTTGCCCAGAGTCTCACAGCTAAGTGTCTGAGACTGAATTTGAACACAGGTCTTCCTGATTCCAGATTCAGCATTTTATCCTCTGTGCTAACTATCTTTCTCTAATGTGCTAGCAATGTGTGTATTTATGGACATAAGAAGACTGGGAAACACCTAGAGAGGTGTGATTTCAGATGAGTTTTTCTAGAAGTTGAAGAAGGGAAGAAAGAGAAGGCAAGAGGGAGAACATTTCAGGTATGGAAACAGCAAATGTCAAGGTAAAATTCAAGAAATGGAGTGTTTTGTGAGAGGAATACCAAGAAGGTCAGTAGTTGGTGGATTGTAAAATACATGTAAGGGAAGAAATTTCTAAGAAGAAAAGAAAGGTAGAAGGGGGTCAGGTTGTGAAGGGTTCTAAACCTCCAAAAGAGGATTTTGCATTTTTCTTGTAGGTAATAGGGAAATAGTTGCAGTTTATTAAGTTAGAAGGTAACAGGATCAGAGCTGAACTGTACAAAAATGACTTAGGAAGTTGAGGAAAAGATGGCCAAGAATGGAGGGAGACAGGGAGACCAGCCAGAAGTCTATTGTGATAGCCTAGGTGTGAGATGATGAGGAACTAAACCAAACTGGTGGCTATAAGAGAAAGAGAGGTGGAACAAGATTTGGCAACAGAATCGCTGTGTGGTGTGAATAGGAGTAAGAAGTCAAGGATGATGCTGAAGTTGTATGTCTCGGCGACTAGAATTATAGTGCACTTAATTGTAGAGAAGTTTTGAAGAGGGCAGGATTTGGAGGGGAGAGGAGGAAAGATGATGAATTCTGCATGGTCCATGTTGAATTTGAGATGTCAAAGGGACATTCAGTTTGAGATATCCAAGAGGCAGTTATTGGTGTAGGTTTGGAGTTCAGGAGAGAAGTTAAAGCTGGTTAAATAGATTTGAGAATCATCAGGATTGAGGTGATAATTGAATCCAAAGATGCTGATGAAATCAATGATCAAGATGATAAAGATGGAAAAGAGAATAGGACTTAGGACTAATTTTTGGAGGACATCCATGATAGAAAAGATAATTTGGGAAAGTCAATAAGTTGTAAAGTCCTAAAGATTCTATCTTCACACATCCTCTGCATTCACAAAGTGATCAAGAAAGCCTAGAACCTCTAGAGTGAGGGCTTGCTAGCTCATTTTAAGGCTGCTCATCTCTCTTTGGTGTCTATCTTTCACCCAACTCTCACTTATGGCTCTAAGAAGCATCTGCCATGTTCTAAGCACATATTTTTCCTGACGATTTTGCCTCATTCTTCCATCCACTTCACTGATTTCACCAGGTGCAAGGAACAAATTACTCTCAATTCCACATTTGCTATTTTGTAATAAACTTCCTCCAGCAGCCAGGAAGGAAGAAAGTTTAGTGTGTTATGGTTTATGTGTATTCTATTTCCTTTTATTCACTTAGATCTCATTTCTTGCCCCATTCTCCAGCAGGGCAGGCACATTGAACACAAAGCTCTCATTGATGTCAATGGCCTGGGGTTGGGTTGATTTCAGTGAAAATGAAATATGTTCACCTCAGCTCTATGGAGCATGGAGCTTGATGAGAAATGAGCCCTAAATCCTAGTGCACAGAATCAGAGTTGACAGCTCTCCTTAATTCACTCCTTGTCTTTGGGCCAAATGCAGGCAGTCATTCTCCCTACAGCGTAATCAAGTTAATATTTTCTATGATTTTTATTAGTTAGTATAATTGTTATTATTTTGCACAGTAGTTCACAACTCTCCAAGTAACCAGAGTTAACCTAGTAGATTTTGTGGATAGTAATAGACCATTACTCCATGAGGGCAGGGACTATGCCTTATTGCCTTTCTATGTTCAGCATATAATAGGCACTTCCTGGCACTAAATTATCCTTATGCTTATACTGTTTTTGTGGAAAATCTTGTCCTTTTCCACAAGCAATATAATTTACACATGCAAATATTCACAAAAATAAAATACATTTTGTTCCAGAAACTTTACAATTCCTTAGGATCACTAGGGAATATAAATGTTGGTTCAAGCCAGGGATTGTTATTAATGATTTTTATATTTTCCTTCTCATCAAGGCCTCCATTTTACAAATCCTGCCCCCCAGCAGTGCTTTGCACATTCATGTTGTTTTTTTTTCTCTAAGGAAGGGATTTTCTAATATCTGTGACACAGGTGTTGTCAATTGAATGAAGCCAGTGAATACATTTGAAGAAGTAATTCATAGTCTGGGTCTATCTCATGCTAGATAAAAAGAAAATCTGCCATCAAGATACTTGTGTTCAAAAATGAGACTAAAACCCAACCTCTAGGTGGCCTGTATTATGTCAGTCTTTTATTGTACAGAGTTATTACATCTTAGGAAACAGGATGGGACCTATGACACATTCAAATTCATGTCATTGTGACCTTGTTAAATGAATGCATGAGTGAATGAAATGGCACTTATTAAACACTTAATATGCGTTGGATGCTGTGACAAGCCCTCGGGATGTCAACCCTCAACTCTATTTCTATTTCAGTCCATAAATTTAAGGAACTCACTCGTTTAATTCATTCAACAAATGCTTATTAAGCAACTACTATGTGCCAGGAATATAATAGAAGAAGATAATACATGTAGGAAAAGGGAGTTTAAATCTCATGAGTAACAGGGATGGTGAGTTGAGATACAGGACCACCAGATGACATATCCCATCCAGAAACACCAAAACGATTTGATTCCTACTAAAATTTATTTCATGTATCCAGAATAATAAATGGAATGGAGGTGGGGTGACAGAAGCAGATGGAATGATGGCTTTGATAACTACCTGGAAGGTAAAAAATAGTCTGGTGTCTAGGACCAACTAGTTATTAAAAATGGGCTGGGTAAGTTTGTACTAACTCAGTCAACAGTCAAGATGGTTGGCCCCAGAGGAACAAATTCTGAATATGAATAGCTTAATTTTTCCAAGGACTGGAGGCAAAGATTCTGAAGGTACAATGGTAAGGTCTGATGCATGGGAGATACATGGTCCAGATAGATTAGTTGTGGGTGGGAGATGATAAAATGCTTGTGTTTGTGATGTCATTTTGCTTCTTTGTTGACCACTTGGCAGAGAAATTATAGAGTTCATTTGTTTGAGTTGGACCTGATAACTTCTCCAGACCTCTCCAAAATTCAAAAACTCTAGATTGAGTCACCCAGACATGATGACCAATCCCAGAAGCTATAATAGTGATTTATCAAGAGGATTATGAATTAGGAACAGGAAAAATTTTAGAGTTCATCAACTCAAATGATCTCATTTTACAAATGAATAGCTTGAGCTGCAGAGAGGTCAAGTGCCTTACTTAGCATCACCCAATATAAAGTAAAATTTGAATTCAGGTCTTTTTGAATCCAACACTCTATCCACTACACCATGCTGTATATCTTGGGAGACTGATACATTTCTAAATTAGTCTAGAGTCATAGGGATCATAAATTTAGAACTAGAAAGAACCTTAAAGGTCAACTAGCCCATCTTTCTCATTTTACAGATAAGAAAACTGACACATAGAAACATTAAATAGCTTATGTTAGGCCACCATGCTACTTCAGCACTATCTCCACATACATACAACTTCTCCCTCCCTTATAATTCTAGCTCTTAGAGTAGTCACTTAATCAACATAATTTTCCCTACTACTCCAATCACTGTTTTCTTTGTCTCTTCAACACTCCTCCCTGGTCACCATTTCTCTATATCTGCTTTCTTCTTTTATTAGATTATAAGTTCTCCCAGGGCAGAGTCTATCTCACTTGCTTATATTTGTATTCCTGGAATTTAGAACAGCGTCTAGCACACTGTCCTTCCTTCGTTCCTTCGTTCCTTCGTTCCTTCCTTCCTTCCTTCCTTCCTTCCTTCCTTCCTTCTTTCCTTTTTTCATTCCTTCCTTCATTTTCCCCACCTTTCTTTCCTTCTTTACCTCCTTCCTTCTTTCTTTCTTTTTTCCTTTTTCCTTCCTTTTTGTTCTTTCCTTTTCCCCCTCCCTCCCTTCTTTCCTCCCTTCCTCATTTCCTTTCTTCCTTCCTGTGCTTTCTTCCTTCCTGTCCTTCCTTCCTTCCATCCTTCCTTCCTTCCTTTTCAAGATCTAGATACTTCACACTAAATCCAATGACCTTTCGACTATTCTATGTATGCCATTCTGCCCTTGAGTTCATTTCTTAGTATATATTCCTTAGATAGACACCTTATACAGACAATTATCTCTTCCCATAATTGAATAGAAAGAGATGAGGAAGGTAGAGCAGCTAGGTAGTACAGTGGATAGAGCACTTAGAATCAGGAGGACTCAAATCTGACCTCAGACACTTACTATCTGAATGACCCTAGGCAAATCATTTACCCTGTTTTACTTAGTTAGGCATTTATAAAATGAACTAGAGAAGGAAATGGCAAACCACTCCAGTACCTTTGCTAAGAAAGCCCCAAATAGGACCTGAAGAATGAGACACAACTGAACAACAAAAGGAAGTTAGATTGCATTTGGGAAAGTGTGTGATGCTTTCAATAATCCCCTGGCATTAACATTATCTTTTCAATACTAGCATTCTCTCAAGAATGCTATATGATTTTGAATTATGGAACATAATGACCCCCAAAGATTACAGCTTCACAGAATTAGAGCTGGAAGGAGGAGCCTTATTGATCATCTAGTCCAAAGTTCTTATTTTACAGCTCAAAGTAGTTAAGAAATTTGCTCGAGGTCATACAGATGGAAAGCAGATCAATGCCCAGATTCAACCCAAATCCTCTGACTTCTGAGCCATTGTGCAGTACTGTCTCACCAAATTACATATAACTCAAAGGAGTTATATGTACAAAATGTACATGTACATTTGTACAACATGTACAAATGGAGATGTAATGAATATGAGTGGAGGCAGCTAAAGCATATTAATAGTAATTACTTGCCCAGAAAGAATGGAGTTAAAGATGAATGGAATGAGAGTAAGGATAATGGATGGGTGGCCCAAGTATTGTTATGGAATCCCATGGACCAAGGGAATGACCCTTGGCATCTTTAATGAAGGACTTAAATAATAGCACTAAAGAGAGACACTCAAGAATTGAAAACTTGGATGACTCATTATCTACACTATGGAAGAAGCATTCACATCAGCAAGATCACAAATTCATCAAAGTATTAAAGTAATTTCACTTCAAACTATCCTTTCACTTAGAGCAGACCCTTAACTGTCAGGACTGACCCTCCCTCTTTCCATCCCTATCAACCCCCACTCTACACCTCACCATAGAAGACCCATTATTGTGATCATTTTCATAGGGAACACTCTAAGGAAATGTTTTTTGGCAGAATTTTCTTGGTAATTTGTTTGCTTCTTCTCTTCTTCCTCTTTCTCAGCTTATCTTGCCAACTCTAGGATTTTCCATAGGGATTTGGTCTACCTTATCCTCTAGAACTGCTTTGATCTGAAAAGTTTTAAAAGTAAGCATCAATGGCCTTAGATTTCCAAAGAAAGCCTCCTTGTCTCTAATGCCTAACTTTCTTACACTAATGCTGGTTAATCACGTGACATTTGTCATGCAAAGTCCAAATCAAAATCCAATGATAAACACTTGGGTTATGAATTTGGGGTAAGATGAACAGCTCCAGATTTGCTATATGTAAATTCTAATTCCAGCATAGGCTTCCCAAAACTCTGTTCTACCTAGGGAAATGAGACCAAGGGAAATCAAGAGTCCTGGGATCTCATTCTGGATATGGTCTGTCAGTCAATCAGTCAACAAGCACTAACTCTAGTACCCTGCACCCTGACTGTCGAATACAAAATAAGCAAAAGTCATGGCAGTCCCTGCCCTCATTTTCATTCTAATGGGAAACATGAGAAGAGGAAAGAGGAGGTGGGAGGAGGAGAAGTAAGAGAGTGGGGCTGCTGAGGCATTGTGGTGAAGTCCAGGGAATATGGGATGGCTGGCCTGGATCACACTCCAAATTGAGAGTTCCAGGAAGGAACCTGCAGGGGCAGAGAGTGGAGGCATCTGAGGTATAGAATGAAATCTGCAGAATAAGGTATGATATGATATACTCCTAAGGAAATCATTCGCCTCCAAATTACTATGCCCCTTCTTTTCTATAGAATAAAGGGTCTTGTTTTTGGATTCTGATTTAGAAGTTAGAGCACTACATTAGTAAAATCAAAGTTGGGGGTGGATATCCACCCTCAAATCAAAAATTGCCCACCATTTCACAGTCACAGACTAATCTAATCTGAGCCTGTTTGACCAGGGATCACAAATGGTCATAAGGAAAGGTGGTCAGAAGAGAACCTGAGCAATTTGATGTTTCCCCAATCAACTTGAGGAGATGGTAGGATTTGAACCCTTATTTAAAGGTATTTGAAGGACACTTCCCTTTGCCAGGATAGGCATGCCCAATGGCACTTTATGAAGAGAACAGAAAGATTGGTTCCCAAAAACTGGAGCTGATCTCAAGTTAATTGGTTAACTGAAACTCAGGGAGACATATTTTTAGGTTATAGAAGCAAGCTTTGATATTACCTCTTTCTTTGTCTGTCTGTTTCTTACTTTGAAAAGAGAGAGCAGCAAAGCAGACCCAGGTTTGGGGAAGGGGCTGGGAAGATCCTGAATCTATCTCCAGTATCCTCCCTCTAGGTAATGAAATGACTAACTGGGAATAAGAGCACCCAGCTCCTGAACATAGTCAGAAGTTAAAGTTTCTTTTTCAGTCCAGTCTATGGCAGCAGTGTAAAAATGGAGATCTGAACCCCAGACTTCAATCTCCAGAAGTCCTTGGTACTTCCCAGAATTCCCTATAATCCCACCTGAGTCTCCACCTGGGTGAGATCACAAATTAGTATTTAACGGGTTCTCTGCCTCCCAAGAGCTCTCTTCCTCTCTACTTGGAGATTGCAAGGATGTAGTGAGCAAACTAAGCAGGGTTCTGAATTTGGCTAAACAGCCATGGGCACGTGGTTTATTATTTTGTATCCTTGATTTCTAATAATCTTTTAATAAACCTCATAAAATACAATGCTTTTTATTACTAAAGACTAAATTAACTGTTACAGCAGATAAGATATTTATAGAGTTCTTGCAAAAGCATATGGCACAGTTGCAGGTGTTTGTAGATTGCCTTCTAACGGGAAGAAATTCCCTCAACAGAATGCTTCTTGAAGAAGGCCTAGGTAGTGGAAACTCCATATTTGAGATTTCTTAAGCTCAAGACATCTCCAATTCAAAAGTTTAGGAATGGAGATTAAAAAAAAAAAGATTTCTGGTGTAATATGGACAAAGAAGAGAATTGCCTACTGGGAGAGTAAAGACAGTGAGATATTTTGACAATGTTAGTCTGATGGGACAGCAGCCTAAAAATATATATTCCAGATAGAAGTTGAAGATAGCTTGAGTACTTTATGTATATCTTTAACATTTCATAGGATCCTGCCTTTTGGCATCTTTTTTCATTTTGAAGGGGATATGACTAGAGGAAAGAAGAAATAACAAATATTGTCCAGTGCTTGATATGTATTTGGTATCATGAGGACCTACATGGGAAAAACTCATTCATTTAGGGGGAAATTTAGACATGAGCTAGTAAGTATATGTTGGAGCTTTCTTGGAGTAAATCCAGCTAAGAATAATGAACCAATAAGAGAAATTAATACTGTTGGTATTAGGCCCCCTGAGATTGGACATGATCCACATGAGCTCAGAGATTTGGGGCCCTGGGCCAAGGGTAACAGATGGATCAATACCAAATCCATACCTATTGCTAGGAAAAATGCTATTAGTAAAAAAATCATTGTACTTGAGAGTTAGTACAGAAAAATCAAGGGTTTTATTGAGAATTCCAAGAAGTCAGAGACTTTTGGGTAAGGCAAAAATCACAAGAAAGAAATCTGTCAATTGGAGGGGCCAAAATCTGACTCTTTTTGACAAAATCTATATGTCAATATGTTATATAAATATAAATATATTAGGGAGAGAGGCTCAAGTAAAGTACTTACATACTCAAGTACTTACATACTTTGATATATCTATGTTCTTAATGATGTGATGCTTCTCTAGAATCTCTAGAATCACACAGCTATTATATTATATTATATATAGAGAGAGAGAGTCACAGGTCTTCCTAACTCTAGTCCAGGGTTCTATGCATTATGCCACATTTTCTTAGGAGCTATAATTCTTCTTGATCATATTTTATATTTTTACTTTGTTATACATTAATCTTCACTTTGGCCCTTTAGTATTTTAATTCTCCAATAAGTTAAAAGTTCACTTAAAGCCATTCTAGAATTCTCATTTGTTTCTCTTTGTTCTAAACTGTTTCTTCTGTATAACTAACAGTGAAACTTTTGCTACTTATCTCTATTTCCACTTGCATTTGGAATACTTTGCTTCATACTTAGTTTTAAGTAGTTTTCCCATCTTAAATTATTTTTACTGTCTAAGTAGTTGAATTTACCTGTATTCTTTTCTACTTTCAGTTAATAAGGAGCATTGGGCATTTGATAACAGGGAAGGTTCTGTTTTACATGGTTATTCCATTCTAGGAGATAGAGGAAAGCTATTCAGGATTTAGAAAAAAAATCCTTTTCTTTCAAATACAAACGGGATATAGGGGAATCCCTACTCAAATGTCTAACCAAAGAGAAATCAAAGTGTCTGCCACAGATGATTAGAGCTGCAAAGGATATCAGAAATTGTCTTCCACTTTTTCTTCCTGATTCTCCCCATTATATAGTATTAGAGCTGGAAGGGACCTCAGGATGCATGTCCAATCTTCTCATTTTGAGAAGTGAATCTCCTGACTTAAAATTAGTAAGTTACTGGCAGGACCACAACCGAAGTCAAAGTTTCTTCTCATTACTTTGTGCTTTTCATATGATGAATGAGATGCATAATTCAAGGAAAAGTGTTTTAAAACAGAGGAGAATTTGGAGTTGGTGGGTCATCAGCCACATTTTCCTAGCCTCAGTGCAATCAGGAATCTAGAAAGTAGACAATGAAAGCAGAATAGAGCTTAAAGGAGAGAAATTTCAAAATTCTGACTAGGTGATACCAAAACACACCAAAAAAGAATCTCAAAAAATGTTTTTTGTTTAGTGTCTATTTCTCAACATTCTGAACAATATTGATTTTAACAATATTGTAGTTAACTATTCATTGTAATGAGATTGGACTAGTAGAAGGAAAAAGGGTAGTAAGTATCAAAACGTTTAAAAAAAAAAACAGTGTTAATTGTAAGAGAGCAACCTTGGAAATGAATTAGAGATAAGAGTCATAGTAGGCTCCTGGAAGTAATGGACCAGGATTCTTTCTAAGAGAGAGATGAAAATTCATTGAAATGAAGTTTTCTTGTTGCTCTGAACTAAAGTGGATAGATCATACTAACAGAACCCCAGAGGACTGAGAAAAGCTTAAATTGACCAAAAATTGTTTATGCCAACATTTTGACCATCTTCTGCCAATTCCAAGAAGTTCTAACTGCATTCATAACAATAACTAATAACTAACATTATTGTGGGACTTTATGATAGACATAGCACTTTACAAACATCTTACATGAATCTTACAGCACCTCTGTGTGATGGCTACCCTAGGTATGCATTATTTTCATTTAAATGGAAACAATTGGGACTCACAGAGATTAAATGATTTGCCCATGGTCACAGGGCTTACAAGCAGAAGAGTCTGAATATGAACTCAAATCTCTTGTATTTTTTATTTGGGAAGAGGTAGTTCATATTATTTAATGCATTCTTAAATTAGTAACTTAGTCATAAATCCTTTACCAAGTCTATTGTTGTAAAAAAATATTTATCATGTTGGAACATTATTTTGTGTTGCCATCAAGTTATGATAGGATTAGATTCTGGGAAGTGTCTCATCCTCCTGAGGGGGGATTATATCCTAAAGGTCGATAGACTAAGATCTTCTTAAAGCAATTTTAGGGAAAGTTATCATTGTTAACCTGGACCAGAAAAGCTGATCTCTCAGAGAAGATGCTCTAAGGACCATCATGATTCCAGATGAACTAAAAAAGCAGCAATAGAGGATATCACCAGAGATCAATACTACATCATGAAACTCTGAGTGAGCATTTGGATATAATGAACTGAACTGTGGAGGAGTTGAGTCCTTCATCCACTTCTGTTCTTCCTGCGTACCATTATTTTATCTTGGTTGTAAAACCCTCATGCTAAAAAAGGAGAATACTCTCTAAGGGATCCTTGTAAATGTGCCTATCAATCATTTTTAATATGTTAAGAAACACTCAAATGTAGCTAGACTCTCCATGAAATGTATAGTATCTTTTATACATTCTGGTGAGATAATCCTAAAATTTAGAGATATTCTATATGGGATAATTCATTGGGAGACTAACATGTTAATCTCCCAAAGAATTAGAGTGGGGATTATTTAAATTTAATATAAATTTGCACCCCTCTTTCCTTTTAGAAAGGAAAGTTTTGAAAATTCATTTCAATCTCAGTTCTTCGTCCCACCCTTTGACTGGACATGCATGCATATTTTGGGAGGATTCTAAGGAATTCATGGCTCCCTGGCATCCCAGAAGACTCTCTCATCTTGTCCCATTTTACTCTTCATGTCCAGAAGACTGGCCTCTGGCCTAGACTGGGGTTAATCCTGTCCAATAAGGTTGGAGGGAGTAATATCACCAGGGTTATAAATTAGGAATTGTGGAAGCAGCAAGGCTCTTGGTCTTGGGGCTTGCCTGGTGGATTATCTTGCACATGGCTTTGGCCAAGAAGCAGAGGGAGTGAGTGGAGATGTGAGGTGAGCATCAAACTCTGATTAGCTAGGCATGTTCATGTGAATATATACCTTTTCTTTCTCTCCAACCAGATTTTACTAACTAATAATTAATCATATATTAACATTCAGTCTCCAGAGAATTTTAATCTGAATAATACAAAATATAGGCAAGAAAATTTGATAAGGGAATTCACCTTTAGATGGGCAGGATCAGGAAAAGCTTGGGATGAGAGGGTAACATTTAACCTGTTATGATTAAAATTCTCTGGATACTGTATATTAATATATAATTATTTGTTTATAAAGGTTAGAGAAAGAGAAAAAGATCCCATGATCCCCTGACCACTTTAATTTTTCAGTCACCCCTTCCAGGATGCCAGAATCACAGGTAGTCAAAAAGTGGGGCTGATACTGACCAAAAATGAGTTTTCAAGTGGAATAAGGGGTACAATTTATATTAAATTCACATAAAGAGAACTTTATGTGGCTTCTCTGGAAAACCAGAAAGAAAAAGATTAGGATCTTTTCTCTCCCACAGCATATTGAGTAACTATTCTTTCTCTTAAGGCGGAGAATCTTGTGCAAATGCTAGACTTGAGCCCCTAAGTTTTTAGAAATAAGGGCATATGTGTTGCCCATGTAGGTTGTGTGTCCATATGAGTCTGTCTAAATATGGATGTTGGGGGGGGTGCAAAAAAGATATCTCTATTCTCCTTACTTCTCCAAAAGAGACTTTGATTTCTTCCAAGAAGAAAAACAGGAAATTGGGACTAGAGGCAAGTCACACTGTTCTTCTCAGAGAGAAGGCACAGGGCTAAAATTATTTCTATTTGTTCTCTTTAATATTATTAGTTTAGGGGAAATAATTTTTAGTTTGTGATGTCATATATATATATAATATATATATATATATATATATCTGAACTCCTGATTACTCTCCCTCAATGTGGGAAGAAAGGAAGGAAGAAAGGAAGGAAGGAAGGAAGAAAGGAAGGAAGGAAGGAAGGAAGGAGGGAAGGAAGGAGGGAAGGAAGGAAGGAAGGAAGAAAGGAAGGAAGGAAGGAAGGAAGGAAGGAAGAAAGGAAGGAAGGAAGGAAGGAAGGAAGGAAGGAAGGAAGGAAGGAAGGAAGGAAGGAAGGAAGGAAGGAAGGAAGGAAGGAAAGAAGGAAGGAAGGAAGGAAGGAAGAAAAAGAGTAGAGAGGAATCAAGTTTTCCAGATGAGGGAGTACAACATGGGAAAATTCAAAGACAGGAGTCAGCCTGTTGTACCTGTGTTAGGACTGACCAGACCAGAGGATTCATGTTAGACAGTACCAAAGATAAAATTAGAAAGTTAGGTTGGACCAGATTGTAAGACCCTTGAATGAAAAGCAAAGAAGTTTTACTTTGATTTAGAAGAGAATAAGGCACCAATGTAGGACCTTGTCTTGATTTAGGCACTATAGTTTGCTCATTACAATGAACAATTCCTTGAAAAAATGTTTAGTCTCTTTTTAGGTATCATATTTTCTGACAAAAAAATAGTTTTGTGTGGAGTTCTCTCTGGTCAGTTTGCTCTTCTACTCAAATATATCCAGGGGCTTCTTCTTCTCTTTTTAAAAAAAATCTTACTTTATGTTTTAGAATGGATACAAATATTGATTCTAAGGCAGTAGAGCAGTACAAGCTAGGCAACTGGGATTAAATGACTTGCCCAGGATCAAATAGCTAGGAAGTGTCTGAGTCCAGATTTGAACTCAGGAGCATATCTTCTAGACTCTAGTCCCAGTATTCTAGCCACTATACCACAGAGTAAAAAAAAAAAGGTAAATGAGAGAGGCTGGAAACAAATATTCTTTATCATAGCTCAGTTCTAATGTCCCTCCACATAAGACCTAGACCCTTTTGAGCAGATATGAATGCTCCAGTGAATCCTTCAACTTTCCTTAAAATCAAAATCTTTTCCAAAAGTAAGTTGAAAGATTTCTTCCTGATGATGTGAGCACACTGGCTTGCTAAGTGAGGATTCATTATTCAGTGATTTATGTCAGTGACTTCACTGCAAAAATAAAACTGTTTTCCTAGAGATGTCACGAACAACAATTATAAGAAGAATGTGGGGTTTACTTATGATTAAGGATTTGATTCATAACATTGTCCTACCAAAAAAAAGGTTTGTGGTTGAAAAGCAAAGTGCATAGGCTTAACAAAAAGAGAATAAAGAAAACATAAAAGAAAGAATTCTTGCTACCCAACCAAACTACAGTGAAACAAGAACAAGACTCAAGAATGAAACATAAATGTCTTTGTGCATTTTTTCCACATTCAAATCTAAGTGGCTCTACACTTGCTAGTCAGCTTTCTATTACTCCACAGTGAATATCTATTCTTTCTGTAGTTATAAAAACATCTTAAGATATGCAAAGTCTATCTATCTCTGAGTCAAAGTGGATAAAATTATAATATAATGTGAATATAGATAAGAAATATTTTAATCAATATTTTGTATTGAATAGGATATTGGAGTCTTGATGGCTAGGATGGATGGGAAGAACAGCCCAGATCAATTAGTAACAGGGTCATATGGTTCAAAGTCTTCGGTAGCAAGGGATAGACTAGACCAAACCCAGTGGCTACAAAGTCACTGGGTTTGAGGTAGAAGCGGGAAACTGGATTGAGCAAGGCTAGGAAGATCAGAGGCAGAAAGATAAAGAACATCAGATGGCTTTCAAGTGAACAATCCAAAGCAGTCCAGTCAATACACCAAGATGGATGCTTTGGAACTAAGACCTTAGTATAGTATTATTAAAGATATGTTTCCAGTATTAAAGATATAAGAATAAGAAATATTCTTATAAGGAATAAGAATAAGAAAGGAATAAGAAAATGGTCATTTTCAGTTTTCTCTCTACCTTCCTTTATTCTTCTTTAAAAAAAAAATAAAACTGTGGTTAGTCAGTTCAATAGAACTTCATGGCCTCTAGGGAGAGGTCTAAAGTAGAGATTCAGGCAGTAACCTGCTCTTTTGGGGGTGTTGGGGCTTGTCTATTCTGTTTTGGGCTTGAAAATAGGAAATAGTCACAGTAAGAATCCTATCTCAAGGGGTTCTCCTTTATATAGGCTGCTCATCTCATACAAACAAGGCCTACTGCCAACAGTCAGGAATGACAAAAAACAAACAACCTATTATTAGTCTTTGTAAGAAATGGTTTAAGATATAACTATACCAAATAGGAAACCTCTTTGGCCCAGTTTGGGTCTTTTGACTTTAAAAAATTAAGAATTTAAAAGAAATTTAAATTAGCTACTGGAAATAAAACCCCCAAAGAATTTGATTATTGGTGTATTTGGGCCATGCTCCTTGATGAATCTACAAAGGTTCAACCAAGTAGCCAAAATTTTTACCAATGTGCCACTGATTTTTTTCCATTCTCCTGTTCTCGGGGCTCTCTGCTATTGTCTCAACCTGTCCCCCTTCTATCTTTTCAGGGACCCTTCCTGTTCCTCCCTCTCTAACCTCTTTTCCCATTGCCTCAGCCTGCTCCCTCTTCCCTTTTTAATAAATAGTGTATAAAATAATATGTATAAAATAGTATAACCCATCAAGAAGCTCCCAGTCTAGTAGGTGGAGTAGGTGAAAGAACAGGAATGGAAGAATCCACATTTATTATATCTTTAAATCCCACATAGCAGGAACCCAGCAGACAGAATGAATGACCAAGAAAGCCTTCCTTCACTTAGCTGTGTATCCTAGAATAAGCTTCTCTTGGCTCAAAGGATCCAGCTCATTAAGGCAGGCTTTGAACCTCTCCAGATAGAGAACTATCCACACCAATTTTGAGTCTTACTTCATGAAGTCAAGTTCAAGTCTTGACCTACACTAGAACTGGACAGTATGCCATGGTTGTCCTTTGTACTTGGAGAGGACCAAATGGCATCACTGGGTGATGTTTTTTGACTCTCACTTAATTGGATTTAAGTGAGGCAGAGTTTCACTGTAGCTCCAAAACCCTTCATTTTTAATGATGACACCCAGGCCAATTATTTGGAATGGCAACTCCTCAGAGAATCTGAACATAGTTCTACCTATTCATCCGAGTCCTTTATTCCATCCTCACTTGTTCTCTCCCCACTTTTGGTGATGTAGAGTACATTGTACTAAAGTGGTGGCTGGAAAACTGGATCTGGAGTCAGAAAGAACTAGATCCAAATCTAAGCTATTATCTTTATTAGCTGTGGGACTCTGGGCAAGTCACTTCACTTCTGGAAAGGTGTCAGTTTCCTTATCTGTAAAATGGGGATAATAATATCTGAATCATTGCCTTCCTAGGTCTAGGCATGCAAAGAGCATGGGTTGGGCCCTTTCCTGTGCTGTCCCAGGGTGGCTTGCCTATATAGATTCATAGGTCTCAAATGATGTGAAATATGATTTTCACCATCCCATATTTGCCATATTTCTTATTTATATCAGCAGCTAGATGGAAGACAATGGCCTCTAGGAAATTGCCTAAAATCTTCCATTTCCTCCCTCTCCATACTTGTCCATCCTCTTATTACTAACTTCCTTTTGGATAGCCCCCTAAGCACTTGATGGTCCCAACTGATTCCATGAGAGGCAGTATGTGTAGTAGATAGAGAGCCAACCTTGTAACCAAAGAGAACCAATTTCAAGTCCTGCCTCTGACACAGACTGGCAATGTTTCAGTACTAACATGTAGTAAAGGTGTCCATTCATTGGCATTGGGAGAGAGAGCTTTTCCACTTGGGAATTCCTGATGCTAACCGAATCCCAGGTCTAGTCTCTCTCCAGACTCTTCTCTACCATGCCATAGAAACCTCATTGTCCATGGCATACCAGACTGGAAGGACCCTCTGCCCCTGTAGCTGGCCCTCTCCCTGGCTGGTTCTTCATTTTAAGGAGGATACCCAGGTCAATTGCTTCTTCATTCCTCTCCAGGCTGCACTCCTGATTCTTCCCATATTTTCCCACCATGCCCCTGAGCTGGGCACCTTCAACACTTCCCCCTGTTCCCCCAGCCATAGCCCCTTTTTAAGGGTATCTTCTCCCATTAGAATGTAAACTTCTTCAGAGTAGGGACAGTGTTTCTTTCTGCTTGTATTTTTATTTTTAAAACCATATATTTTATTTTAAAGACTGAGAACCAAAACTGTGTATTGGTTCCAGAGCAGAAGAGAGTTAAGAGCTAGGCAATGGGAGTTAAGTGATTTGTCCAGGATCATTCCACTAGGAAGTATCTGAGGTCACATTTGAACCCAAGACTTCCCATCTCTAGACCTGGCTCTCAATCTAATGAGTCACCTAGATGCCCCTTCATATGTTTTAAAGTTTGCAAAATGCTTTGATCCTTATGCTTGACCAGTGAGGCAAGTACTGTTACAGCTATAAATAGCCCCACTTTACAGATGAGGAAACTGAGACTCAGGGACATTGCATGGTTTGTAGACTATGCAACTAATAAATATCAAAGGTGGGATTCTAGCTCAGGTCTTTGTGATTCCACATCCATCACTCCCTGCATCATGCCTCATTTACCCTCTCATTAGGCATTTATGATGTTTGCAACTGAGAATGAGGCTCTGCTACACCATACCAATTCCACAAATCATGCATTTATGAAACAATAATGACTAATCATCCCTTAGAGTTGTACAGAGCATTGTTTGCTCAGTACTTTAAATGTGTAATTTCATTGGATCATCATAAAAAATAGACTTTTTTTTCCATTTTACAGACGAAAAAATTGGAGCTCAGAGCAGTTAGGACACTTGTTCAGAGTCACGCAGTAAATGCCAAAGGTAAGATTCAGACCCAGGGCTCGCTGACTTCCCATCCAAACTTCCTTCTATTACCCCATGGGGCTACTCCAAGGTGATTGCTAATCCAGCACAGGAAGCCTTCAAGGGCAGCTCAGAGAACAGTAGCTCCTTCATGAGCTTTTCCAAGCAGAGGTCAGGCCTGAGAGGAAACCTGAGTGCCTACCCTGGGGGAGTGAACATGGTTTGAGGTGATAACCAGAGTGTTCCTGTTTGAACATGGCTTAAGAGGGCTCCCCACGTCAGGCCCTCCAAAAGTTGAGTATTATTCTTCCACTTGGCGTTTTGCATTTTTGGCACTGCTCGAAATAACGGTCAAGGCAAGGGTTATCTCAAGCTATTTGTTTTGTCAAAGAAAAAAATCACTTAGTGGAGCCTTGCTGACTTTTCCTGGAACTCCTGTTTGCCGTAGCCTCTCTGAGGAGCTGGGACTCAAATGGCGTGTTCCTTCATTCCTTTGGTGGGCAATGAAGGCCTTGTGGAAGGCCAGTGAAAAAATGAAACCAGGACAAGTCGAATAACCTGAAGGTCTCTTGTTCATCCTTCCCTCATCTCTTTCTTCAGTTTGAGATTTTTTTGCTGACTGCACTGACTCAATAAAAATTCAAATCCTTTAGGAGACAAAGAAACCATCTACTTCTACAAGAATCTTCTATATAAAAGGAGAAGCTCTTTCTCTCTTACCTTATAATTATTCAACAGTACAAATTTAAATTATTTACAGTATTTATTTTCACATTTATAGATGGCTCGGTGGATTGAGAGCCCATCCTAGATGGAAGGTCCTGGCCTCAAATTTGGCCTCAGACACTTCCCAGCTGTGTGACCCTGGGTGAGTCACTTAACCCCACTCCATTGCTTAGCCTTTACTGCTCTCCTGCCTGGAACCAATACATAGTATTGATTTCAAGATAGAAAGTAAGGGTTTTAAAAAGAGAGAGAGTCTTCTATAAAACGCTGGCCTCTTTGCCATTCTTCAGGCATGGTACTCGTCTTCCATCATTGGGTACTTTCATTGGCTATGTTGAACCCTTCTTGGAATGTTCTTCCTCTTCAAGTCTCCTGGTTTCTCAAATCTCTACTAAAATCCCACTTTCTTCTAGAAGTCTTTCCCAATGACTCTTTTTTTTAACTCTCAATATACCTTTATTTAAAAACAAAATGATGAAAAAATCAACTGCTTCATATTTTAGGCAAAAAAAAAATAATTGAATGATAGAAAGGTAAGAGCATTGATCTCAAACTCTGAAGATCCCATTGCCTCTTAATGCTTCTACCTTCTCCCTTAGAGTATCCCCAATTTATGCAGGATATAACTTGTTTGAGTGTTCCCTCCTTCATTGGATTGTCAGTGCTTTAAAGTGAGATGTTTCTTTTAATAAGTGCTTAATAAATACTCATTTCCTTGACTTTTGTATGGAAAGCCTAGCAGCTCCCCAGCATGTCTCCTCCTATAGAGTCCCTCTGGCCGTATGCTACCTTCCCAGGGTGGGGTATATGGTGATTCTAAGATGGAAGGTAAGGGTTTAAAAAAATAAAAATAAATAAAGGATGAAGGGAAGGTTAGGTGGGACAGTGGATTGAAAACCAGGTGGAGATAAGATGTCCTGGGTTCAAATATGACTTCAGACACTTCCTAAATGTGTGATCCTGGTCAATTCACTGAACTCCCCTTGCCTACCTCTTACCACTCTTCTGCCTTGGAACTTATACACAGTTATTGATTCTAAGACAGAAGATAAGAGTTTGTAAAAATAATAATAATATTGTAAAATGAAGAACTACTCCATGATATCATTGGTGGTTCACTTTGAGAAAAATGAAGGATGAGCAATACCTTCACAGGGCAATATGAGGAAACCTTCACAATATCAGCTAATCAATCAACAATCACTTGTTAAGTGCCTTCTGTGTGTCAGGCACTAGGCTAAGCTCAGAGATACAAATTCAATGAATTAAATAATCCTTACTCTCAACAATTTTACCTTCTAGCAGGTGAGATAGCATGTGTCTATATAAAGATAATCAGAATAATCTTATTAAAAGTAAAATATTAATTTACAAATATAAAAATGTTTTTAATTAAAATTAAAAAGTGAATGAATGAATGAATGAATAAGTAAGTAAGTAAATAAGTAAATGAAAATACTTTGTTTTATTTCCAAAACAGAAGGTCAGTTAGGACTAGGCAATGCAAGCTGAGTGACTTGCCCAGGATCACACAGCAAGGAAATGTCTGAAACCAGATTTGAACCTGGGACCTCCCATTCCTAGGTCTGGCTCTCTATCCATTGAGCCACCTACCTACCACCTTTTCAGAATAATCTTAAAGATAATTCAAAGACATAAAGAAAAATTAATTCAACACAAGGATGTTTGGGAGGGAGGGAGCTAGTTGGGGGTCTGGACAAAGATCAGGAAAGATTCCACGCCGAAGGTGGTATGTGAAATGAGTTTTTAAAGGAGACAGTCTATGAAGCAGAGGAGGGATGCCTGCATTCTAGGCACTGGTAATAGCCAGGATCAGGGCCCAGAAAAAGATAATGAAGAGTTGTGTACAAGGAACAAAGAAGAGGCCAATTTGAACGGATCATAGAGGATGGGAGTGGGGAGGAATGTCCATGGAGTCTAGAAAGCTAGACAGAAGCCAGGTTGTGATGGTATTTAAGAGATAAATGGAATTTATATTTTATCCTATCCAGGTCTACTTTCTCACTACATTACAAAAGGATTGAGGGCAGTCAACTTTAAAGAGCAGAATATAAGATGTCAACACAGCTGACTCACCTCTTTCATGAAGCTTTCCCAGACTACCTCCCTTGGCTCCAGTCTAAGCCCCCTGACTCCATTCAATCCTATCATTCAACACCTCCATTAGTACCTAAGAATATCTATGTATATTTTTACATCACAAAATCTTAGAATTGGAAGGAATCTCAACAGTCATCTGGGGCAAACTCCTACCTGATGCAGAGATCCTCTAGTCTAGACGATATCCCTGATGGGAGTTTATTCAGTCTTTGCTTTAATACTTTTAATGGCGGGCAACTTGGTACCACACAAAGCTGTTCATCCTATTCTTAGACAGTTCCAGTTGTCAGAAATAATTCCGTACCAGACTAAATAGATTTTTTTTTCATTTTCTACCAATTGATTAGTGGAGCTACAAGTAATATCTACCTCCCCCTTCCAGGAGATAATTCAAATATTTGAAGGCAAGTCCCCTTTTCTCCTTTAGTCTTCTTATTTCTAGATTATATGGCTACAGTTTCTTCAGCTATGTCTTATACGGCATGATTTTTGGTCAACAGGGTCTATGTGGATACATCTCTTAAAATGTAGGTCAAGGCAGGTTCTGACCAGCAGGATAGTCCTCTTTTCTTTGATATGATTCTATGACCCTGTGATGTGATGTTTTAACTGCTTAAGTATTCATACATAGAAGGATGTTTATTCTGATTCTTCCTTAGAATAAGAAGCAACATGGCATAGTGATCATGACTAGAGAGTCAATTTTGACACCAGAAAGGTTTAAGTTTCATCTCTGACATATTGGATGTGTCTCTGAGGGAGTCAAATGTCTCAATATTCTAGGTCAGTCCTGTCGAACTCAAAGAGAAATGAGCTCAACTAAATCATTCTTAAGTACCCTGAGGGCAATATTTCAACTTCTTTTTATAATTCAGTAGTTTGAGTCATGTCTAACTCTCTGGGACACCATTTGGAGTTTTCTTGGCAAAAATAGTGGAGTGGTTTGCCATTTCCTTCTTCAGCTCATTTTACAGATGAAGAAACTGAGGCAAACATAGTGACTTGCCCAGAGTCACACAACTAAAAACATCTGAGACTAGATTTGAACTTAGGAATATGCCTTCTCAACTCCAGTTCATGCACTCTATCCACTCTGCCACTTAGCTGCATATTGACTTAGAAAATCACGTATTAATATTACCTATGTTTTATTACATTTTTATTTATTTTGTAAAATATTTCCTGGTTAGATTTTAATCTGGTGCAGGTAAGATGAATGTATATTGTGTGGGTCATGGGGTATGAGGGTCACCAAGTATTTAACACCTCTGCTCCAGGCAGCTCTCTAAGATTATAATTGTAAGCATTAATATAGGAAGTTTCTTCATTAGTGAGTTCCCTAATAAATTAACCAATGGATCAATCAGGCTCAATCCTCACACCATTAAAATTCTAGAATTTCAGATTTGAAAACTTGGAGATCATCTAATTGAATCCTTCTCTTTGCAATTAAAGACTCTCAAGCCAAGAGAAAGGTTAGGTGCTCACTCATATTAGTCAATTAGTAGAAAGGCCTGTGCTAGAAGCATAGCTTCCTGGGACAGCTAGGTGGTTTAGTGATCCTGGACAAGTCACTTAACCCTTACCCCTCTTCTGCCTTAGAACCAATACATAGTATTGTATTGTATCATACTAGAAGGTAAAGGTTTAAAAAAACATAGTTTCCTTATTTATGATTTAATACTTTTCTATTGCATTAGTATATTGGACACCTAGATGGCTCAATAGATAGACCACTAAGCCTGGAGTCAGGAGGACCCGAATTCAAATTTGGCCTTAGATACTAGCTCTGTGACCCTGGGCAAGTCACTTAACCCTGCTTGCCTCAGATTCCTCAGCTGTTAAATGAGCTAGAGAAGGAAATGGCAACCACTTCAATACCTTTGCCAAGAAAATGGCAAATGGGGTCATGTAGGGACATGCCTACAAAAACAATTATTAGATTGGAAACTAATCAAAAGCAGGAGGGGTGTACTCTCCCTTCTTTGACCAACCCAACAGTGCCAAGTACAGAACTCTGACTGCAGGAGAGACTTAAAATATTGACTGGTAGAACGTGAATTTTTTTTTCTAAATAAACAAGCAAAAATGAAAACTTGAGGGAAAAGTCCATTTTATGATTTTTTTTTTCATGTTTTCTCAAATGAAGAAAGAAAAGCCAAAAGCTTCACAGAGGAAGCCAGATTCTTGGGAATAGATATAAAACCTTGACCATTCCAATTCCTTTATTTATAAAGAGTAGGAAGAGAAAGAAGGGGAAATGTTCCCAAATAGAGAATCACTCAGAGTATCTTTATAAAAAATGACCCTTCTGCCAGCTGCATGTTTGCACATGGTGAGTTGTTTCATTTGGGTCCATTCAAAGTAAGTAGCTCATTTTGGAATGCAACCTTTCCCCTCCGACAGGCTACAGTGGCAGTTATGGGGACAACAGAACAGGTTGAGGACTGGTGACTGTACCTCCCTCTAGGGTCAAGTGCTCATGGAAAAAACCAAATCTCTGTATACACTGCAGGCCCCTGCTTGCCAGTCTAGCCCTGGGACTACTTTCTTGTCCAGCACTGCCAAAGGCATTTGGTCAAGGGTTTGCTCTAGGGCCAAGGCAAATAGCAGCAGACAGGCATAGAGTCAACCCTTGGCTCCGACAACTGAGGCACCTTTCTGAAAGAGCCCCTCTCCTGGTGAACCCCCCTCCCCTCAAAGAGCAGAACTGCTTCTGTTTGAGCCCCATCTCTGAGAAGCAGTCCAGGTCCTATAAATATTGCTACACTGATTTCCCTCCGGGTAACATGAAGACTTTGATTGGACACGAGGAAGAATGCCATGGACACTACAAAAGAATTTCAAGGGATTTGAGGGACTTTCCTTTTTTTAAAGATAGGAGAGATTCCCCTATCTGGAATAGTTCTGTCTAGAGGTGGGAAGAGACTATTATTCATGCCTAGAATGCTATCCTTCATTCATTCTACCACTTGGCTTCCCTCAAGACCCACTTTCTGAAGAAGGTCTTTCCTGTTCTTTTCCTCTTAGATGATCTCCCATTTATACTAAATATATCACTTATGGACAGTCGTTTGGACGTTGTCTCCTTTCATTGACATATGATCTCCTTGAGGGCAAAGACCATATTTCTATCTTTCTTTTAATAATAAATACTTAATGAATGCTTGTCAAAAAGTACTAATGCAGGAAAATGTTTTACATTATTGCAAATGTAAAATCTATAACAGATTCGTTGTCTTCTCAGGGAAAGGAAGTGAGGGAGGAGATAATTTGGTTCGAATTTTTTTTAAATGAAGGTTAAAAATTATTTTCACATGTAATTAAGGATAAATAATTTAATAGAAAAAACACTTGTCTAATGACTGATTGGTCCTTCCCCACCTTGAAGACGTGAGCAAGTTGGGAAAGCATCCATATATTTTCATTTTTAATTTCAATGAGTTCTAAACATTTGATTCCATTCATCTTTGTTTCATTCCTCAACGACAAGGAAAATCTAACTTGGTCTGGTTATATCTACCTTCTCTATCAGGAAATTGAGATAGATGGGTAACAGGGAGGGAAGGAAGAGGGAGGAAGCTAGGCTAATGATTGATGTTGGTCAACTGTGGAACTAGGAGAGTGGTCAAATAAAACCAGTCCAGTTGGTCAGTCAGCAGCAGTTCCTGAAGTGCTAAAGGCAGTAACCACAACAAACAACCACCCAAAGCATGGGCTGATGGAAAAGACATCAAAGCAAAGGATCAGACAATCCAATTCTAGATTATGCGTCTGCCACTTGCTGTATGACCTTGGACGAGATAGTTTAGCATTTTGTGACACACAAGTCAATTATTCATAGGCAGCAGTCCCCCACTGACTCCTGGTCCTAACACCAAGGCATAACCCAATAAGAGGCCCCATTAGACGTCGTCTTGAGGAGATAGTATGGACAAATACATTCAAGGACACCTCAAATATATGTAAACTAGATATAATCTCATAATAGGGTGATAGATTAGCAGCTGGGGTTCAGGAACGGTCTCACATAGGTGGTAGTACTTAAAGTGAGCTGTGGAGGAAATTAGGGTTGTTAATTGGGCAGCTGGGTGGTAAAGTGGCTTCAGGATAGGCTTGGCATCAGGAAGATTCCTCTTACTGAGTTCAAATCTTAAAAGCTGTGGGACACTGGGCAAGTCACTTCACCCTGTTTGCTTCAGTTTCCTCATCTGTCAAATGATGTGGAGAAGGAATGTCAGACCCCTGCCAGTATCTTTGCCAAGAAAACTCCAAATGGGGGGACGAAGAGTCAGACAGGGCTGAGACAGTTGAACCACAGGGATGCTAAAGGGAGGTGGAGGTGAGGGAGTACGTTATAGGCGTTCAGGGGACAACTTGTGCCAAAATGTGGAGATGGTGGGGGGAGGTATTTCACATATGAGAAAAAGTAAAAAGTCCAATTTGGCTGGATCATCCAGTGTGTAAATATAATAAGACTAGAAAGGCAGGGTTGGAGCTAAGTGGGGAAGTGATTTTAAATGCCCTAAAGAGGACTTTGCATTCTCTCATGGTAATAGGGGCTCCCTAGAATTTATTGATCTGGCAATGACATGGGTAAACCATTTCTTTTTTTTAACCCTTACCTTCCGTCTTGGAATCAATACTGTGTATTGGCTCCAAGGCAGAAGAGCGGTAAGGGCTAGGCAATGGTGTCAAGTGACTGTGTGATTCAGGGTCACACAGCTGGGAAGTGTTTAAGGCCACATTTGAACCCAGGACCTCCCAGCTCTAGATTTGGCTCTCAATCCACTGAACCACCCAGCTGCCCTCTAGACCATTTCTTAAGGAAAAATACTTCTGATGGCTGTGTGACTCTACCACTCACTGTATGACCTTGGACAAGATAGTCACACAAGTCAGTAATTAGGTTATGCATGGGCAGCATCCCCCCACTCATTCCTGGTCCTAACACCCAAGTATAACAAACACAGTGAAGCCCCCACTTTAAGCCATCTTGAGGCTCATACCCAGGTGAGGAAGGAGGAGTACAGATGGAAGAGGGAAGAAGCTGGAGGCAGGGAGGTTGGTTAGGAGGCTCTAACAGTCATGCAGGTGAGAGGCACATGAACATGGCTGTTGGAATAGTGAGAAGGGGTCAAATGGAAGAGATGCTGAGAAATATGGGAGAGAAGAGACTGACAAGAGATCACAGGGTCTTTGATTGGAAATGAAAAAGAAAGCCTGGAGCAGCTGCAGACATTAACAAGGTCTAGAAACTGATGGCATGTTGGAGGAGTATGATGAGTCAAGGATGATTCTAAGGTTGTGACAGGAAGGATGCTGGTGTCCTCCACAGAAATCATGGATTTAGAAGAAGGGTAGGTTTGGGGAAAAGATTACAAGGTCTGTCCTGGATTCACTGATGAGCTATAAGTATATAAGAAATATCCCTTTTGAAATGTCTACAAGGCACTTGGTGATGGGAGATTGGAACTCAAGAGAGGGACAATCAGGCCTAGGGACAGGAAGTCATAGGTTCAAATCTGGCCTCAGACACTCCAGCTGTGCAATCCTGAGCAAGTCACTTGACCTCCATTGCCTAGCCCTTACCACTCTTCTGCCTTGGAGCCAATTCACAGTATTGAATCTAAGACAAAAAGTAAGTGTTTTAAAATAAATATGTAAAGAAAGTATAGGCTATTCTGGGTTCAAATCTGTCTCGAGATACTTCCTAATAATGTGACTATTAGCAAGTCATTTAATCCCAGTTGCCTAGTCCTTTCCATTCTTCTGCCTTGGAACTCATAATTAGTTTTAATTCTAAGACAAAAGGTAGATTTAAAGGAAGGAAGGAAGGAAGGAAGGAAGGAAGGAAGGAAGGAAGGAAGGAAGGAAGGAAGGAAGGAAGGAAGGAAGGAAGGAAGGAAGGAAGGAAGGAAGGAAGGAAGAAATGGATAGACTAAAGAAGGATATACTGTAGTATACATAGGGATACAAATTTGTATTTTAGAGGGGAGGGAAGGGAAAGACATATCCTATCTCCAGGAAAAAAAATTCACAGATTAGTAGAAACTAAGCATTTTAAGTCAGTATGGGCCAAAATCTCCCCAGTCTAGAGGAAATTGGTCTAGCCATTAGAGGAATTAGTCTGTGGGAAAGTAAAAAATGAAAAAGGAAGAGTAAAAAATTTTCTCTAATACTATGATAACTAGTGAAAAGACTATAAAAAAGGATTCCTGAAGGTCTTGGTTTTTAAGAAAAGTGACATTAAGAGGAAATCTTTGAAGGATGTTTTGCAAGCCCTGGGTGAGAATTACTGGGTAAACTCCAAAGGTATTTTCCTCCCTGGGAGGTTCAGAATAGCCTTGATACTGTCCCTTGGGAGCTAGGACAGGCTCTCGATCTGACTCTTCCCAAATCCTTTTCTGAAAGCCTAGCAGAGGTTCAGGGGAGAGCAAGACTAGGTCTGTTTGGCCGCTCGCCTCTGTTTTCCCTGCACAACACAGTGTGATTGCCTGGGAGGGAGGCTAAGGATCACCACTTGGCTGGTGGTCAACATTGCTCAACCCTGGAACTACAGGAAATACTGCATGTTGCCAGTCAGTCAACAACATTTATACTGAGGCTCTGAGGGCAGGCGCCAAAAAAGCATGACCTTGGGCAAGACAGTTAACCTTCGTGGGCCTCAGGTTTCCTCTTCTGTCAATTGGGATTAATGATCTCAGAATCCAGAGTTGGGAAGGGAAATTAGAGCTCATTTAAAAGAAAACCTACACTTTAAAGGTGAAAGACTGTTCTAAGATCACCTACATAGAAAAGAGCTGAAATTTGAACTCTGGTTTAGTGACTAAAATTAATCTGAATTTCACCTTCTAAAAAATGAAGTAAATTACTTTTTTTCCAAGATCATTTAGAAAGAAACAGGGCAGAGATTTGAACTTGGGCTTTCTGACTAAAAATCCACTGATTTCCACACCACTGTCTCCTTTCTGACCTACATAACTCTAAGGGGCATTTAAAAAATAAACTGAAATGTCTCTGTAAAATTAAAAAAAATGTGATCAACTGGATTTATTCAATAAATCAATAAGCATTTATTAAGTGCCTACTATGGACTTGTAGATGAAGAACTGAGGATACAAGGGCAAAAGTGAAGCAGTCCCTGCCCTCAAGGAGCTTGTATTTTATAGGGAAACACATTTATATAAAAGAATAGGAACTGGACCTGTGATTTTGTTGGTATATAGAACAGTCTAGAAAAGAGGATTTGAATTGAGCCTTGAAGAAAACTATGGAATGGATTCTACAGGGTGAAGGAAAGGATGGAGAGCATACCAAGCATGAGGGACAGTTTGTGCAAAGGCAAGGTGGAAGGTTGTGGGAGAACATCAAGAAGGGCAGGTTGCCTGGACTGTAGAATAAATGATATAGAGTAAAGAAGAATGGAGTAGGGGCAGCTAGTTAGCACAGCAGATAGCATGCCAGATCTGGAGATGGCAACACCTGGCCTCAGACACTCTCTAGATGTGTGACCCTGGGCAAGTCACTTAACTCTCATTGACTACCCTTTGCTGGTCTTCTGTCTTAGAATTGATACCAAGACTGAAGGTAAGGGTTTAAAAAAAAGTATAATAGAGTATAAGTGTAAAGTGTAATAAAAGCAGCTACATGGTGCAGTGGGTAGAGTATCAGACCTGAAGTTAGGAAGACTCATCCTCGTGAGTTCGAATCCAGATTCATTCACTTACTATATAACCCTGGGCAATTAAATCAACTTTGTTTGCCTCAGTTTCCCCATATGTAAAATGAACTAAAGAAAGACAAACCATTTTAATGTCTTTGCCAAGAAAACTCCAAGTGGGTTCACAGAGTCACACTCAATTGAAAAGACTCAACATCAAAAACAAAGAAGTATAATAAACTTGGAAAGATGGGTTGGGGCTAGGTTATGAGGGACTTTAAGTACTAAGCAGAAGAGTCCAGTTACAGTAACAGACAATCCTTGGTTTTAGTAGTATGATGGAATAAAGAGGAATATTGGAGCTAGAGAGGACTATGGAGTTTATCCAGTGCAACCCTCCCATTTTAAAGATAAGACAAAGCTCTGGGAAAGGAAAGGGAAGAGAGGGAGACAATTTGGACCACATAACTTCGGGAAACTTATGTGGAAATTTGTTATTATATGTAATAGGTAAAATAAAATTAAAAACAAAAATATAACAATGTAGTTGTCACCATTTAAGAGTTTTCAAACTTTTTAAAAGGTCCATTTAAATGCTATTAAAAATTTTAAGTAAAAAAAATAAAGGTGAGGCAATTAAGGCCTATATAGAGGAATGGATGTCATGAGTTAGCTCAAAAATTGAAGCTAGAATATGAATAATTGATGTCAATAAGGTAGAAAGAATGATGGGTGATGTAGGAGAGAAGGGGAAGGTAGGGAGGGTGGAAATGAAAAAAATATGGCAGGAAGACACTGGCTCTGCAATCAAAGCTCATCTTGGAGGTTTCTAACTTGTGTAACATTGGGAAAGTCTCTCAATTTCTCTAAACCTCAGTTTTCTCACCTATTAAAGAGATCTCTCTGCTTTAATTTCTTTATTAAATGAGAATAATAATAGCACTTCCCTACCAGAGTTGTGAGAATCAAGAGAGACATCAGTAAAAAAAAATACATATATATATATATATTAAGCATCTACTATGTCTACTACCAGCTATCTACTAAGATATATAAAGATATAAAACTAATCCAATGTATGCGAATACACAAAGGATTACAATTTTTTTTAGCTTGATAATTTTTTTTACTGACTTTCCTTTTGATCTTCATAACAATTTTGGTAGGGAGGTGCTATTATTATTTCCATTTAACAAAAAAAATATAAAAAGACTTGCCTAGTAAGAGTCTGAAATCAGATTCAAACTCGAGTCTTCCTATCTAGGTCAAGAACTCTTTACTCTATGGTACCCCCTACCTGCCTTAATCCATCAAATCTTAGTAAGTAAATGCTAAGGATGATGAAATTTAAGGCATGCAAGTGATTTCTCCAGTGGCAAGTGAACAATTTAAACTCAGATCTTCATGGTGAAGACCAACCCTCTAGCTGCCAAGTCACCTCTATTAAACATACTCTATTGTGAAAAATAGTGCATACTTTTTAAGTGGTAGGGGTATAGAGATGGGATGTGGTAGTGACAGAAAAATTACAAGGGCAGGCAATATCCAGTGATCTTTGTCCTGGAATTTTTCATGGAAGAATATTACCCGGGGCAAGATTTTGATGGTGAGGGTGGTCATCACGAAGGTGGAATATCTTTTTGTCAGACCATGTGCTCTGAATTTTTTAGATTAGAAAATATGATCACTGTAGATACATAGAATGTCAGGCTAGACCAGGTAACTAATGTGGAAGGAATTGTAGGGCTTGGAATGAAGATATACTGGTTGATTAAAAAAAAAAAGTAATTCAGATTCTCAAGAATCACAAGGATGGCAAAATGTCCTAATTCTTCTAAATTGCAGCAATTCTAAGGATGATGGAATTTGTGGGGCCACCAAATTCCATATTGGATATTATCATGTGGTCAGAGAGCCCTGTGACCTGACTGCAAAGGGATGCTGAGTCCCAGAGCATGCATGGAATGAAATAAATATTTCTTAATACCAGTGCCTTCCATTTGTTAATTATTCCTGTTTATTCTGTAGATAGCTTTGTATATATTTGTTTCTTTAAAGTCTTTATCTTCCATTTTAGAATTAATTCCAAATATTGGGTTCAAGACAGAAAAGTGGTAAGGGCTAGGCAATGGGGGTTAAGTGACTTGCCCAGGGTCGCACAGCAAGGAAGTGTCTGAGGCCAAATTGGAACCCAGGACCTCTCGTCTCCAAGCCTGACTCCTTATCCACTGAGCCAACCACCTACCCCTGTCCATACTTGTTTGCATGCTGCCTCCCTCATTAGAGTGTGAGCTCCTTAAGAGCTTGGACTATCTTTTGCCTCTTTTGCATCCCTAGCATTTAGCACAGTGCCTAGTACATAGTGGTACAATATTATTATGTTTATTGATTAATTGTTTTTATTGATTTTTGTTTACTGTTTAATTGTTTATTGTAATTGTTTTGTATTGTAATTATTATTTTTATTGATTAATTGATTAATATGTTAATGTTTATTAATTGATTAAGTGAGAAATTATTATCTTGCAACAACCCTTTAGCTTTATTTTTTTTAAACCCTTATGTTCTGTCTTGGAATCAATACTGTGTATTGGTTCCAAGGCAGAAGAGCAGTAAGGGCTACGCAATGGTGGTCAAGTGACTTGCTCAGGGTCACACAGCTGGGAAGTGTCTGAGGCCAAATAACACTTTAGCTTTAGATGCTTTTATTATTTTTAAACTAAGGAAACTAAAATTAAAAAAAACATTTGATTTTCTTGCTCAGGGACATACAGCTAAAACTGGATTTGAATTCAGGTCTTCCTAACTTTGGATGCCATATTTTATCCACCACATCACCTACTTGCCTTGGAATTAGGATTAGACATACCTAAGAGAGGAGACAGAGAGATAGTCCAGTGGAGAAAGTACTGATCCTGGAGTCAGGAAGATCTGAGTTCAAATATGACCTCAGATGCTTCCTAGCTATATGACCCTAGGCAAGTCACTTCACCCTGTTTGCCTTAGTTTCCTCAGCTATAAAATGCCAAAGAAAAGGAAATGGCAAACCACTGAAGTATCTTTGTAGTCAGTATCCAAGATAAGCCCAAATGGAGTCAAGAAGAGTCCAACACTACCAAAAAAAACAATAACAATATGCCCAAAAGAATAAGTAAGAGCCAAGAAGATGTTATGGAAAATGCAACTGCTGCATGTCTTGCAATGCAATGTTATCACTCTCCAACCCCTTGGATATATGCTTTGTTTTAAGGTCTGCAGTAGCTTCTCTAATACTGCATGCAGCTCCCTCAGGGACATAAATAAAGACAGACCCACAGAGAAAGCCACCCACCCTATCAGACCCTCCCTAGAGCTGTGTCGCCCTCCCCTGCCCTCAAGAGTCCATTGATGCAGCAAATTGGGCAGTCAGTGGCCCAAGAAGCCTGGGCTGGCTCTGTTTTTCTAGGCTGGCTTTAAGAAACCTCAGAGAGGGAGAGAGCCTGGTGTCCTTGCCAAGGCTGTTGGCGGCAGTGGCTGCCCCTTCCTGCCCCATGCATTAAGTGTCCTCCTTCCCTGGGGGGAGAGGGGGGGCTGTATACCTACCCTCAAAGCATCAAATCACTTGCCTTAGCCAAGAGTGTTTCCCCTGTCGTGATCCCCAATTCCTCTGAAGCCAAATATGCACTCTGATCTCTGAATTTGTTTTGGCCAGCGTTTGCTCTCTCATCCGTTAACTTTTCTTTTTTGGTGGACTTTTATATCTTTGTTTATTTTGTACTTTTAGTGACTTTTTTCATGCCTTTAAAGGAAAGGCAGAAACGTCGGCTCATCGTTACATTCCTTTGCTGGCCGAGTGCCCCGGTTTCCTCACTCCAGCGATGGATGATCCTTGGCTTTTCATTTGTCTGTGACAGGAGATAATTGTCACTTCAGCTGCACCCCCCAAAATAAGGCAGGGCGGTGCTTCCCAACACAAAACAAAGCTATAGCCACCAGCATCCCACGGGGGGAACTTCCCGCCAGTCAGGGAGTAACTCTGGTCCCATCTTCTCCACCCTGTGCCTTTTCTGTTTTCCAAAACATGCAATTAGTGTTTTCTTTAAGGGTTCAAGATGGAGAGCTTAAGAAACTCCAGGGAGACTCATTCCTAATTTGCTCTAGGATTTTAGTGATGGGATCCTATGAAATTACAGACAGCTTCAGAGCTATGAAAATGCTTGGCCTGATTTAATCCTGATGAGTTGCTTTATATGTTCAAATTCATCCTCTACTATATTTTAGGGTTTTTCTGTTGTCTGACTCAAAGAAAAAAATAGCTAGCATGTATAAAGGACTTTATCATTTACAAAGTACTTTATAAATATTTTTATATTTTTATATATATTATATCTATTTTATATTTTTATATCTATTTTTCATTTTATCTTCACAGCTCTGGGATTGTTATTATTCCCACATTACAGATGAGAAAACAGAGGAAAGTTAAATGACTTATGCAAGGTCACAAAACTAGAAAATGCCTGAAGCTAGATTTAAAGTCAAATGTTCCCTGACTCCAGGTCCAATGATCTATCCATTAAGTCAACTAATTGTTCAGAATAACTAGGTGGCCAAAGTTAGATATGGTATAATCAAAAAAGGTCATTAGGCTAACAATCCAGAGGTCTGGCTATTAGACTTTTGGCGTATATCCCGTCAGTGTCTTTATCTATAATGGGGCTGAAATGATCTAGAACAAGAGTTGGCAAATTATGGTCTGTGGGCTAAATCTGGCCTGCTGCCTGTTTTTGTACAGTCTATAAACTATGAATGTTTTTTTATATTTTTAAATAAAGTTTTATTGTATTCTAAAATGTAAAACACATTCTTACCTCTTTTGTCATACAAAAAACAGATGGACAAATTTTGGCCTTCGCTGTCCCATACACTAAAAGATTCCTGAGATTTCTTTCAGCTTTATGACCCTAAGAGCTATGATTTTCATTTCATGGAATTCTAAAATCATAAGGGACTTTAGGGGTCCTCTAGGTGAACCCCTAGGACCCAAATATAACCTAGAACCACTCGGAGACGCGCCAGAAATTCTGGCAGCAACTCCCCACATAAATCTTTGCATTGTGAAGACTTCTGGAAGCTAAGATATCATGCTCAGATGTTAGTTTAAAAAAATTATGATATCTCCTAGGGACTATACATTTTAAATTCTGGATCAGGAATAGGAAACTGGAAAGGCAGAAACCAGAAAGGAGGGAAACCTGGACTAGTGCAGAGAAATAAATTTATGAAGATGTTGTTTCTCAGTGAAGATGATCAATAGAGTAATCCAAGAGTTCTTAACCTGAGGTCCAGGCAATGAGTAGATTTCAGGGGGAGATATCTGTGAACTTGAGTCAGAAAAAAAATGCCTCTTTATTACCTCTAACTAAAATTACACATTTTCCCATCAATTATTTTAAAGCATGATTCTGAGATTCAGCCTCACCAGACTGCCAAAGGAGTTCAAGCCCTCCCCCCAAAAAGCTAAGGAACCCTGATATAGAGGAATGAGGAGGAAGCAGACCTGGAACTCAACTCTCAGCTGTGGCTCTAAGACACTGTAGCATATGCAGTGGCTACATTCCAATAAACCATCTTGGAAGAACGAAACCAGGTTGAGGAAAACCAAAGGGCAATAAACCCATTGGTAAGTTAGGAGTATCTACTGCAGGAATTTGAAGATGTCCCCAGGTGAAATGGGCAGAAGAGAACAATTTGGGTAGGATTGGTGGACAAAAACAGTTTGTTCCAATGTCCACGAAGGTGATTGAAGCAGGCACTTTGGAGCACTTAGAGCTTGGTCATATATTGAAGAATCCAAGCCCTCCACTGCATCCTGGGCCATCACTAGTCATCCGGACTTTTGTCTGTTTACTGGACTTTGAGGACTCTGGAAGAGAGAATGAAACTGATGACTTTGTGTAATAGACTTCAATCCAATTCATGCATAAGTCAATAATATATCACCCTGCGATGTCATTGGTCCTCTTTGGAAACAAAGGACAAACAACAAGACACACAAACACACACACACAGTTGTACATATATACATATTTTTGTTGTTTGTGTTATAAAGGACCTTTGACTTGGAATACCTAGAAATATAAATTATATGCATGTTATTATGTATTTTATAAATTTATTTTATAACTTTTTAAATTTTATTAATTTTATTTTGTTAAATAAGTTACTTATGTTATGTAGTCCTAAATATATGTATGTGCATATATATGTGTGTGTGTCCCCTCCACTCCTGATACTCATATCTCTAAGGAACTTCCCAGGTCTAGATCTGAAGTTCTACGATCCTCTGAGAATGATGAGCTCCTACCAGTTAAAAAGAAAACACAAAAACTATGTGTCCAGTGCCTGCTCCACTTAATAAGGTCACTTCCAAGCAGAGTCCATTGTAAATGCCCAATGCATTTCACTCACTAGCTCGTGAACTCTATCTGTGTGACCCTGGGTAAGTCACTTCACCCTGTTTGCCTCACTTTGCTCATATGTCAAGAGAGCTGAAGGAGGAAATGGCAAAGTTATCCAGTATCTCTGCCAAGAAAACCCCAAATGGGGTCATGAAGAGTCAGACATGGCTGAAAAGACTAACCAACAACAGAAAGGTTAAGAGTTGGGTGTTTTTTTTTTTTGTTGTTAAAAGTCTTAAATTTTAGTTACAATATCATGTGAACAAGATAAATATAGTAAATATTATGGCCATTTACCTCTTTGTTTATTTTCTTGTACAAAATCTATAAGCAGAGAAGGAGTTCATCATGAAATGATGGAATTCCACCATAACTATTTTGGGTTGGTGTGAGTGAAGTCTTTATTGACCAAACACTGAAACCAGGAAGTCAGGGAAGAGATGTCTAACACCACAAGACACACTTTGAAGTACAGTATGCTGGAATTTGATAGGGATAATTAGTGAAGAAAGGTACCCAAGGAAGACTTGAGTCATCTCCTGAAGTTATATATAGTTTAGCAGAGAATGTGTGGTTAGGAAAAGGAAATGAGGGCCCCTAAACAGGGTTTTTTGAACTTGAAATACTATAGCCCAGGCATCGTTTGGAGTGCTTCATAGCTGCAGAAAACATCAGAATCATCTTTAAAACCTTCTTCTCTCCCCTCCCTCTTCTCCCCATACAATCAGTTGGCAAGAATTGTCAATAATACTGCCTACAATTATTTAGAAAGTATTTGGCAACAGTGCCTAGCTGTGTGACCTTAGGCAAGTCACTTAACCCTAATTTTAGCTTAGTTTAGCCCTTACTGCTTTTAGGGCTTAGAATTTATACTTAGTATCAATTCTAAGATAGAAGATAAAGTTTAAAAAAAAAAGAAAGAAAGAATGTGGCAAAGTAGGAATGCACATTTCCTTATTGCTATAAATCCTTTGTTCCTTTAGTTATATTATAATTTTCTGAACTCCTTATAGAAACTTGAATCTGCCTTTCCTCATCATGTCAATTCTGTCATTGCTCTTAATGCATTTACCAGTTACTGCTGTCCTAGATAAACTGATGAAAAATCGCAAATCCTCCAACTCTCCAAAGTTCATGAGATTCTTCTTCCATCGAGGGGATAGGGAAACTAATGGTAGAAACAAGACACGCATGCATGGTTTAAATATGTATGTTCTTTTGTTGTGGTTCAGTTGTTTCAGTCCTGTCTAACTCTTTGTAACCCTTATCTGGGGTTTTCTTGGCAAAGACACTAAAGTCTTTTGCCATTCCCTTCTTCAGCTCATTTGACAACTGAGGAAACTGAAGTAAACGAGGTAACTTGCCCAGGTTCACACAGCCAGTAAGTGTCTGATATCAGATTTTAATTCAGTTCTTCTTTACTCTAAGCCCAGTGCTCTCTCCACTGCACCACCAAGCTCTACATTCTTTCACTTGTTCTCATAAAATCAAAATAATAAAATCAAACATGTTGAATCCCACAGGTCATTACAGATCTATCTAGCCTTTAATTAATCTGTAGATTTCCTCCTAATCCAGGAATTCCCAGGCATAGCTTAATTTCTTGCAATTAGACCTATTCATCAATTCTTTCGACTTGGAATTAGCACATATTCCTTATCTCCTTTCTACTCATGGCTTCTCAGAGAATCAATGTATAGTCTATGAGAGAGCTTATGACCCAAGGCACTAAGACCTCTAGGCACATTGAGTAATTTACTATTCTGTTGCTCATTGGTATCTTAGATTCTGCCTATTTACTGAGCAAAATGCTTTGTTCTTTGAGTGACATATAGGACACTACTCAGTATTTATCCATCACTCCTAGAGAGGTGGCGCAGATTCAAGGGCATTACGTACTCTTACTTTATCTTTGAGCTCCCATCTCCTATTGCAGGGTTCCTTTATCACATTCACTGTAATTTTTCTCTACTATGACCCCCTCAGAGCTCTCCCTCATAGGTGACTATAGATTTCATTCATTTAAAGGACTTTTGATTAGATCTGAAAAAATAGAAATACCTTCCAGCCATGACATCTTTGTTGTACTCCATTCCTGACCATGGACCTGTCATTCCTATATTTTAATATAGTGATCCATAATATTAAGATTCAATATTATTTTAATATAATGGTCCAGAAATTAAAATTCCATCCTCTGGTGCCATTTTCTTAACCACCTTGGTCACTTTTCAAAGCTGCTTTTCTCTTCTGAAGACTTTGCTTCTGATCAGCAAGAAAGATGATACAGTACCTATATTACTAACATCTAGAAAAGCTTGCTCAATATTTTTCTTAATCTTTAGTAATGCTAAAACTAAATTCTATATTCTTTCTGATAGTATAATTTGTACCTATGTGAATTTCCAGAGGTAATTGTCTTTTAGTTTGACAAATCTTAAGAGATTTTATCATGACATATAAATACAAAGTCAGCATATGGTTATGTTAGCCCTTCCTCAGCAAAGGGTCACCAATTACCAGTCCTTGTCTTTTCTTCTTTAGTTGGTAAGTAAGCTGTTCAATCAGTCAATAAACATTTACTAACCATCTATTATGTACCAGGCTCTTTACTAAATATTGGTAATATAAAGCTGCCCCTAGTGAGCTTATCTTCTTTTGGGGTCAGTTAATAAAATAAATACTTAATATTTTACTTAAGTAACTAAAATTTATTAAATTCGATTGTGCCAGGCATTGTGCTAAGTAAACACTAAGAATATTTTTAAAAATTATGCCTTCCAGATCTCTTAAAGATACATGTGGATCCACATCTCAATTCCATGGGGGCTAAGCAGCTATTACCTTCTTTCTCTTTAGAACCTTCACCTTCTGATCTAGCTTACCTTCCTTTTCCTTATATCCTTAAGTTGCAGGTTCAGAAACACTGTTTCTTCCAACAATTTAATTCAGTCAATATATTGATTAAGTACTTTCTATGTGCCAAGACATTATGCTGGTGCTCAAGTCATAGAGGTAAAACTGAAATAACATTTACTCTAAAAGGTCTTATATCTCAATATTATTTTCACTAGGGTGGAGCCTAGGACAGAAGATGACCATAGTAATAATTCATAATATTAATAATAACAATCATAATAAGCTCTCATTATTATTATTGCTATTATTATTATAGTTAGCATTTATATTGAGGTTTATGGTTTGATAAATGCTTTATATTATGGAATCTTAGTTGATACTGTAAAAAATAGACTCGAATACAGGACTACAATCCCCACAAGCCCTTGCTCCACTTCCCCAAGATGCTTTGTAATCTCACAGGAATTCTGAGGTGGGCCGAGATCAAGGAAGGATTTAAGCTGGTGGCAAAGGTTTTTGGGTCTCTCTCTCTCTTTTGGACTTCCGTTTTGGAGCAGATGCATCTCTTCCGTCTCTTCCATGATGTGAGGTTATCTGGCCTAGGCCTCTGGCCTAGGCACGTGTTTTTTCTTATTCTGTATTTTCTTTAATCTTTAACCTTTAATAAACCTCTAAAAAATATAATACTCCTTGCAGAAACTAATTTCTACCTGCCTCAGTCTCCCTAAATTTTAACTGTTATAATACTGTGAAGATATAGTTATCTATCTTTGTTATTTCTAATGCAATCAATCAGCAACCTTTAGTTTAATCAATCAAAAACTGAAAACACCCCTATGTAACACTTGACCAGTCACTAGGTGGAAAAATTCACAAGTCAAAAACTCTCACCTCCAAAGGGGACTGCCCAGCCCAGGGTAGAGCTAAACAGTTTGGAAGCTGTGTTTTATTCCTGTGAAGAAGGGAAGAGACAGGAAGTGATGTGGGAAAAGTACTATAAAAAGGCCATGGCTTCCTCACTCTTCAGATCCTCTGGCTTGAAGTCATTCCTGCCTTAGTGCTTGAAGAGGCACTTCCCTTGGATCCTGAGGTAATGAGTGGAGTGAGTCCTTCTTTTGTTCTTTGGTGAGGAGACCCTCTCTGTTCATTGGTGCTTTGGTGGGACACTCCCTTCAGATTGAGTTCTGATGAGATTCTTAGTGGTTTTAGCCTCATATGCACTGAAGGTTCTCAGTGGATTCTTTAGCATCTCCTGGCTCTTTGGATTTTGGCTTCCTAATTAGGATTGGATTCTGGTGAGATTCACTTTCAGATTATCATTTGTGATCTGGAGGCACTAGGATTAAACCTAGGGTATTTGTAGCTAGGCAATATTTTCTGTCTCTTTATCTACATTTTTTCCACTTTTACTCTTTCTACCTTTTTGTAAATAAAGCTGCTAAAAGTCATCTTGACTTAAGGTATAATATTTTTAAATCAGTAACCACAATATTACTTTGGAATTTTCATATTTAACATAAAACCTAAATTTAAATTCTTATAATACTTATGTTGTCTCTAGAATGAAACATTCAAGGCTACATATCTGCATGGGTTGGTGTGATTCCAGATTTCAGAGACATGCTTGCTTTGTTGTCTCCAGGCAGTGCCTTGTATTGGCTCCTTCATTTAACATTCTTTTCTTCTTTTAGTAGCTAGAGGCACTGGACTTGGATTCAGAAAGATCTGAGTTAGAACACTTCTCTGCTAAAAACTAGCTGTGTGACTATAGGTGAATCACTTGACTTCTCTTGGTCTCAAAGTCCTCTTCTGTAAAATGAGTATAACAATAGGTCCTACTTCACAGTGTTGTGAGGAACAAATGAGATGACATATGTAAAGTTCTCTGCAAACCTTAAATGCTATTGATTATTTTTACATTATCATCTATAAAATATTATATATTATTGTTTTATTATTATTATTATAATTATTCTCCCTATGTGGTCCTTCTCTTTCAACTTTGAAATCAAAGAAACTCAGTGTGAGAAGGATCTTCAGAGGTTATCTAGTCCAACCTATACCTAAGCTCTTCCTTTCACTTGTAAGGAATTAAATTAAGGGTTTGACTAAAATATATGAGAATTCTAAAATAATATGGTGGTCGCTGATTTAAAAATATTATAGCTCAATTCAAAATGACTTTTAATAGTTATTATTTACAGAAATGTAGAAAGAGTGACAGTAGAAAAATGTAAAAAGAGGTTAGAAAAGATGTCTAGTCTATCAGCCAGAGGACCCAGAGTTCCACCTGCACAGCCTCCTTCAAGAAGGGAAGGCCTCTCTGAAACTAATCTCTCTCCAGACACCAGGAAAGGAAGGTCAGCTACACACTCGCTCAAGAGGCAATCCAAGTCCCAAGTTACCTCCAAGAGGTAACTCTTGAAGACAACTACAGAAGACTATCTCCAGAAGACTGCTTGCATAAGCCTCTCTAGCAGAAGATCAGGACTTTTATAGTCTTTTTGTCCCTTCCCCTCTTCACAGAGACCAATCACAGCTTCCAAATTGCCTAGCACTGCCCAGGGGGCAGTGTTTGTCACACCTCTTATCCTCTGAAGGTGTGAACTCTGATCAAAAGGATTCACAAGTTCCTGATTGAGTTTCTGAGGATGTGAACTCTGTGAATTCTCTTACTTGTTGGCTAAGTATTAAGTAGGGTGTTTTCAGTTTGGGGTTGATTAAATTAAAATTTGTTGATTGATAGACAAAGAAAGTTTAAATCTTCAGATAATCATGGATTTAGAATTAGGAGCATTCTAAAGGGCTATCCAGCCTTGAATTCCCTCAGTGTTCAAATGAGGAAATTGAGTCCCAGAGAAACTGAGTAATTGTCCCAAACTCTCAGAGGGAGTAGGGGAAAAAGTCAGGATTTGAACTTAGACCTTCTAACTCCAACACCAGTGCTCTTTCTTTTGCACTGGGATCCGAATTCTTCATTGTTGTCCTTTATCTCTAATCCTTCTTCCATTCAAGTCCCCCTCCTTCAGTTTATCCTTGAATATCTCCCCAGTTTCCTATCCTTATGTTTAACCGTAGGCCTTCTTTCTAACTCCCCAAATCTTCTAAATGCCCTTCACAATTTTCTTTTTCTTCTTCCTTCTCCTTCTCCTCCTCTCTTCTTCCTGCTCTCCTCCTCAGTTCTTTTTCTTGCTCCTTCTCTCATTCAGCCTTCTCCTACTGAAGCTTGAAGCAGAACAAGAAATCACAGATCAACAAGATCACAGGTCCAAGTATCAAAGTATCATTTCATTTTGGCTCTGTGCCTCTGTTTGGCTCAGCTAGTGAAGAAGGCTCTTTTATTTTCAGTGGCCAGAATGGTTCAAATTCAAACGAGAACCAGATTTCAGACAATCACCAAGGGAGCTCGGGGAAAATGTGGGTTTGGACGCCTGAATTTCCAGTGTAATTACCCTCTCCTTGGGCCACAAAGTTCTGTCCTTGGCTGCTCTAGGCTCAGAGTAGAATCCCAGAAAACTTAAGCCTGTGAGTTTCCCAAAACAGGAGAAAGCCCTATCAGTCATGGAAGTGAGGGTTCTAATTTGTACTGATTTGCAGTTGCAAGTTAAAGGGATCTTGTTTAAGATTAGAATAATTTGATCCTGATGGTGCCTTGAACAGCAGCTTCTACCCCTGTTCTTGAATGGATTTCTCTCCATTTGTTTCCAGGTTGGTGTGGCAAACTTCTTCCAGTGAGTGAATTTTCTGTGAACAAGCGGATGCCCAGAATAGCAGGGTATTTATTGCCTTTATTAAGCTTGTGATTGTGGGGAGAACAGAGTTGCTAGCTTGCCCAGCCTAGGACTACCCACGCCCATGAATTTATCTTCAACATCAATATCCATTTCCCCAGAGATCAAAGCCCAAGCTCTTATCTGTATCAGCCTCTGTGACATATGGTGGCTGATTTTCATTTTCCTCCCCTAGTATCCTACTGGGCTTTGCATGATTTATCACTTTAAGATTATAAACAGATCTGGAGCTTTTAACTTCAGCAAATTTGATGCCAAACTATTGGGCCTGGATTGATTTAAGGGCTACATTTTGCCCTGGATCTGCCTTGAAATATTACATTGATAGAAAGGAGGCATCCCTGAGGTCTGTGAAATGGAAAGCAAGTCTGAAGCTTGTGAAACAAAACTGCCCCCTTTTTTTGATCCTCTTTTCTTTTTAATTTGCTTCGACATTTTCCTTTCAGCCACAGGTCTCAAACTTTTTGTGAAGAGCTACTTTGCATTTCCTAATGTCTTGAGATCACTAGGGTAGACCAGGGCTGGGGTTGAGGGTAGAGATGGGAAAAAGCAGTAATGGTGAAGTCCCTGAGCTGAGATGGCAAGGGTGAAGAGAACTAAAAAGATCAGGTCCTTTTACCCACAATGGGTAAACCTTTAAAAAACTTTAGAGATGGGGCATGCTTATGAATGATTGTCTTGGTCTAAACCAATGGCATTTCACTTCAATTTGACCCAATACCCCCTTCTTCACATATGGAACATAAGAACCACCAGTAATAACTAATTCCTTATCTGTCAGGTTAAAATGGAGCTAAAATGAAGGTCAGTGGCATCCTTGGTTCATTCTTTTTGTTATTGTGAGCACAACAGTGGGTGGACTAAAGTACATATGCTACAAACCTTATTTCAGAGGAGGGAATTGCTGGGAAAATCATTCTTTTTTTTTTACTCAAATTTTATAAAACTGAAGGAAACCACTATTTCCATATACAGAGAAAAAGAAGATAGTAGACAAATGAAATCACAAATCTCCAATATTTTTTTCTTTCTTTTCTTCATATCTACATAATAAATCCCACCCATAAATATTCCAGTCCTTTCCCACCCTCTAGGCATTATAAAATATATTTTCAAGGAAACCAACATGTACATATAAATTAAGTCTTTCATATTTCACCTTTCTATTCACTTTCTGGAGGTAACACTTACAGTTTATTCTACCAGCATTAATATGATGCCTGTGTATAATGCTCTTCTGGTTCTACTCATTTCACTGTTCATTATCACATTTTGTTCTTTCCAAGTTCTTAAAAAAAAAAACACTGTTCATCATTTCTTATGTTGTAATAGTATTCCATCACAATCATATACCACAATTTGTTCAACCATTCCTCAACTGATGGGCATTACCTCAGTTTCCAATTCTTTACCACCACAAAGAGAGCTGCTATAAATATTTTGGAAACTATGGGTTCTTTTCCTCTTTCCTTCCTCTCCTTGGGAAGCAGACTTGGCAATGGCATTTTTGTGTCTAAGGGCATATATACAGTTTTATAACTCTTTATAAGTCAAATTACTTTCCAAAATGGTTGGATCAGTTCATAGCTCCACTAGCTGTTTATCAGTGTCCTCATTTTACACATCCTCCAATATTTGTCATTTTGCCCTTTGGTCATTTTCCAGCTTGATGGGTGTAAGGTGATATCTCAGAATTGTTTTGGTTTGCATTGCTCTTAGCAATAGGAATTTAGAGCATTTGTTCATATACCTATAAATGGCTTTGGTTTCTTCGTCAGAAAGCTGTCTATTAACAGCTTTTGCCCATTTATCAGTTGGGGGACAGTTCTTATTCTTATAAGTTTGACAAAGTTATCTATTTTAGATACGAGACTTCTATTTGAGAGGCTGTTTATAAAATTCCCCTCCCCCATTTTTTTGCTTTCCTTCTAATCTTGGCAGCATTTGTTTTACTTTTACAAAAACTTTTCAATTTAATGTACTCAAAATGATTCATTTTACATCTCACAGTGTTCTCTATCTCTTGTTGATTCATAAATTTCTCTCCTATCCATAAATCCAATAGGTAGTATGTTCCCTGTTCTTCTAAATTACTTATGATATCTCCTTTTATGTTTAGATTATGTATCCAATTTGATTTTATGTTAGTGAATGGTGGAAGATATTGTTCTCTACCTAGTTTCTGCCAAACTAGTTTCCAGTTATCCCAATAATTTTGCCAAACAGTGATTTCTTATCCCCCAACCTGGATCTATGATTTTATCAAATACAAGATTACTATAATCTTTTGCTGCTGTTTGTTGTATGTCTGTTCTGTTCCATTGATCTACTTTTCTGTTTCTTAGCCAATACCAATATAATACAATACCAATAATTGTATTATAAGGTAGTAATTATCAAAACTTTTTTGATAATTACTACCTTATAATACAATTTAGAATCTAGTACTATTCCTTCTTTTACCTTTTTTCTATTAATTCCTTTGATATTCTTGATCTTTTATTCTTCCAAATGAATTTTACTATTTTTTTCTATCTTGACAAAAAATTTTTCTTTGGAATTTAATTGGGATGGCATTGAATAGCAAATTAGTTTAGTTAGGATTGTCATTTTAATTATCTTCTTCTTGCTTTCTATTTTGGAATCACCAAAAATGCCAATGGTCAATCACAGGAAAATATGGTTCATATATCCTAGAGGTCAAACCCCTGTGACAAGGGTCCCTATCTAAGGCTCAAAGGTGCAACAACAGTGATGAGAAAGGGCCTGGTGGCCTTGATCTTAAGCCTTTGGGTGTTCAGATCCATTTAGAGAAGATGCCCTTGTCAGGGGGATACTGACAATGAAGGTATGTTGGAAGTTATCTACTCTAGGTAAATGAGACTGAACCTCTTAAAAAAAACTCTCTAGTTTAGAGGCCACAGAAGCCCTCCACCAGTGTCAGACCAACCACTCTGGTGTTCTCTTCATGACTGCTACATCTGCATCCTACAGAGCACAGTCCATTTGACCCTATTTTGCAGATGATCTCAGACATTGACTCAGCGCTGGTCTATGCAATTCTACAAGCATTCAATCCATTAAAAACCTACTAAGATCTTTGTAAGCCAGGTGTGGGCTGGTTGTAAGTGCATGATTTGCAGTGGGTAAGACTATGCCAATGAAAGTTAGAGAATGCAACAACTTTCCTAGACATTAAGAGAAATTATACAAAAACCCAACAAAGATATTCATTATCACTCACTGCTCTGTGGGGTCTCTAGTCCATGGAGAGATACCTAATTGGTAGCAACTCCAGCCCATATGGAAAGAAGCCCATCAGGTGGGAAGAGATACTGTCCTTTCTCCAGCACTGATTTATATGGGAATTGTCAGGTCAAATCAAATAAATCAGTCAGCTAAAAAACCAAAATAATACCCTATATCTTAGAAGAGAGCTTATAAATAGCATCTATAAAGTCATCATACTAATAGTAATTCCCCTGAAAGTGAGTCTTCAGTGACTCAGACGCTTACTAGCTATGTGACTCTGGGCAAGTCGTTTAACTTCAGCCTCAATGTTCACATTTTTAAAATGATGATAATAATAGCATCTAGCTCCCAGGATAATTGTGAGGATATTTGTAAAGGGCTTTGTAATCCTTAAAATATTCTATAAATGCTAAGTATTGTTGTTATTTTCCAAGAGTAAATTTTTATAGATCATATATAAGCATGCCTTTCCATCACTGCAGAGAGTCTATTTGATCCTATCCTCCTTGGTTTCCATGACTAAGGACTATGAACAAACCTTAAAATCACTAAGCGTGGTCAAATCTTCAGGGCCAATGCCTGGTCAGAATCTGTGGCTTCTGTGACATATGCACCATGTGCTATTCCCCTTTACTCGCACTCTATTGCCTGGTTTTAGGATAACTGATCTGGCCTGCCTAGTCATGCTATTGAGTTGCTCATGGTTCTTAACCCCCTGAGACCTGAGCTGTAGAATTCAACACTGTATAGACCTTAGATAGGGCCATTGGCTACAGTTTAGGAATGATAGGAATGGCAACAGCATTTCCCTGTTCAGATATTCAGGTCAAGGTGTGCCATCTATTGCATCCATCCCCACTGGTCTTTATTCTGACTTGTATTGCCTTTTGCCAGAATTAATTAAATTGCCTTGAAGTTGGTTGCCCCAATTTCAGCTTTACCTCCATTCCAATTAATCTTTGATATTGTATCCAGATTAAACATCTTAATTCATAGTTCTGTTCATCTTTTCCTTGCCCCCCCCCCAAAACCAAAAACCTTCAATGGTTCTCCCTGTTTAATGAAGTTTCAAACCCACAACAAATTTTTCCAGCATATTTTAATAGTCTTATCTTACATTATTCCCTTTCACAGAGCCAATAGTCCCGTCAAACTGGAACGTGCCCTATTTTTTTTTTTGTCTCTATGTCTTTGATCACACTGTTCCCTCAGTCTGTATTTCCCTCTTCCCCATTTCCATTGCTGAAATGCTTTCCATTCTCCAAGGTCCAATTTCTATTTCCTCCATGAGGTTCCCCCAGAATTATACCTCCTCCCTAATAAAAAAAATGAGGGAAAGAGGATCTTTACCTTCTCAGATCTTTAACAGTTCACACCATTATACCTTTCTTCTACTGTCATCAGAATCTCTTTTGTATTAAGTGTAACTTTCTGATAGTACTTCCAATCACTATCCTTATCCCATTCAATAAGATTGAGCAGAAATTGGTTATGTAGGAAGCCAGTATAGACTGACTCCATTAGAGTCAATTCTCAGTTCCTTGTATATGACAAGCACCATTTCTTTTCTGAATTTGCTATATTTCATGGACATGGTTAGTTCATGGAGTCATTTATTTTTAACTTTCTTTTGGATTCTTAGTATCTTAGATCATGAAGACAGCTGAAAATGCTTTCTCTTTGGTGCATAATTTCTGTATTAGAGAAGTTTGAGAGATCACGATGATCAGAGAAAATGTTTAGTACACTATTTGTTGGTCACATGACCCAAAACTCCAGTAAGCATCTCAAAGTTTCTTTATCTAGTCTGTGACCTTTTAAAAATTTGGATTGTTGGGGCAGCTGGGTAGCTCAGTGGATTGAGAGCTAGCCCTAGAGATGGGAGTCCTAGGTTCAAATCTGGCCTCAGACACTTCCCAGCTGTGTGACCCTGGGCAAGTCACTTGACCCCCATTGCCTAGCCCTTACCATTCTTCTGCCTTGGAGCCAACACACAGTATTGACTCCAAGACGGAAGGCAAGGGTTTAAAAAAAATTGGATTGTTATATTTCAATATGATTGATTTCCTTCATAATCCTTGTATTTTATACATTCAAAAATACTATTCTGAGAAAGTTTCCAAAGGGTCTATGACACACAAAAAGGTTAAGAACCCTTAGACTTGAAAAAAAGAAAGACCTCCAACCTATAGAGCAAATCCTCTAAGGAAAATTTCATGAGAAAATAGGAGAAAATATAACAGGATGAGAAAATATGGAGGCAAAAATTGGTTGCATTTTTTCTCTTTTTATGTCTTGTTATCATGAACTCTAGTTAGTGATTGGATACTCCTGTTGTATATGTCTCATGTTTAAATTATTTCCCTTTCTAAGGATTTCACAGCTCCTTCCAGCTATAGAGACAAAAGGTGTACCAATATCATAAGTTCACAAAACATAGTTAGGAGACCTGTGTTCTAGATACTTACCAATGATGTGCTCATGGGAAAGTTCTTTATCCAATTTGATACTCTATTTTTCATCTATGGAATGAAGATAATTATCTTTCTGCCACCTACTTCAAGCAATTGTTGTTTCATGAGTTGTTTTAAGGAAAATGATAAATAAACCTCGTGTGAATTATAATTATATCAAGATCTCTTCTGCCACATTTCTGGGAAGTTGGCTGCACCAAGGTGGTGTCTTCTATAGACCCAGCACAACTGCTTCCACTAAAGGGGAAGGGGTAAATGAAGACCATCCATTGAGGCAGCCCATCATTAAATAGATGGGTGAAACCAGATTTATATTTAGGCAAAAGGCTAAAGACCAGCAATTACTAAAGTTATAGCTCTGGTTGTTGGTCTTTAGGCTTTTTGCTTGCTCTTAAAAGACAATATCCGGGGTGGGGAGAGGGGCAGGGCATACTTTTTCTCTATCTCACTAGTTCCATGATCCCTCCCTGTGAGAACTATGGTCTTTGCACCTCACCTTGTGGTCCTCAGAGGTATCACTCCTTTAGGACCCTTCGGGGTGCCCCACTCCACACAACTACCCTGAGATTATTCTCCTGATCCACCTGCCAACTTTTCCACACTGTCCTCTCTGCCAGCCCAAAACTATGTCCTCTACCCAGATTTTCTAGGCCTGGGATGTGGTAAGTGCATAATAAATGCTCAGGGCCTTGACTTGAGATTTGTAATATTGGTCCTCAATTCTGAAATTTTTCTTTGCTTGCCTGTCCTTGTCTTTGCCCCATGTCATCCCATTGCTGCCCTGGACCCATTTCCTTTAAGTTACATGGGCACATCCCTTTGCCTTTGGCCCTTTACAGCCTGTCTGCTGCCCCCTTGAATGCAGATGAGTCCTAAAATTCTGCCTTTCCCAGAGTATCACTGAAAACCACAAACTGGAAGTCTCTGGACTACCCCGATCCTGAAGTTATACCCCAGGAAGCTTAAATCAAAGAAGAAAGCTACATCACATTGGCATGGGGTATACTGCCACTATTTAGTCTGAAATTAGCTGGGGAAGAGGCAGCCACAGAACACAGGAAACAAAGTTGAGAAAAGACCAAGGGTTATAACAGAAGAAAATCCATCCCTAGAAAAAGGCCCTCCTTTTAGCAGACATAGAGGGTCTGAAATAAGGACAAAGGAGCCTTCCTGCATGCATACCTCCCCTTTCCACAGAACCCCAGAGAGACACATTTACTTTCCACCCAAGCTGTCCAGCCTCAAGAGCAGGGTGCTTCCCAGGGTGCATTCCATCCATTCTTCAAGGATAGCCTAAGTTACCCATCAGCATTTCCTGGCTTCTTTCCCTCTAACCACATCTAACGTCCTTTCCAGAGCTAAATCTTATGATCCAAAGGTGCCACTAAGAGTTCTCTGAAAATAACAACAACAACAACAAATCATCTAAGGAGCCTGTTTGGGATGGCAATTCAGCAAGATGATATTTGGAAGAAGGTGCTTGAAGACTCCCACTTGGAGGGCAAGAGTCCATGGTTGAGGAAGTGAGACGCTGCTTCCCATTCTCTGAGTCCCAGGAGAATACTAAAACATGTTCTCACTCCTCTGATGTTCAAAGACCTCAAACTCACCTTTCCTAACTATGTCAAGAACTTTACTGAATCACTCAAATCCTACTTTGCTCTCCAACTTCCTCTCCCCCCACCCCGGGTATTCTGAGTGACTTCCTCTCCCAGGGGCTCCTAAGTCACAACAAATGCCCAGCACAACTTGACAGGCAATATTTCAAGCAACTGGGAGGAATAAAAATCAATTTTTGTCTTGAGTTTTCCTTAGAAGGGAGGAGACCTATAGCCATGTTGGTGAACCTATGGCATGTGTGCCAGAGGGGGCTGCTCCCTTCCCCCTCTCCACACATGCCTGAGGACATTTCTCACATCACCTGCCCCTCTTCCCAGCAGCCTAATGGGAGAACTTCCTCCCTCTCTTGTCTGGGGTAAGGGGGTGGCTCACATGCAGTGTGAGAGTGTAGTTTGGGTACTTAGTCTCTAAAAGTTTCTCCAACACTGCCCTATAGCATTCTTCTCTTTACAATTGTCCAGGGGTTCTTGACTTTTGTTTCTGTTTGTCATGAATGCCTTTGGTGGTCTATGTAAACCTATGGACCTCTTCTCAGACTAGTGCTTTGAAATGTATGCTGTAAAATAGTTAGAATTAGAAAGAAAATCAATTATATTGAAATATAGTTAATGAAATAGCTAAAAAAATCCAACCTCCCAGACTCTAGGTTAAGAACCTCTTCTTTAGAACATCCTACTTTCCTGCAATAGTGCTATAGTTCTCTTTCCCAGTATTGTTCCCCATCTTGAACAGCCTTTCCCCAAATAAAGTTGCCTTCTGGATTCTCAGCATGTCTAAAGGCAGGCAAGAATCTGTGTTTGTCTATAATACATTGTCTGCAAAAGCTGAAAATTGCCATCCAAAGCATTCCAAAACTCCTACAGAGCTCACTTCTCAAAAGGGGAGGGCAAGAACCAGGCTCTTTCAAACTGTCAGAGCCAAACTTTGGTAGTGTGTACTTCCTTCCAGGACTGTCTCAAGACACCGCATTCTGGAAAGTTTCAAGATTCAAGTGATGGAGCTCCTCAGCCCTACGTTTCCTAGACTTCCTGTGACCTATGGGAAAGAAGCAAAACCTGCCATATTTCTAGGACCCAAGTGGTGGAAATTCCCCATAGCATGGGAAGGGCAGAAATGTGTTTTTAAAAGTCAGAAGAAGAAAAAAAATACTCTAGGGCTCATGTTGCTAACAACAGGACTGCATTGGGTAACAAGAAAGGCTCTGCCTACTGCCAATACTGAGCCAGGAAATATTTCATTTTCCTTTAACTAATCTCTTTGTTTAGATTATTTCCTTTTCTCTGTGGGGCTGGTGGAGAACTGCCTGTTTTTGTAAGGTCCTTGGCCAGTGGAGATTGAGTCTTCTCATTTCCAGTCCTCGTAGCCCAATGAGACAAAGCTATTGTTTGTGAGGCTGAATGAGTCAGATGACATACTTTGGCACAAACAGCAAAGTAAGAGAAGATAACAGATAGGTATCTGCCTTCCAAGGCCAAGTGAAGTCCTTGCTCATGAGTATGCTTAAGACTGAAGAGATTTTGATTCAAATCAATTCACCAAACATTTATCAGTTACCTGCTATATCCAAGGTTTGCAATTGATTCTGGGGCAATAAGAACAACAACCAAAACAACCAAAACATGAAAAACCAATCTGTTGGTAGAGTTGTTACAAGGGTAAGTTGATCAGAGGTTTATCCCAGAGCACTGAAATTTATTGGGTCACCAGATTATACCAAAAAGGTCACTGGAAGTCATCTAGTCCAATGCCCTCATTTTATGAACAAGGGAAATGAAGTCTAGAGAAATTAAATGTTTGCTCTAAGGTCACATAGTCAGGTAGTGAATGGCAAATTTGGGATTTGAACCCAGATCTTTGGCTTAAAAAATCAAGTACTCTTTTCATGATACAATATTGGTTTGGTCCTCTAAGAAACAGAGAAGGAAAGAAATGGTAGGAAAAAGACCCTGCTTCATAATCTCAGAAAGACCTTCTCCAAATCCAAGTAATCCTTTGGTCCTTCATGTCCATCATTGTGAAACTGGAAGTCAGGGACTATTTATTGTTGTTTATCTCCAGCACTTAGTGTAGTGCCTGACACCTGGTAGGAACTTAATGAATTCTTCTTGACTTAAATTTATTCTAAATGCAGCATTGCCTCTCCATTAGTAGTGAAAAAAATATTTGTTTTCAGTAAAAGTAGTAAGTTATCTCTTCTGAGTCATTTCAATAAGGTTCATCTACTTTATGTATCAGTTTATTTCCTCTGCCTACCAAATCAAAGAGGGGAAAGGATATTGGAATGAAGATAATAATAATAAAAATAATTTGCTACTTGGTGTAGAGGATATAGAGCTGGCCTCAGAACTGGGGAGTCCTGGATTCCAGCTCTGCCTCTGATATATTATGTCTGTATGACCTTGAGCAAGTCTCATAACCTCTCAGTGTCCCCACACAATTCTCTAATGCTCTAAAAGTTTCGGAACTTGCCTTTATGCATCTACCTTTGATAGGGAAGTTGCCTTACTGCAATTTTTCTACACTAGTGAATTCATGGTCCTAGGCAAAATAAATTGCCTACACAACCCCAAACCTTCACAGGCATATAGTACTTTAAAGTTTATAAAAGAATTTGCAGTTTACAAAAGCTTAAGGTCTATAGAACTAATAGCACAGAGATAAATCTATATAGCACGTTTCACAGTGATTGAACATGAAGAGTCAAGAGACCATTTGAAATCAGTGAAGGTCATTCTTGGATAGCAAGGTAGGTCTAAGGATTGATGGTTAGTATCTATTTCTTCCTGTTATTTCTCTCCTTTCATTTTCTTTCTTCTCTGTTCCTTAGGAGAGAAGCAAACACACTAAAATTGAAAAGCGAACTTAATTTAGAACCCTAGCACATAGGCTCAAATACTAGTTTTCCTGCTGACCACCTCCTCATGTGACCTTAGGGAAGTCATTTAACTTCTTTAAGCTTTAGTTTCCTTGTTCATATATTGAAGATATTAGACTAGGTGACCACCTTTGCACTGTAAATCTATTATCCTTTGGGGTGACACTAGAGCATGGAAGTCCTTTCCAATTTCAAACACTAGGAACCTGAGCAGTAACTCTTCTTCTTATTTCTATACTAATAATCTCAGTTAAACTCAGAGAGAGAGAGAGAGAGAGACAGAGAGAGAGAGAGAGAGAGAGACAGAGAGAGAGAGAGAGAGAGAGAGAGAGAGACAGAGAGACAGAGAGACAGAGAGAGAGAGAGAGAGAGAGAGAGAGAGAGAGAGAGAGAGAGAGAGAGAGAGAGAGAGAGGAGAGGAGAGAGAGAGAGAGAAAGAGAGAAAGAGAGAGGAGAGAGAGAGAGAGAGAGAGAGAGAGAGAGAGAGAGAGAGAGAGAGAGAGAGAGAGAGAGAGAGAGAGAGAGAGAGAAAAAACAGAGAGAGGAGGCAGAGAGACAGAGAGCACTCATCCTCGATATTGATTGCATGGGGGAGAAACCCAAATGGGTCATCTTATATAACATCATCGGGATATAGTCCAACTATATGAGACCTTTATAGCACTTGTTCAAGAAAGAGAAGGGTAAGAAGAGAATTTAGACTTTGCCACATCCTTGCTAAGGGATGGTATATATATATATATATATATATATATATATATATGCATATGTATATATATATAAAATGATAATAATAGCAGGCAATAATATAGAGCTTTAAGATTTGCAAAAATAAAAACATAAAAATAAAACAGAGCTTTAAGATTTGCAAAAATAAAAACATAAAAATAAAACAGAGCTTTAAGATTTGCATAATTCTTTATAAATATGATCTCATTTTATCCTCACAACAATCCTAGGAGACAGGTACTATATCATGCCTATTTTATATATAAAGCAACTGAGGCAAATAGAGGTGAAGTGACTTGCCTATATTCACACTGTTAATGTGTCTGAAACTGGATTTTAACCCATGTCTTTCTTATTGCAGATAGAATATTCACCCCATTATGCCAAGCACTATTGCATTTCCCTCTTAACCCTCACAACAACTCTGAGAGGTAGGTGCTGCAAATACTAATAATCCCATTAGACAAGTAAGGGGACTGAGGTTCAAAGCCTTGGAAGGACCATTCCTTGTTCATGCAGCTGATAAGTAATGTCATCAAGCTAAAAGGAACCCAAGATGTCATCTTCTCCAATTCTCTTATTTTATAGATAGAAAAATAGAGAGCCCAGAGAAGCAGAGTAACTCCTCAAAGGTCATATATAAAGTGATCAAAACAAGTTTTGAACTCAGGTTGTGTAATTCCAAGTCTCACACTATTTGCCCATTGTACTCCAGTGCTTCTCAAATGTCCCAAAGGCAGAATTCAAACTTGAGTCTTCCTGATGGCAATTCCCACCTCTAATGATTATTACCTATGACACCTCGGGCAAGTCACTCAACTTTCCAGGGCTTTAGTCATCTCACCTGTTAAAAAAATTTGTGTCCTATGAGATGGTCTATCTGATTCCTTTTAATTCTAGAGCTTTAATTCCAACCACTGCTTCATATTTCCAGTGCTATGGCTGCTCCCAGTGGATGGATCCCTGGCACATACCTCTAACAAGGCATACGATCCATTTTCAAGACTATGGAGAAGGCCCATTTTATGTAGGCATTTCTCTTAAAAGCAGTAGACTACACTGCTGTTCCTTTGGCCTCTCCAGAAATAAAGCTGTATTCTGAAAGCCCCTTCAAAGGGGCTCATTATCTCACAGGCTGCTAACTATATACTCTGCACCACACTCAATAAAAGCATCATATAACTCTCTTTGAAATTAACAGCCACCTCTTGAGCTTTTCAAGTTATTAAAGACATTTGCCTCGCAGAGAGACCGTAAACTTGCTCTAATAGTTATTAGTCAGAGGAACAGAATCCCACTAAATCTCTCAGGGTGTTTCTAACAAAAAGTTTCTTGTGACCCAAACGCCAGGTTTTCTTTCTTGTCTGTTCATTCTAATTCCACTCAATTACTCTTGAGTAAGCGGTTTTATTCCTGTCAACTCATGTTATTTATCGAAGCCTGTTAAGGGGAATGGGGTTGAGTCTGTTAGAGAGAGTGGTTTGTGGTTCATTAAAAAAAAAAGTCTGAAGACAATCACCTATTGTGATTTTCATGAGCCTCATTCCAGCCAGCTCATACCTACTGGGTCCTAGACACCTTTCTTTAGTCACCAGGTTAGCTCTTCAGAAGAACAGCAGATTGGAAGGGTTACTGTAATGGGGTCTTGGATTTGCCTGGTCAGAGCCCTTGGGAATGAGCACTGGAAGGGTTTGAATTTAGAGAGATGCTCTCCTGAGACACTGTAGTGGTTGAGAAGGCAGTATTTAACTGATGAGCTTAAGGAGAAATGGAAGCCATTTAGCCAAGGAATCGTCCATGCCAGAGAAGGGAAACATTTCATGAAACCAAACAAAAATAAGACCAGAAATAGTTTTAGAGGTCATCTAGTCTTCATAGAAATCTTCAAGAAGGACTTGAATGATGATGATAAAAGTCATAGTTTTAGAACAAAAAGAGATCTTAGATTTCTTTTTGCCTGTAAAGAAACTTGGACCCAGGGAAGTAGGATTTGAACCCAGGACTTATTATTCCACATTTAGTTGTTTTCCCATCATCCAATCTGTTGCAAAACCAGTAGGGAAAGGAACAGTTTGATAGATGTATTTAACTGTCTGAATGATGAGGGAACACCAAAAAAAGGTATGATCTTGGTGCCCAAATGACTGTGTAAATTTGGGGGAATTAGGAAAAGTAGAAATTGGTTGATGGTGTTATAACAGGATTTTCTGGTAAGGGAAACACAAGAGGGAATTGCAAGCTTTTCCATCCTTGATCACAATGGACAGGCAATACAGGTATGATCTCATGTACCTGAGGGCCAGGTCACAATGTCAAGCTTCCTAGGGTTTCCAATTCAGTATCCTCATCTGTAATATGGGGATGATAATTTTGGGAGTACTTGCTTCATAGAATTATTGTAAGGACCAAATGAGATAAAATATATACAGTTCTTTTAAAATCTAACGCACTGTACATACATTGGTTATTATCATTATTATCTTGTTTTTACCTTGTTTGATGGGGTACACGCATAGGTGGATAAAATAATTCCTTTTTTATCATTTACAATTATTAAAAACTATTTTACATTAATGATGTGACTATGATTTCATTGTTGGCACCTTTTTGGATAGTGTTTAGATAAAAGCAATGTGAGTACAAGTCAGTGTCTCTGTTTAGTCTTTTTGCAAGACAATTAATTGAACAATGTTGGGAATTAGGAAGATTTTAGTCAGATCTTGCCTCAGGCACTTAATAGCTCTATAAATCTAGGCAAACATACTTTCTACCTCAGTTTCCTCATCTGTAAGGCATCTGTATTAAGGCAGCTAGGTGACACAGTAGATAAAGCACAAGGCATAGAATCAGGAAGATGAGTTGAAATCCAGCCTCAGATACTTAATAGCTGTGTGACCCTGAGTAAGTCACTTAACCTTGTTTCCCTCAGTTTCCTCATTTATAAAAATGAGTTGGAGAAGGAAATGGGAAAACTACTCCAGCATCTTTGCCAAGAAAACCCCAAATGGGGTCACAAAGAGTCAAATAGAACTAAAAATGAGTGAACAATAACAAGAAGATGTAGTTAAAGTCCCTTCCTACCAGGGTTGTTATGAAGGTCAGATGGAATAATAAATGTAAAGAACTTTGCAAACCATGTAAACGCTAGCTATTATGTAAATATTAGAGCCATGTTAATATTAGCTATCATTAATGTTCTGGGGATTGCTCAATAGGTAGATAAAACTGATGCTTTTTAAAATTGAATGTGAGCTCATATTTTGTAGACTCACTATAAACAACTTTGGATCAGTTCCACTAGTAGAGAAGACAACAGGCATGGTTTTAATTCCTTCCATGATGTCTCTAGACAGGTTGTCCCAGAAATCTCACAGTAGTTTAAAGTTTTGGTAGCTTATATAGTTGATGGTACCATTGACCAAAAACAAGTAAGCAACTAAAAAGCCTAAAATTAGTGCAATCTGTTTCCAATTGTGTTGCATGACCCATAACAAAAAGTGTTCACATCTTCAGTCCATTTCATACCCACTCATGGTTGGTCTACTTTTACAGACAGAATAATCTACCAAAGAATTTCCAGTGTTTCTGATTCATTCTTATGTTACTTTGCATTCTTAGGATAACAGAAGAACAAGTAGGGCCATTCACTCAACTGGCCTCCATGTAAAGTTCATTATCATGATGGTTTTGCATAGGGCCAACCTGCAACTCTATTGCTTCATCTCTTGATAAATTCATGGGAATGATTTCATCAGATGGGGATTGGTTGGCATTTCAGGATTCCTAATGGACCTTCTAGGTTGCTAGATGGTACAGTGAGATAGAATGCTGGATTTAGAGTCAGGAACACCAATCTCTCCAAGTTCAAATCCAGGCTCAGATACTTAACTAGCTATGTGACTCTAGATGGGTCTCTTAACCCTGCTTGCCTCAGTTTCTTCATCTGTAAAATTAAGTGGAGAAGGAAATGGTAAACCACTCTAGTATATCTGCCAGGAAAATGCCAAATGGAGTTATGAAGAGCCAGACATGACTGAAAATAAGTGAACAACAACAAAAAGACCTTCTTCACTACAAGAGCCATCACCAATTTCCCAATGGATATCATTCTGGCTAGTATTTACTTAATTGTTTCTTGATCCCACCTTTCATGGAATGGGTAACGAGTTGGCCTTTGAGGAAATTGTAATTATTATTATAATTATTATTGTGATGGTGATTATTATTACATACTATTGATCATGCTCTTCCTTAAATGTCAGTGTTCCTGAACAAAAATGGGAAGGGAAGTCTTCTTGGCAATCCAAATGGAGATGAAAAAAATTAGAGGTCAGTAAGAGACCTTGATTCTCCAGAATGTGTCCACAGTGGGCTCACCTGGGCTCATGATATGGGGCCCAGGTTAAATGATCAGGTGAAAGTAGAATTATTTCTTTCCACCGGAGATGTGGATAGTGCTCTTCAACAGGGTTGGGATGGGTTCAAGACTCCTTCCCAATCATTCCACCATAGCAGCAGAAACCTGATTACAGAGTCACTTGAGAGGAAAGTTAAAGTGGAATATGAGAATGGGAAGAAAGCTGGCTCTTATTCTTCCAGTTCTAAAAAGCATTGTAATCTTTAGATTACAAGAAAACTTAAAGTTCAGGCCTTCACTTTGAGCAAACCTCATTGATTGTGACCTGATTGACTAAAAGAAGATAGGAAAAAAAAAGCCCAATTTTACAACTTCATTTAATTAGATTCAGCTTTAATGATCCTCAAATCTCCACTTTAATTTTGTATTAAGGGAGCAAAACCTTTCTTTTTGCCTTTTACACTCTTCCTTGTACCACATTCATTTTTTAACTTAAATTTTTTTTTCTCCAGATTATGTTTTGGTGCAATTTTTAATAGTTGTTTTCTGACATTTTTCAATCCATGTTCTCTCCCAGCTTTCCCCCTTCTCCAAGATGGCAAATGACATGATATAGGTTATATGTGTGTTATTATACAATACCCATTTCCATGTTTATCATGTTATGAAAGAAGACATATTGTTTATACTAGAGAAACATTCATGGAAGAAATAAAATGAAGAATGGCATGGTTCCGCCTGTTCCTTCTATGGCAGTGTATTGCCTTTTCATCATGAGTCCCTTGAAGATGTCCTGGATCCTTGAATTGCTGATAGTAGTTAATCATTCAAAGTTGATCATAATATTTTATTGTTGTTACTGTATTTAATGTTCTCCTGGTCCAACTCACTCCATTTTGTATCATTTCATGTAAATCTTTCCAGGATTTTTTTTTAAATGATCATCTTGTTTGTTGTTTCTTATAGTGTAATTGCATTCCATTACAATAGATCTGAGTTCATAATTGCTACCCCTAATTTTTTAACTTTGGCTGAAGCATAGTAGATTCTGTTCCAGCTCTTTGCCTCTACTCTATGTATGATTCCCTGCTTTAAATATGCTTTTTGTAAGCAGCATATTGTGGGATTCTGGATTTTAATCCATTCTGCTCTCCTCTTTCGTTTTATGGGCGAATTCATCCAGTTCACATTCACAGTTATAATTATTGTCTTCCTCCATCTTATTTTCCTCATTTATTCTTCTTTTCCTCTTTTTTCAGCCTTTCTGTCTTCACAAATATTTTTGTTTCTGACTTCTGCATCCCCTAACTCACTCTCCTTTTTGTCCATCCTCTCACTTTTCTTGTTCCCTCTCCCCTTCTTATTTTCCTATAGGGTAGGGTTTCTCTAGCTAACTGCATGCAGATGTTATTCCCAGTTTGTGCCAATACCAATGAAAGCAAGGTTCAAGTATTGTCCACTCCCATCTTTCTCTCCACTGTATTGGTTCTTATGTGCCTTCTCATGTGAGACAATTTACACCCATTTTCAAATTGTTTTTATCACACTCATTTTTACACATATGCACATTTAATCATGTATCTTTCTCTCCTCTCTTGCTTCCCCCACACAAATAAAAATGGCAAGAGACAATGACTTGTATTCTTTAAAGAAAAAATAAAATCCTGGGTGACTACCTAACACCTAGGGAAGAAGAAATGTGGCAATTGTCTGAATGATTCGCCAATCTAAACTGGGATATAATGTTACTGTTTATTATGGATGTAACAAGGAATCTTTTCACCTGTGAAAAAGAAGGGCATTTGAGACCTAGGAGAACAATTTTGAGAGTCATGAAAGTAATATGGGGTAGAGGCCGGGAGCAATGCATGCAGGATAGGGTGAGTTTGCAAGTTACACAAGCAGAAGATGGTCTGAATATGGATGTAGTTATATTGGGATCCACCCATGCCTTCTCTCCCCTCCTTTGTCTTCTACTAGCCTATGGTACTCTTGCCCTTTCCTAGACTTATCTATCTTCTCCCTTCTACCCACTCTTCCATGCTGGCTGTTGTACCACCAGTGAAAAGCATTATATGTGCATTACATATGTATGTATATGGTTGGTTGTTGTCCTTTGTACTGAAAGAGGACCAAAATTACATCATTATGTTGGCATCTATGTATGGTATATCCATCTGCAGCTAATCAGACTAATAGGAACTTGGAAGACTCTACCACAGCTCAGTCTCAAATAGTCTGCCTGACCATTGGAGAAAGAAATGTCTCTAAATGTGTGGACCTCAGTTTCTTCCAGAGCTATCAAAATACTGCTTTGCCCATATAGCATAACACCCTCTTTGATGTGAGCATGCCGTGTTAGATGGTCCCTGAACCAGTGTCTCCCATGTCTCACAATCAATAGCAAAATGCTTCAGAGAGACCTCGAGGCTATCTTTCTATGGCTTCTTCTGACCTTCCTCCCAATGTCTGCTTTGTGTGAATTCTTCATAAAATAGTCTTTTAAGTAAGAGGGCCATCTTGGTCTCTAGATCATTGGGGGCAGGGAACATGTTCCCTCTTCCCCTTCCCTATATGTTGCCACGTAGGCAAAGCATCTGTCCATACTTCCCCAGTTAAAGATCTAATTTCCCCTCCCTCATTATATATGACCTTATTCAAAGGGAAGGACTGTGTCCTCTTAATCACCCTGTACCTTTATATATACTGGCTATTTGTTCATTATTCAGACACTACTCATCACCTCTGCCAAGGAGGCTCACAGTTTAAATGTGCACCTGTTGCTCTCTGTCATAATATCCCATTTTCCAAGCATACTTCCTTTCATAACCTCTCTTTAGGTATTTGTCTTTCTAAGTGGCACTTGATGGAGTTAGGCATGAGGTCTGTTTGGACATTAGATAACAGGAAAGCTGCCCTCCTTTGGAATTTTACCCAGACGCTTGAGTGTAAAGAAATACCTAAACTTCCACAAGATTTCTTCATTTATCTTAAAATACCTTAAAATTTCTACTCCAAGACACTCTGATGGCTTATTAGTTCTAAACACAAGTAAAGTTGCCCCAATATTATGCTTTAATAGAACCCAAAATGGGATTTAACCTACAAAAATAATAGCAGTTAACATTTAACATAACTTCAAGGTTTGCAAGGTTTACCTAAATTATCTCATATGAACCTCTTATCCTTGGAAGTTCTATTATCATTCCCACTTTATAGTTCATAAAACTGAAGGCATAGCTAGTAACCCAATGGATAAAATGCCAGGCTTGGATATGGGAGGTTCTGAGTTCAAAGCTGGCTTCAGATACTTCCTAGCTATGTGACTTTGAGAAAGTCACTTAACCCTAATTGTTTAGCCCTTACCTCCTTACCTCTCCTCTGCCTTGGATCTAATACATAGTATTATTTCTAAGGAAAGAAAGGAAGAAAGGAAGAAAGGAAGAAAGGAAGAAAGGAAGAAAGAAAGAAAGAAAGAAAGAAAGAAAGAAAGAAAGAAAGAAAGAAAGAAAGAAAGAAAGAAAGAAAGAAAGAAAGAAAGAAAGAAAGAAAGAAAGAAAGAAAGAAAGAAAGAAAGAAAGAAAGAAAGAAAGAAAGAAAGAAAGAAAGAAAGAAAGAAAGAAAGGAAGGAAGGAAGGAAGGAAGGAAGGATGGAAGGAAGGAAGGAAGGAAGAAGGGAAGAGAGAAAGAGAGAGAGAGAGAAAGAGAGAGAGAGAGAGAGAGAGAGAGAGAGAGAGAGAGAGAGAGAGAGAGAGAGAGAGAGAAACTGAGGCTGAAAGGCTTAATGAATTACCTGGGGATATAAAGTAAGTAGGCATCTGAGGAAGAATAGGATATGAACTCAGGTCTTCCAAATTCCAGATCTAGCACTCTGGCTAATGAATGAATTTATTGCCTATTTTAAATTAGTCTGCTTTGTCAGAAAGCAATTAATGAAATAGCTAAATTCTGACTAGAAAGCAGCTGTTACTCAATGGCTAGAGCATCAATAGTCAGGAATCAAATCCAACCTCAGATTCTTTCTAGCAGTGTGACCTTGGGCAAGTCACCTAACCTCTGTTTGCCCTAATCCACAAGAAAAGGGAATGGCAAACTACTTCTGTATCTTTGTCAAAAAAAATTCCATCAATAGTATGGTTCATGGAGTAGTGAAGAGTTGGACATAAATGAATAACAACAAAAATTCCTACTAAGTTAAACAACCAGGAGTTCTCTGTGTGTGTGTGTGTGTGTGTGTATGTGTTGCCACATTCAGGGTGAAGAGACTATAACTCCCATTCAAACACTTCAGGCAACAATACTTTCCACTCCCTTTTGTCACTTCGGGACCCTAAGTCCTGAGTTGAGCAATTCCAAAAGCTAAGCCCTTGGGGACTCTTTGCATGATTGGCCCAGGAGTGTGTGCTTTGTTTTGACTGGGACCTAGGCAATTTGTACATTAAGGGTTCGGTCCTTTAAACACATGGTACTTAGGGCATGGCTTTTGCTGGCCTTGGTACAATTGTGTTTTAATGTCCTGCCATGAATTTAGCTTCTGTTGTTTTACCACAAAGTGCCCAAAGCTGCATATAGCTGCACCTCGTGTATAATTACCCACATTGCCCCATTTGTGAACAAACTCAGTTCATCCTAGTTGGGGATGTTTATGTGACCAAAGAGAGTGGGCTGGATTCTGCTTGGGGGGGAAATAGTTGTGGCATGTGCTCCATCCTAACCACTCATTGCCTTTCCTTGACCTGCCCTTTGTGGAGAGCCTGGAATGTTAAATATTTCTTGTAGGTCTGCCCAGCTCCTACTTTATTTACACTTACTCTCCTCCCCTTCCCTGTGGCAGCTCCAGGGCCATTTTTTTCTCTCTCTCTAGTTGGAAGACCAAATTTCTGGTGGAGGCAACACATTAGGTTCCTTTGGACTAAATAAGATAATAATGAAATTAACCTCAACCTTGATTGGTTGTTATTTCCTCCCTCTGATTTATTAATATTGGGAGTACTTAACAGAGCATCCCACATGAAGCAATCTAGACAGTATTAAGCAATTTCTGGAAAGGTGGAGTCAGGAGAACTGAGACAGAGGGGCCAATTGAGGGAGAACATTTTTTTAAAGCCCACTGACACACTCATAATATTTGTTTTCTTCAAGGCAAAGAACACTTTATAGCTAGAGAACTAGAAGGGAATTTACAGGCCTTTCAGTCCAACCCCTGCATTTTACAGATGAGAAAGCGGAGGCACAGAGCAGTTAAGTGACTAACTTAGGGTCACATGACTAGCTAGTACCAAGACAGGACTTGAACCCAGGTTTTTCTGACTCCAAATCTAGTGTCCTTATCTTTTACTCCATGATGCCTCTTTTATCTTATTTATAAAATAAGTCCTTTAGAAAAAAGTTTCCATGGGGCAGCTAGGTGGCAAAGCTGATAGAGTGCTAGGTTTGGAGTTGGGAGAACCTGGGTTCAAATCTGATCTCAGACATTTCCCAGATATGTGACCCTGGGCAAGTCACTTAACCACATTTGCCTTGAATTTAGCATTGTTACTAAGACAGAAGTAAGGGTTTATTTTTTTTTAAAGAAGAGAAAAGAAAAGAAAGGAAAGGAAAAGAAAAGAAAAGAAAAGAAAGGAAAGGGAAGGGAAGGAAAGGAAAGGAAAGGAAAAGAAAAGAAAAGAAAGGAAAAGAAAGAAAAGAAAAGAAAAGAAAAGAAAAGAAAAGAAAAGAAAAGAAAAGAAAAGAAAAGAAAAGAAAAGAAAAGAAAAGAAAAGAAAAGAAAAGGATTTCCAGTTGTAGTCTTTACCTCTGACTTTCCTAGGGAAAAGAGTAGATGTGTGACATCCTAATCATGCAAATCCCTGAAGACATTTTTTCTCAACAAATCTATTTATTGTTCCCCCCTCCACTCTTCAAATATGTGCATAAAAGCCTTTGCAAAGAAAGTCCAGTTGTGGAGGTGGAAACCCAGAGATTCTGTGAATGTTTCAAGCCCACAGCAATTCCAGACCTCCAAAGGGGAAAGTTTTCAGTCTTCAAATTGCCATTCCCCAAAGCCAGAATCTTCTTTCAATGAACACTAAGAATGACAACTGCTTACCCCAGTGATAATTCATTTCTCTTCCCTCCCCTGTCTGTCACCCCTCCCTGCCTCCTGGGTTTACCAGCCAGCCACCTAACTTCCTTTGGGAGTGATGACATCTAAATATAGGTTCAAATACCCATGTTCAGGTCACTCAAAGTCAGTCTCACTTATCTCTATCAGCAGGTCATGAGGTTTACACCCAGCTGCTGGCTTCACATGGCAAGTGAGAACTTTAAATCTTTGTCCTGAAAATGACACTTGGCTTCAGAGAAGGATGGAAAGCAGACCCTGGGGTCTTTAGTCTCCCTTGACCCCCACCTCCAATTCCCATCACTCCCCCTCCCCCATTAGAATGAGAAAAATATTGGCTGAAGTAGATGCTTACACAGCTAATTCATTGATGTCTGTGTGCCAGGAGCCTGTTGGTAGTAAAGTTGGGGGAAGAAGCTTCCACGGTGAACTTGGAAAACAAAACCAGAAACATTCAACAAGGCTCACTGGGAGAACACATCCTCAAACAGTAAATCTAAAAAGAAAAAAAACAAGACAAGACAAAACAGGCAGTTAGTCTTTGCCATGACAAATTAAATGTGAAATTCCATGTAAGATTTTTCTCTGTTGTTGATCTAGGACTGGGGGGTGGTACTCTGCAAACATGGATGACTTTGTCGTAGAGATTTATGAATTATCTGCTATCAAGGAGGAAGAATTTTGCTTATCTGAAATAAGGATACATAATCAATCTTTTTATCATCTTTAGGTTTTGTCTGGTTACAATCAGCCACAGGAAAGGGTTATGGTATGTTTGCACCTTGTACACTACTGTTTTATGATCCAGATAGCACAGAGTGTGGACAGGTAAATTATAGATTTGAGCTGGAAGGAAACTTAGAGACCACCTAGTGCTGTACTTGGAGAAAGACTGCATTCCCCCTCTTCTCCGTGCCTGAGGACATTTTTGCATGCCCCACCTCTATTTCTAGCTGCCCAAAGCAAGTACTTCCTCCCTCCACTCTTTCAGGTAATGTGAGGGCTCACAGAGAGCTTGAATTTGCCCTCTGGGCACTCAAACTCAAAAAGGTTCACCAATGCTGAGTCCTAGTTCAACCCCATCATTTTGTAGATGAAGAAAAGAAAGTCAGAAAAGCTGAGTGACTTGCCCCAGGTTGCTCATGCAGCATGGGGCAGCAACCAGATTCAGACTTGAGTCTTTTTGGACTCCAAATTCTATTCTCTTTTGACTGTGCCACCTATATTTGCCTGTTTCTTTTTGCGTAGAATACTGGGATTCATTTAAATGGAACAGGAGTGACTTTTGATAGAGCTGAGTATCCTTTTGCCCTCCAAGCTGAAGAGAATGAGATATCTATTAGCTCAACCCAACCATCAAGGACCATAATCCAAGCATGGGCTTTCTCCAGGCAAGGCTTCCCCCAGCAGATGTTCTGGTGAACTTGGAGAGAAACTGTGCAGAAGGAGAGATGGTTTTGGTCACACATGAGGGATGAAAGAGAGGCTAAAATAAGAAATTAAAGAAAGTCCAACCCAACCCAAACCCTCCCTTCCACTCTGACATCTAAATGAGGAAACAGATGGATGCGTGTGAGAAAACTAAGCCTGGCACTTTTAATGTGGGCAGTGGCTTTCATCTTTGTTTTATCCACAGGCTGCAGTTAAAAATCATCTATTTTGTAACTGATGGTTAAACAGTAGGACTTCTTAGAATGGGACATCTAATATGGGCCTTGAGAAATCTTTCCCACTTTGAAATCCAATTTGGAGAAAAAGAATCCATAGAAGGAGGAGAAAAACATTCCCAACAAGAGTCAAACAAGATCAGAAGAATTGGAATAAAATGGAAACAGTAAATACACATTAGAAAGCTAAACACACTAAAATCTTGCTTTTGGCAATTTACATTAAAAGTATATTTGTTTGCTAAACAGTTTTCAAAATGCATCCTTTTGGGTCTTCTTTGCTGGATGGTTTATCGTTTATCTCTCAGAGTTCAAAGGCTGTCTTCCCTGCAATTGCTGGGGAATCCAAGATACACAACTTTGTTTACAGAGTGAACTGGTGCTGATAAATGGCCTTTCTATCAAACCCTCCCTTTCCTTTTACTAATTAACATTCTTAACATTTGACATGACAGTGATATTTTAGAGGGTTAGATAATTATGTCTGTAAATATATATATATATATATATATATATACCATATCCTCAGTGTGAATTATTGCTCATTGAAAGAAAAAAAGAATATAGTGTTGTATTCAAGTAAAGAAAAAGGCCATTTATGTTCCTTTTTTTTTTTCAAGTGGAAAATGGCTAATGGATTTACTCTATCTGCCATAGTGTTACCAGTGGATCATTAGCTAGTCCTTCTGGAAAAATATTACTGGCAATAGAATGAATGAATGAATGAATGAAGCATTTAATAAGTACTTACTATGGGCCAAGCACTGGGGATACAAACAGGCAAATAGGTGTCACAGTGAATAAGCACTCCTGGACTTGGAGTCAAGAAGATCTGAATTCAAATATGGCTTCAGACACTTATTAGCTATAAGACCTTAGGCAAGTCATTTTATCTCCCCCTGCTTCAATTTCTTCATCTATAAAATAAAAATAATAACATCTATACCTCTCAGAGTTGTTGTCAAGATAATATGTAATAGAATTTGTAAAGCACTTTGCAAACTTTAAAGCATTATATAAATACTTTTTGTGACCCAATCCTTTTAATCATGTCCAAATCATAATGAATCCCTTTGAGGCTTTCTTAGCAAAGATTCTGGAGTGGTTTGTCATTTCTTTCTCCAACTCATTTTATATATGAGGAAACTGATGCAAACAAGGTTAAGAGACTTGCCCAAGGTCACACAGCTAGGACAAATCTAAGGACAAATTCAAACTTAGGTCTTCCTAGCTCCAGTCCCTGCACTCTATCCAGTATACTTCCATTGTGCCTACTATATAAATGCCAAGTATTATTATTTCCAGTAAAGATGAACAACCACTTTTCATAATCTTAGTGAGTTGCTTGGAGTACTGAGAAGTAACTTATCCAGGATGACCTATCCAGAATAATGCAAAGGCATAGGAGTCCTGGTCTTCATAACTCTGAAGCTTTGCCCTCCATCTACTACTCCAAGCTGCTTCTTACAGTATCCTAGGATTTTATATATATATTGGTCTTTAAGGGACTTTAGAGAAAATTTAGTGTGACTGCCTTATTTTACAGATGGGGAAATTGAGGTTCAAAGATCATTACTTGTCCATAGCTGTCCTTAGAACAAGTATCAGAAGTGGGTTTGAACCTAAGTCTTTATGATTCCATGTTCACCATTTTTACCACCATGTTTATGTAAGAAAGAGGAAGAGGAGAAGGAGGAGGAGGAGGAGGAGGAAAAGGAAGAGGAGGAGGAGTAATGTTTGTCAACAATTACAGAACACTTTAAGATTTGCATAGTTCTTTATATACATTATCTCACATTAGCCTCACAGTAGCCCTGTGGGACCTTTATTCAGACATCATCTCTATCTTACAGAGTAAGAAACTATGGCCAAAAGAAGTCAAGAAATTTTCCTAGGTTCTCATAGCCACCCAAAGGAGGATCTGAATCCAGGCTTCCCCAATTTCAAGCCTAGCTGTCTATCCCATTTGAATTAGAAAAATCCACAAGTTGATTCCCAATAGTTATTGGTTGACCTTCATGCCCCCATCACCCCCTAACTCAAGAGAATTGATGAGATCATAGGATCATGTCCAGACAAAACTATCTCAGTAAAATGCTAAACCAAGTTGCAGGTAACTGACAGATCTCAAATTCATCTTTAAGTCAGGGGGTTGTCTATCCCAAGCATTTGAAGACGTCCCCCAATGGAATGGGCACATGAGAACAATTTGGTTCCATAGCCATTACTCACTAGTGACAAGATGTTAGGAGAAGGAAGTAGCTCTAAAAGCCTTTCAGCCATATAGGTTCTCCACTGCATTGGCTTTTGTCTTATTTCAAGTATACAAGGTATCCCAAGGGGAGTCCAGTGTACCTGTCACTCAAGCTAGGCTTTGGATTCAACAAGACCTCTTAGTCTGTGTTCTGTGACTTCAGTTAAATAAAGACAATTTGTTCTGCAAAGACCAAAGCAAACCGAGAAGATCTCAGAGTAGTTTTGCCATTGTAGGAGAGAAGGGAAAGAAATCCATCCTCTTGAAAATCTGATCCCAATACTGCTTGGGACATATAGTATTCCTTGAACCACTCAATGGCTTTGTGTGGACTTTGCAGTATGCATCAAAGCGTAGACATGTAAAGTCTAGTTATCTGTGTTCACTCTGGCATTTTGCCACAATAAGGAAGCATGTCTTCTAATAGCCTCTACCTTCAGCTAAGGGCTAGGAAATAACAATAATAGACAATTACATTTCTGAGAACTCCCAGAATTACCAGAGCAGACCTAGTCCCTGCCTTTGAAGAATGAACAGTCTAATAGAAAAGATAGGATTCACATTGGCAATGCCATCATATTTTTAATAATAATAAATAATTCATGTAGTGCATCAAAGCTTAGAAAGTACTTTCTATCTAATAACCCCATCAATTGCTTCATCCTCATTTTGCATTTTATGAGGTACTTGTTGTTTGAGGCTCAAATAGTATAACTTACATAAAGTCAATCAGTCAATAAACATTTATTAAATGCCTACTATGTGCCAGGTATTATGCTAAGTGCTGGGGATAAAAATGCATATGCAAATTGCCTACTAACTTTAAAGAGAGAGTTGTTATTATTGTCCGCCATTATGAAATAAGATAGCATTTTAAAAAGTGCTTAGTACCATTCCTGGAACATAGGTACAATATAAATACTTATTCCCCTTCCTTCCTCTTCCCTCACTTTACATATGAGGAACTGAGGTTGAGAGAGGTCAAGCCTGACAAGATTTGAATTCAGGTTTTCCTGATTCCAAGTTCCATGCTCTATCCACTATGCCTTGTACTATCCTCAAAGAATCTAAGTGGCAGAGATTATTGCAGAATCTAGACCTAAAAGATTCCTTCCAAGATCTGGAGTATGTGGGATGTTCAGGGAGTTCTAGCACCATAGTATGAGGGCTTGCTGAGCTCTTTTTGAAGCTGTTCATCTACCTTTGGTGTCTTCTTTTCACCCAACTCTTACCTGTGGTCCAAGAAGCTTTATTAACCATATTCTGGTAAAACCATCCCAGCAGCTGGGCTATGCCAGTTTGACTGAAGCCTACAGACCTCAAACCTATCAGGGAATTGGTGAGGCATCTACCTCCTGCATGTGAAGACTTCCCCTGGCAGAAGATATAGGCATATACAATTTGTTCCAAAAGCCATGAAGGCAGCAGAAGCAGCCTCTGTGGAATATTTAAAGCTTGGTCAGACATTGAAGGCATCAAGGTCATCTATAGCATTCTGAGTAATTGCTAGTCATCTTGACTTTGTCTTATCAATGGACCCTAATGACACTAGAAGAGAAGAGAAAGCAAGATAACTGTGAAACTGCCTTACCTAGATTCACTTCATCTGAGAGTCAAGAAATCACCCATGATGCCATTGATCCTCTTTGAAATGAAGGATGAACAACAACAGCCCCAAAAGTCCTCAAGCTTTTGTTTTCCTCCAAAGACTACCATCCTATTATTCTTTGCTATGGAGATGCAGATATACTAAAGGAGAATTCAGAGACTTGAGTATGTGCATACAATTGTAAATGTAAGCTTCATACAATTCAAGCCATTCTTTGGAAAACTTAAGGCATGCTCTTTTGAGAACCAATGATCTAATTTAATTTAAGTCATTTGATACATGAGGAAAGAAAGGCTCAGTGGAGTGATTTGCCCAGGGTACAAAAGTCTTGGGTAGCAAAACTAGGGTTCAGACCCAGAGTTTCTGTGCACAATTTAAGCACTCTTTCCACAACTTCATGTTGTATCAAAAAATGCAAAAGGAGCCCAAACTAAATCATAAAATTCAGAACAGCTAATCCAGGTGCCCTATTTGATAGATGTACAAGGGCAGGATTCCTAGGAAAGGTGCTTTTTGAAGAAAGGAGGGATGGAGATGGGAAGAAAAGGGTGGAAGGCTTTTGGGGTTAAGGAAATGGGTCATAAAAAGTCATAAATGAGCAAGTCATACATGGAACCATATATCAAGCAGGTCATGATTATAAGCTTGGTTGGCATGGAACAAGAGTGTTGGAGAGTAATGAGGAAAAAAGCATAGAGAAAAGATCTTTTTGAGTGGACTATGTTAAAAACTAGACAACAAAATTTAGCTTTGAAAATATAGTTACTAATAACCTGATAGGGTAAGCATTAAAAAGTAAAAAGTAGGCCCTGGAAGAAGGGTTAAATGAAAATAATTTGTTCCAAGGACCATGGAGACAGCAACAGAAGCAGGAGATGTGAAGTGCTTAGAGCTCAGTTAGACATTCAAGAAGCCAAGGTCAATCACTGCATCCTGAGTCATCACCAGTTGTCTTGAATTTTGTCTTGCCACTGGACTCTAATGACTCTGAAAGAAAAAGTAAGGCCATTGACCATATGCAACTCTGTCTCAGTTAAATCCAATTTATGCCAGTTAAAAGACATCTCTAATGATTTTGGTCCATTATGTACAAAATACAACGACCAACCAATAGTGAAATGTAATTTTTTTTTTTCAGATTTTGTGTTTGCCGGTATTTGAAGTAGTACAAAAGAAATACTCTAAGGGCTTCAATAATTTCCTACCTGAATGAAATTATGGTTCTCCAGGAATTTGGTATGAAGCCAGGGACACAGAAAGTCATCTCTCTTGGGAAAGATTTCCCAACTGCCTTGACAGATCATAATTGATGCTGCTTCCAGGAGGAAAGGAGGTGGAACTAACAACCATGAACACCTGCTTCTGCATGTGACCATCAGCTCTCCTGTGTTTACAGTTTGCAAAATTCTCCAATTGAGGCATTCCTTATGTTAGCAAACAGTGTTATCCCTATTTATAAAAGAATAAAACTCTAAGCCCATGGAGTTCTTCATGACACACCAAACTGAAAAGATATGATGGTCAGCAATAGTTCATAAACATAAGATCTTGAACAGATCTGTGTCAGTGAAATTGGTAATAAATTGGGACTCTGGGGAGAGATTTCTGGCTCCTCCCTATGGAGGTCTGTACTTACATTCTTCAGTCTGCATGAGAGGCCATAAATCCACAGGGTAGGAGAAAGATTGACCCTCAGGCTTCATCATGATGACCCTTCTTCCTGAGGAATCATATGCTTATTTCTAAATATCTTGTTCCTGCTCTCTAGACCAAGGGGCCTCAGCAACCACTTCCCAACCTGAATGGGGCAGGCCTTTGTGAAATAATCCTGCCTTTTGGAAGGGTTACAAATGTTTTAAAAGAGACTGTGGGTTTTCATTGGATCCAGCTTTTCCCTCCTAGACATTTCTCATTTGTGTAAAATGACATTGGATACCCAAATAACCTAATATAAAGATCTTTTATGTGAGAGACATGCTCTATCCACATTTCCTAGAGGAGTAGAAATAAAATGATAAAATATCATATATCAAAAAAGAGAAAAGGCCCCAGTTCCATTTATATGCTTTTTACTCATTCACCTACTTTTATCTCCCACTTTTATCAGTTGCATATGCCAACACAGCACTACTAAGATACTAGTACCATATTCACAAAAACGGTAGTGATGGATATGGCAATAATGATAATAAAGGGGAAAGTATGCAAGAAATACAGACATGATAAGTAACAATAAATATATTTGTTTGGGGTGTGCTTTGAACTGAATTGAGAAAGAGAATTAAAACTTCTTTTTGAAGCTTGTACTAGTTCAAATAGTTTATGACTCTGTAAAAAGTTAACATGAGAATACAGAGAAGCATGGGAAGAATTATATTAACTGAAGAAAGGTATAAGAAGAACCAGGAAACAGCATATGCAGTGAGTGCAACAATGTAAACGCAAAAAAAGACAATACAAACAAAAGCTGGGTAATTACAATGACTAAGCATAGATACAAAGATGGCATGAAAAAAACAAAGCTTTCTTCCTTCCATCCTGAGAAAGATGTACAGATTTACTACACAGAGTACTTTTTCTAGTCATGATTTGGTATAGAAATATGTGAATTTGGGTAGCTTTTTACATTTTGCTTACTATTGCATGAAACATTGGGTTTTCTTCACAGTGTATGTGTGTGTGTGTGAGTGAGTGTGTGTGTGTGTGTGTGTGTGTGTGTGTGAGATACTTATTTTTCAGGGCAAGGTTTTTTCTTCTCTTTCTTTCTGAGACTTTCACTGGAGCCAAATTTGTCATTTAGAGCTTTTAATGATGTTCATTCTGTCTGGACACATACAGTAAACACTGTTCAAATTGGTTGGTGTGTTAGCTAATTTTATTCAAATGTCTTTTTCTTCCCCCAGTATACAGCATAATATAGCAGACAGAAAGCAAGAAGGACTGACATATTGGCTGTGTGATTTTGGGCAAGTCACTTGATTTCTCAGTCCTCTAAGCTACTATTCTAAGACTGAGTTACAGAAAAAGTGCTAACTTGCTTGGGCAGAGAGAGTCATCTCTTCATAATATGTATAATATAATTACACTCACATGAATAAAATCATAAATCCAGGCTTCTTTCCTATCTTTTCTTTCTATCTCAAGATACTCTGGGGAAGGTAGATATATTTGGAATTTAAGATAATATTAAAACAGAAGAGGGAACAAGAGAAGGAAAGAAATATTTATTAAGCATCTACTATGTATCAGGAATTATGCTAGGTGCTTTACAAATATCTCACTTGACCTAAAAATGATATGAATTTTTAAAAGAAATTAATGACTATGACAGTTTTAAGGAAGAATACCAAAAATAAATAACTCAAATAACCGTGGGATCACAAATTATTTTCTCCAGCCCTACCAATAACAGCACCTAAAGAAAGAGGAAAGAGGCTTCCCTAAAACAAAGAATATTTAGGTTAGATGTGATAAACAGTCACCACACAAGGAGAGCTACTTCAAAACTGGTAATGATTACAACTGACATTTACTTAGCATTTTAAAACTTCCAAAGCCCATTGCATCATTTGATCCTCACAACAATCCAGCGGGGTTAAGTCCTGTAGATATTAATATCTTCATTTTAGAGGTAAGAAACTTAAGATAGGAGAGATTTAATCACATTCCTTTAAAAAAAAAACAAAATCTTTACCTTCTGTCTAATATTCAATACTATGCATCAGTTCCAAGACAGAAGAGTGGTAAGAGGTAAGCAACTGAGGTTAGGTGACTTGCCCAGGGTCCCATAGCTAGGAAGTGTCTAAGGGATTATCTGGACTCAGAACTTCTTAATCTCAAATCCAGCACTCCATTCTTTATTCCCATACTGTCTGATATAATTGAAAATAGGTTCTGGTTCTCCTGTATCTAGAAGAGTTTCTGTCTTCCAGATAGAAGAAAGTAAGCTGGAAACAGTGAGTTTTCATATACAGTTACAGACGTGTGTGTGTGTGTGTGTGTGTGTGTGTGTGTGTGTGTGTGTGTGGGTGTGTGTTTCCAGTAATTTGGTTTGTTTTTGGTGTTTTTTTTTCCACTTTAAAGGAGTTGGGTATTGGCCTGAATAAAGGATAGCTCAAAAGAGAGCTAATGCACTTATAAGGCAATAGTAATAACTGCTTAGCAACAGTTGACCCAGGCATGAAAACAAGCATTGGTTTGGGTCCTGCAGGGGTGAAGGATGAGGCCTGTAATTCTAAGAACAGATAGAAGTTCAGGGTTCACTGGTCTTGTTTCCACAGTGATTTAACTAGCTGGCTTGACTATACAAAGGGGAAAATGCAATACATTTTGCCTCTCCCTCCTATTCCCATTGGGTTTAATTCCCAAAATCTGTTTGTGGAGTGAGCTCGCATGGATTTCCCATAGGTAAATGTTTGCATTACCTTAACTAAAGAATCTGAAAGTAGTTATGGGAAGTGTAGAAATAATGGAAACCGAGCATTGAGACAATATGGGAAGAATCGAAAAATGGACATTCTGCCTACCAAATGGGTTTTGATTTGCAGGAATGAATTAAAATGTTCACTTTAACTGGTGCAAGTAGTGACAGTCCTGGTCACACATTTCCAAAAAAATATACTCTTAGGTACAGCCTTCATTAATGCTATTCTAGGGTTATACTTTTCAATTTTTTTTATTTCATAGATCACCTCAATAAGACAAAAAATCCCATGGATCATCTCTTCCACCTGCTCCCACTTGGCAAGTGCAAAAATAAAACAAAACAATGTGCCTTCCTCTGCCAAAAAAACCCAAGCCTACTCAGAATAAATTGAAATAATAATACTTCAGTTGATGAAACATCAGTGAGGTGGGTGTCTGTTATTTATTAAAGACCGTAAGTAAATTGATTCAGGCCAGAATTAAGACATCAAGTTGATGTTACATTAATATTACAAAGAGACAAGGAGACGATGAACTATTGTTACAATAAAAACAACAAAAGCTCATGTTGCATTGGTCTTTATGGTTACAAAGGGGTTTTTATTCATTTATTTTAAAACCGTTACCTTCTGCCTTAGAGTCAATACTGTGGATTGGTTCCAAGGCAGAAGAACATTAAGGACTAGGCAATGGGAGTGAAGTGACTTGCCCATGGTTATACAGCTAGAATGTGTCTGAAGCCAAATTTGAACCCAGGTCCTTCCATTTCTAGGTCTAGCTCTCAATCCACTAAACCACCTACCTGCTCCCACAAAGATTTTAAAACAGGCATTACCTTATTTCATACAAACAAGCATGATGTGAAGTAGAGAAAGTGTCATCCCCATTTCACAGATTAAGTCAAGTGACTTTTGAAAGGCCATAGAGCTAGCAAATGGTAAAGTGGATAACAAAAGAAGAATTTCCTGACCCCAAAGAGCCATTCTGTCCTACTATAGTACCTCTCAAGAAATGATGAGGGCTTAAAGTAGCCATTGTCTTTAGAGGAGGGTTAAGGGTCAAAATGAGAAAGGGACAAAAGACCAGAGGTTAACATATGGCTCTGCTTTTAACAAGCTTGCTTCTTTCAGAAATATTTCACAGTCATTGAAGGTCATGAGAAGAGAGGTTAATTTTCTATAGAAGGATGATATGTCTGTCTCCAAGTTGTATTTGTGTTGGGTTATCTGACCTACATCAGTGATATTCTTGAGGTGGGCACCTGCTCTAGTGATGCTCATTGTAGCCCTGATCAAGCCATGTCTTCAAAGTCTTTATCTTTAAGGAAAGATACCTGTTCTGTTTTCTTTCTCCTGTAATTGGATTTTTCTTGAGTTCTGAATCCTCAGATGGTTTTCAGATGATGCTGGATATGCAACCGATTTTCTTTTATTAGCATTTCTCTTGTTTGATGCCATTTCTAGTTTTATTTGTTTTGTTTTCTAACCACTAATGAAGTGATTTCCTCTCTTTTCTCTCTGAGTCAGAGAAGCCCTAGTGGATTATGATTCAGTCCAATCTGTACATATCACTTTCTACCTAATCAGCCCAGAACTCACTTGATTGACTTAATATTTTTTAGAAACAAAATGAATTTTCTTTTGAAGATGTGGAAATCACCTGGCAGTCACCGAAAGATTGTGTTCAAATTATTTGGATTCTGTCAACCTCCTAACCACACCAATGCAAGCCAGTAGCATAAGTTATCAGTATAATATTTAGAACTAATCCCCAGGTCAGAAGTCACATTATTGGGTTCTGCTAGAGATAATGAGTAGGAATCAGCTGTAACTAAACAATATGGATTTTATAGCACTGTACAGACCCTCTATACAAAGGTCATTATCACTCAGTCACTTGAGTTAACATCAGACTTATTTCCTCCAGGGCAATTTGCTTACCCTCTATTCTGATGGGAACTTTCTCTCTATGTTGTTCAGTTGTGTCTGATTCTTTGTAACTCCATGGACTTGTGCATGAGATTTTCTTGGCAAAGATACTAGACGGATTTACCATTTCCTTCTTCACTGTGTCCCCATTTTACAGAAGAGAAACTGAGGTAAACTGAAACAGACAGGTTAAGTGATTTGCCCAAAACCATATAGCAAGGAAGTTTCCAGGATGGTTTCAAACTCAGATCTTCTTGACTCCAGGCCTTGGTATTCTAGCCACTGAACCATGTATCTGCTACAGGAAGTAAGTTTAGACTTTTGAAGATTTTCCATCCCATCTAGGCTAAACTACAATGTTGCTCAAGATGATTAGGGTCCTCCCTGGAGGAGAGACATGGTAGTATACTGAAAAGAACACAAGATTGATAGTCAGGGTTCAAATCCAAACTCTTCTACCTCCTGCCTGTGTGACCTTGAACAAATCACTAACTCTGGGTACCAAAGTCCTCATTCGTAAAATGTAAAAGTTAGTCTATATGGTTTCTAAGGTTCAATAAAGCTAAATTCTGTGAGCTTTTGGCTGTGACAAGTGATGAACTCCAGGAGTTGAATACCAACCCTAGAGCAAAAAAATGTCTAATGTCTTCTTTATACACATAATTGTGGTCACTCTGGGAATGAAGAATGTTCTTCCTGGTGATGTCTCCCTCCAGAGCAGGGCAGAATGAGCAACAAAGGAAAGGAAATTACATGGAGGTGAATTTCAGCTCAGGACAATGGATTTGTAACTGTGGAATTTGCCGTTGTTGGGACTAGATGACTAGATGCCTTGTGCAGCAATGAGAAATATTCAATCAGAGGCTAAAGGGAGTCAAGGTGGAATGGGAAGAAATACAATAAAAGAGATTCTTTCCTTAAGAAGTTAGATTATATAGCATCTAAGGTTCCCTACCATTGAAGCATTTAGGGTCCAACTGTGTATCTGCCTGATTTAACCTGCTAACTCACTATATCCATAAGGACCTAATAAAGGTTATTCCAGAGAAATTGGTTGGTTGACTGGTGAAATCTTTCTGGACTATCTTGGTCCTCATTTCCTCAGGTATCAATGGAATGCAAGTGATATAATAAAAATGGTGGTGTTGGACTTGGAGTCAGGCAAGATCAGGATGTAAATTCCCTCCTTTAACTCAATAACTGTATGAAGTTGGTCATGTCATTTCCTCTGAATGAGCCTCAGTTTTCTCATCTGCCAAAGTGACATGCCTAAAACATGTAATGGATCAAATCGGTCTGCTTAATAAACTCCCATAGCTCCCTGGTGCCTCTAGGATTACCTTGTGCTGGCATTTAAAGCCCTTCCTAATATGGCTCTAATCTATCTTTCCAACCTTATGACACATTCTTCCCTTTAAACAGTCTTTTATCCAGTTGGACTAATCTTCCTGTTGCTCCTCACACATGAGATGCCAGAACCTTCTCAATCCCTTTGCAGAGTCTGTCCTCTGTGTTTGGAATGCTCATCTCTCCTAATTTGCATGACTTAGAATACTCAGCTTTTTTCTAAGCTCAATTCAAGCTCTATCTGCTGCAAATGTCTTTTTCTTGACCTCCACCGAACCCTCCCAGATATGTATTTTGACTTTTTTTTTATTGAGAATCAATATGGTAAGTGGATAGAAAATCAGCCTTAAAATCACATAGACCTGGATTCAAGTGACTCCTTGAATATATCCTGGCCATGGGACAATTTGCCTTACTTCTCTAAGAATAACTTCTATCAAAAGTTTATATATAATGTAGTGAACTGATTATTATCTCTTGTCTTTCCTATTAGAATGTGAGCTTCTTGTCGGGAGGACTCTTTTAGCCTTTCTTGGTGCAATGAACAATTGGCTAAAGATAGGGTTACCCATAGCACTGCTGCATTTATACCCCAAAGAGATAATAAGGAAAAAGACTTGTACAAGAATATTCATAGCTACACTTTGTAGTGGCAAAAAAATTGGAAAATGAGGGGATGCCCTTCAAATGGGGAATGGCTGAAAAATTGTGGTATATGTTGGTGATGGAATAATATTATGTTAAAAGGAATAATGAACTGGAGGGATTCTAATGTGAACTGGAACGATCTCCAGGAATTGATGCAGAGTGAGAGGAGCAGAACCAGGAGAACATTGTACACAGAGACTGATACACTGTGGTACAATTGAATGTAATGGACTTCTCCATTAGTGGCAATGCAGTGATCCTGAACATCTAGAAGGTATCTATGAGAAAGAACACTATCCACATCCAGAGGAAGAACTGTGGGAGTAAAAACATGGCAGAAAAACAACTGCTTAATTACATGGGTCGAGGGGGATATGATTGGGGATGTAGACTTTAAATGAGCATCCTAGTGCAAACATCAACAACATGGAAATAGGTTCTGATCAGGGACACAAAGTAATACCCAGTGGAATTGCACATCGGCTATGGGAAGGGGTGGGGGGAGGGGAAGGAGGGAAAGAATATGATTCTTGTAAGCAAGGAATAACATTCTAAATTGACTAAATAAATTTTTAACAAAGATATGGCTACATACTCTTTGTTACCACATGATGAGAGGACAGGGAATAAACAGAGCATAGCTGTATGTGCTCTGAAGTTGAGGGTAGGGTCTTCCATTACGAATTCCCAGAAATGGGTTCACAAATTCACATATAGAATGGCAACAGGGAAAACAAGCTACATGTTACAATGACCAGGCCATGGACATTGGCCATTCCCCTATTACATCTGTATCTTCAGTGCTTAGCACAATATCTGGCACCTGGTAAGCACTTAATAAATGCTTCTTGTTTGATTGATTCACATAGAAATGGTTAATAACTTGATTGATGAATGAACATCTAATAAAATTCTGGCTCCATTCCTAAATCTCTAGCCTTTTCCATCTCTTTTGCCAATAGACTCCTCACCCTGGAGATTCCTCTAGCACTGAGGTCCTTCCCTCTTATTGGTGAGAGATCTCTTCTCTGGCCAGAATCATCATTTCATGAAGTATTCAGGCATCCATGCTCATTTCCATCTTCTCTAGGCACCAGACACTTATTCTCTTCCCAAACTTCTTTTCCTTTTTTAGCTCTCTTTTAGTTTCTCCCATTAGAATAGAAGCTCCTTGAGGTTAGGGAATATTTGGGGGTTTTTGTGGGGGGAGTGGGGGAATTGCTTTCATGTGTATTCTTAGAACTTAACACAGTGCCTGGTATATAGCAAGTGTTTAATAAATGCTTTAATTAGATGCTGCTATTATGTCACTGTTGGTGATGATGATGATGAATGCCCTCTCTGTTCTGACCTAGGCCCTTTTTTTCTTCTGCTAAAGACTCCCTTCTAGTTGTCACTAAGGGAAAAGAAAGGGGCACTTTGCCTAGTCATTTGTTCTCTATTCCTCAAAGCATTTCCCAAGTTCTCTTATTAACCCCAGCATTTCTCTCTCATCAGAGACAGTCGATCATTTCTGTGCTGTTCTTGTGCACACACCAAGTGGCATAAGGAATGCAAGATGGCAGTGGCCCCTTCTTTTTCATATGCAACCTTGGGATTCCTAGAAAACAGGCACTAACAGAGCCAAGGATCCAGCAGTCTCCTCATCTTTGTCCCTGGGACAACACAGGTGGCCCAGATGAGTCAGTCAACCTCTCTGGCATGTTCCCCAGAGGTTCTGAAGGCTCTGGTTTCTTTACATATCCCAGGGTCTGTTTCATATGACACTCCTCTCCACTGGCCAAAAAGCAAAGCCTTGTCTAGAAACTGTAGCCCATTACCCTAACACAAAGATAGACTGTGCTGGCCTGGGTAAACACACCAGACAAGCTGGAATCTAATCTGGAAACATTTCATGTGTTCCACAGTGAGGGTGCCAGCCACTTAAGGGGAAGGATGGCCCTTTTTTCCCTTAAAGGGGAATTTCAAACTGAATAAAAAACCAGTCTTTTAAAATGGACCCCTTGCACCTGAAAATGAAAACAATCTTCAGCAAAAGGAGCATGTAGTCCTTTGAGCTGAACTTTTGCTGAGAGAGAGAGAGAGAGAGAGACAGAGAAAGAGACAGAGACAGAGATGGAGACAGAGACAGTCAGAGAGAGACAGACAGAGAGACAGAGAGTAGGAGATGGAGAAAGGGAGAGTCAGAGAGAGAGGCAGATAGAGAGAGGGAGAGAGAAAAAGAAAGAAGGGGGAGGGAGAGAGGGAGAGAGAGAAAGAGAGAGAAAATGAGAGAGGAGAGAGAGAGGCCCTTGTATTAAATAAAAAAACCACTTTGACTCTTTAGTAGAAACTAGGCAAATGAGTACCCCTTGTCAAGTTACTAAAGAAAAACAAGGAACAATTAAGACAGCTCAAACCATCCCCAAATGCTCAAGTTTGGGATTTGCTGAACATCACAACTACTTTCCAGATGTTTGGGGTTTGGCACAACCAAGGCTCATGGTTGGGAAGCTTTCTGATAGTCTAATATTTGCTATTTTTTTTTTGCATCACCCTTTTGTAAATATCAGAACCAACTAACTCATTACCTCCCACAAAAAAAAAAAAAATCAGTTTTAGAGAAGTAACTAAAATGTCCTTGACTTCGTTCTCAGATGTAGCCTTGGGAGCCTGGAGCACTGATTGGTACAGTGACTTGGCCACTATCACAGAACCACTATGTGTCAGAGGCAGGACTGAAGCAAAGTTTTCCTGGTTTTGAAGCTAGCTTTCTATCCACTGTGCGGCTCCCTACTTAGCCATTCATCATAATATAGATAATAAACCCTTTTCATCCACTTTTTTTTCTTTTCTGGATGATCAAACAATCCCTATTCTTTTGAGCAGTCATGAACCACATGAGGAAATCCTAGGTTTGCAAAAATTAGAACCCAAGATTCTCTCTGGACCCCCAAATTCATCATTTAAACAATACGATTTACCTAGGAATGTTATATGGCCACAAATCATGAAAAACTCCGAACTAGAAAGAATCACAATTGGAGGCACCCACAAGACAATGGAGAGACACAGAATGATCATAAATACATATAGGTTTATGACCCAAGGATGATTTACATGCAAGAAGGGACACATGGTTATCACTTGGATCATTGGAAAGGATGTGCGATTGATCAAGTAGAGGATGGGAGAGTAAATAAGAGAGACTTAGAGAAAGGTTTCTATCAGGTTTAGTAAATTCCTTCATGAGAAAAACTTTACAAAATAAAAAGGCCTGAAGTATTTCTAATTTGTACTCATGGAGAAAGTGCCCACATTGACAAAGTCAGGGGTTTTTAGATGCATTTTATTCTTTCAAAGTCCCTTATCATGGCAGACCATAAGGAATTCACATTTTAAGTAGATAGACACCCAGGGATTTTGTTGAGCAGTTTACTACTTTGATCCTTGATTATAAAGTCCTATAGTTGTTGGGAAATATAGAAAAACATATAGTTCTGGGGCAGTTAGATAGCTCAGTGAATAGAGATCCAGGTTTGGAGATAAGAAGTTCTGGGTTCAAATTTGACCTCTGACACTTCATAGCTGTGTGACCTTGGGCAACTCACTTAACCTCAATTGCCTACTCCTTACCATTCTTCTGCCTTGGAACCAATAAAATCAATAAAAGTATTGATTCTAAGACAGAAGATAAGGACTTTTTTTGAAGAAAGAAAAAATATATAGTGCTGATTAGTTTGTGCTATATTCTTTTTGTTATTTTTTTCAATGAACAAAAATCAGTTTTCTATCCCTTCTTCCCCTCCCCTTCCCTCTACAATGGGGAATTAAAAAAAATAATCCAGTATCAAATAAAAATGGCATATTTTTCCATTTGATTTAATGCCTGTTTGGGTACATGATTGTTAAAATGTTTCAAATTATTTCAACATTAAATACCTACTGTGTGCAAAGTGCAGTGCGAGGGAGAGGAGAAGATACAAAGTTTAAATAAAAATCAACAAGTTTATAGTTCTGAAGGAAACCTTCCTTTTAGGGCTTAATGCATGCCCATTCAGAAAAAATAAAAGGAAGGTGCTAACCAGGAACTTTATTCTATACTGATGAAATCATAGGATTATTCTTAAAAATATATTTTAGGTCTGTGAAATCACCATAGATTTGGAAATTTTTGCACCCAGAAAAATAAGTATTTATTTTGCACAAGTTAGCCAAAAGACAAACAACAATAACAAAAGCTGAACAGGAACATTTTTTGTTTTGTTTTGTTAAGTGAAAGTGGGTCTTTCAGAGTTGGCCTCATGATTTCTAATCAAGCTTGAAGGCAGTTTCCTAAAAAAAAAAAGACCTGGCTATTTCATCGGCTGGCTTGGATCAGGATATGGGTTTCAAAAACAATCAATCCCTGGTTCCAGAAATTCACATCAGAGAAAAATCTTTTAGCAACTTACAGTTTTTCTTGGATTATTATTTGATGCTATGCAGTGATCTCAAGACTTATTTTTTTTTTTCATTTCTGTTATGTACAAGGCTTCAAAGTCACATAAATCTTAACTGAATTACAGCTGCCCAAACATTGGAGAAAAGAAGCATGTGCCAACTTAAATGGGGGAGAAAGAATGGGGAAAGGGTTGACCTCTCTTTCCTTATCCCTTTGGATTTCATAAACAAGAGCTTCAGGCAAGATTGTTTCGCCTAGTGGGGCTTGAGTTACATTGGAGGGGGCATACATCATTACAATTTGAGAAACCACTTAGTGTGTGTGTGTGTGTGTGCATATGTGCGTGTGTGTGTGTGCATGTTTCTTCAAGGAAACCGTGTCTGCTAGAGATCACATGTGCTGGGGAGGTATCAATGCTAGATGGCCCTTCACCTAGGATCAGTGCCCTTTTAATCTCTACAAAGATGCTGATATGGAAATTAAGCTATTAGCATGGCAACAGAATCATCACTAGTTCCTCCAGTGAAATAACTTGATAATGTCTAATGTCATTTTCCTTATTTTATATGTTTTTTTTTAAAGCTTCACATAGTGATAAGAGTTGGGAAAATACTACATTCTTGCTGCAACTATTGCTTGCCAATACATTTCTGAGAGTAGTTTCAGAATAATTTTAACAAACTCTTGCCTAGGATTCCAACTTTTGGTAGATTTAACAATAGTAAATAGCAGCAGTAGATCATGCCAAAAGTTTTATGGAGTATAAAACAGAACTGGCGGCTAGAATGGCATAATAAAAAGTTAGAATCATAAACTACACAAGCAACAAATAAATTTGATCACCTACGTACAAGAGTCACAATCCAACAAACTTTGTTATTGCTCCATGTTCATATATCTGCCCTCTACAATTATTTAGGTTTACTTTAAGATTCTTTAAAGCAGATGTTAAATTTCCCAGGCTCTCTAGGGATATGCTTCACATCAAAAAAATGAAATTCTTCAAGTGATCTGTAATCTCATCTCCTTCTTACAGTGAAGATTGAAAGCTATCTATACCCTCTCATCCGAAAAGACTCCTCTCCATATCAACCTGTCAGTGTTCCATAAAAGTTCCACCCAACATGCTAAGGGCCTTTCAATAGTGTCTTGGACATTATGTGTATGCCAAGCCTATGGTTTTTCCAGTAGCATCAGATGGCTGTGAGAGTTGGATTATAAGGAAAGCAGAACACCACAGAAACAACACTTTTGAACTGTGGTGCTGGAGAAGACTTTTGAGAGTCTCTTGGGTAGCCAGGAGATCAAATCAGTCAATACTTACAGAAACCAATTCAGAATATTCACTTGAAGGTCAAATACTGAAACTGAAACATAAATACTTTGGCCATATAATGACAAGCCCAGATTCATTGAAAAGGACTGTCATGAAAGCAACAAACATGAACTTAGAGATTGACTTCCGGTTAAGATGGCGGCTTAGAGAAAGCTGAAGTTCAGATCTCCGGAAAACCCTTCCCAACCGATCTCAAATTAGAAGCTCCTAAGGCGCCGAAATTCAAAACGATCAACAGCACAGACCCTGGGAACCCTCCTCCTGGACCTGGACCCGGTTCAAAAGGTACGGCTCCCCTTAAAAGCCAGAACCCGAGATCCCTCGGACCTCAGGGGTAGGAGCGCAGAGTCCAAGGCTCCCGGAAGCGGCAGCCGCGCCGGGCTCAGAGAGCAGGGTCTGAGGAACAACAACCCTCAGGGTCTTCTACCCAAGTCCCAGTCCGGGTGAAAGTTACTGCCTGGGGCCTCCGCTGCAAAGAGCTGGTCGGTCCGGGTGAAAGTTACTGCCTGGGGCCTCCGCTGCAGAGAGCTGGTCAAAACAACAGCAACCCTCAGGGCGGGCAAGACAGCCTCACGAGCTGGATCCTGCTATCCAAGTCTCAGTGAAAGTCTGTGCTCTCGGAGCTTGGGGAAGCGGCAGCCCATCCCCCCGCAGGCCGACGAAACAGCCTCACGGCCAGGGATTCTGAAGGCAACTTCCGGAAATCGAGCCAGGGGGAGAGTGTGGCCTCGTGGTCCGACCCTTCCATTCCAGTTCCAGTGAGGCATATTCGGTTTAACCCAGGGAACGCTCATAGAACCAACATCTGCCCAGGACTAAAGCCTCTGATCACCAGACAAAGACAAGAAAAGCCAATCCTCCACGTTCAGAGATGACAAACTCCACAGAAGCACAGAAGCCCCAAAATACCAAGAAAAATAAGAAGAAAGGGGCGACTCTGGACACATTCTATGGAGCCAAAATACAAAATACAGAGCAGATAGAAGAAGATATACAAGAAAATTCTCCAAAATCTTCCAAAGGAAATAGAAACTCTCCACAAACCCATGAAGAATTTGAATCAGAAAGGACCAAAAAGATGGAAGCCCTCTGGGAGGAAAAGTGGGAAATGATGCAAAAGAAATTCACGCATCTACAAAACCAGTTTGACCAAACTGTAAAAGAAAACCAGGCTTTAAAGCAAGAACTAATAAAGCAAAGCCAAAACACCAAGAAATTAGAAGAGAACATAAAATATCTCACCGACAAGGTGATAGATCTGGAAAACAGGGGGAGAAGAGAAAATTTAAGAACAATTGGACTCCCAGAAAAGCCAGAAATAAACACCAAACTGGACATGGTGATACAAGATATAATCAAAGAAAATTGCCCAGAGATTCTAGAACAAGGGGGCAATACATCCACTGACAGAGCTCACAGAACACCTTCTACACTAAACCCCCAAAAGACAACTCCCAGGAATGTAATTGCCAAATTCCAAAGCTATCAAACAAAAGAAAAAATCCTACAGGAAGCCAGAAAAAGACAATTTAGATATAAAGGAATGCCAATCAGGGTCACACAAGACCTTGCAAGTTCTACGCTGAATTTGTCTAGTTCTACTCTAGAGTTCTACTCTAGACAATGAGGAAATATCATTAATCAACATGTATGCACCAAATAATATAGCACCCAAATTTCTAATGGAGAAACTAGGAGAATTGAAGGAAGAAATAGACAATAAAACCATACTAGTGGGAGACTTAAACCAACCATTATCAAATTTAGATAAATCAAATCAAAAAATAAATAAGAAAGAGGTAAAAGAAGTGAATGAAATCTTAGAAAAATTAGAATTAATAGACATATGGAGAAAAATAAATAGGGATAAAAAGGAATACACCTTCTTCTCAGCACCACATGGCACATTCACAAAAATTGACCATACATTAGGTCACAGAAACATAGCACACAAATG